>NW_023416401.1:84055791-84613291 GCF_014108235.1 Myotis myotis | reverse complement strand
GATAGTCTGTAGTCTGTGCTCCATCCACGCAGGGAGAGGCCGTCCGGGGGTGCAGGGCTCCAGCGTCCGGGGATGCAGGCCTCCAGCTGGACAAGCAGCCTCACCCGCAGCTGCCAGCAGCCAAGGACACACTGCTTATAAACGCACAGGGAGGGTGCACACAATGCTAACCCCCTGAAATGTCACACACTTTCAAATACGCGTTGTAGTCGTGCCTGTTCTTTCTTTTTCCAGAACAAAACAGAAGCCACATGGGGGCTTTATTTTGTTTGGGGCAAAAGAAAAAGTTTCCCCAGACAGAGTTCAGCTCCCTTGAGAGGTGATAGTGAGATGGGTCCTTGTGCCCCCCCTCCCCCCTCCCCCCTCCCCCCCTTGAACAAGTCAGACAGACACAGAGAGAAGCAATCACCCTGGGCCTGGACACGGAGGGCCTTCCTCTCTCCTGTCCTCCTTCCAACTGCTAAGGAGCATGATTCCTTCCTGAATGTGTTCTTAACACCAGTTTTTCAAACAGGTCATGAATACCTCACAGTCCTTTCTCCTTTCTTGACAGACATGTTGACTGTTGCCAGAAACTACCCTTGATGTGTTCCTGTAAAGAATAACACCGGCTTTCCTGTTTGTCTCACAGCTACTGAACTGAAGCTGCAACTATGCAGGACAAAGCCATCTGCGTTAAGAAGATATCAGCACCCCCTCCTCTCTCTCTCTCTCTCTCTCTCTCTCTCTCTCTCTCTCTCTCAGGCACACACACACACACACACATACACACACACATACACACGTCATTACAAAACCAGACCGGCCTCCCCTGGGTTCAAACAGTTCCTGTTGCTACAGTCTTAGTTGTTTTAAGGTGATTTTTCATCCTGCTTCCCCCAATCTCTGCTATCTGCGCCTCAGAATAGCAACAGCCATTATCAAATGTGCTCCCCTTTCCACTCCAGCTGAACCAGCGCCTCTGAGACTCCCCACGGGACCTCTGAACCCAGGGAGGCTCGAGCATCTGTCTTTCCAAGTTGGCAGAAGGGAACACACAGGCCGGCTGCGCCCTGAGCTACAAGGAGTCCTGGACACCCCCCAGCTGGTGTCAGGATCTCCAGGGGACACGTTCAGAGAAGCAGAGGCTGGAAGAGGCCTCAGGAGACCACAAAGTCCTGAAAAACAAGGGTTCTGAGGAACGCAAACTCACGGAATATTAAAAATGGAAGGGGCTGTCGCCATCGCTGGCCTCCCATCGGTCCTCGTCCAAGTCCAATGGCTCCCATTGCTCTCCTTCTTCCCGCACGTCCACTTTCTGGCCCTGGGCCCCAGTGCTGATGCTCTCCCTCCCTCCTGGCTTTGGGTTCATCTCAAGACTACCTGTACCATTAGTTACTTCTGTTTTCAAAATTGATTTCGAATGGATTGTTTTTCTTTTTTTTTCTTTACATTGAATTCAGCAATAAGACCCATGAAGCCATGGTCTTCATGTATCAGTTATACTTCCCCTTTCTAAGTGCACAACACATTAAAACCATAACTGCTCAGAGATCCTGCTTGTCCCACCTAAAATTACTTTGCATGTGACTACCTAACGCATATAACCAGTTGGAAAGCAACGCTCTGGAGATGGGGCGGCAAACTGTTCCTGTAGGGGACAGACCACACATATTTTAGGCTTTGTGAGGCGAGAGGCAAAATCAAGATTATGTAGGTACTTATGTAACATGGGAGAAAACAAATTTCCACATGTTTTCCCCCAGACACTTAAAATGTAAAAGGCATTCTGACTCATAAGTCAGACAAAAACAAGAGGTGGGCTGAATTCGCTCCTGGGCAGTCATTTGTCAATCCCTGCACACAATCACATATCTGATATTGATTTGAATCGTCTCGCACTTTCCATAATGAAACGTAAAAAACTTATAGGATGGCTATGAAGATGAAATCGTTGGCACAACGCAGTTGCTCAGTAAAGATTCACTGATGTTTTTGTCCTCTTCATCCTCCTCACCTTCTCTCCTGATGAGGCTGCACTTTGCCGCTGAGTGCTCTGCCTGATGCACAGTAGGCTTCGCTAAATGATAGACGGCGTTATTTCAACCGGTTGGAGCATGCAGTCTCGACCTATGCAGGCCGGACTCTGCTGTGCCAGTATTTTTAAAACGCATGCTGAGTTCCCTCTGGAAACTACCTTTGAAATTCACCCAAGGAATAAGCTGAACACTTGTGTTTTTTTTTGTGTGTGTGTGTTGTTGTTTTTTTAAATTCTGGAAGTGGTTCTTTTGATTCCAACTACAAACCTGTGGCATAAAAAGAGCATAATCTGGACAACAGGCCAGAAATTCCAGTCCCCAGATGGGCCTGTTTTCTCTGCTCTGCTTTATGGTCACACACCACACAGCCAGTGTCAGCCCCCTTTGTAAATAGTGGAGTCCATTTGTCAGTCAGTCAGCAACTGATGTTAAATGAGCACGTGTTATGTGCCAGGCCTTGCGCTAAGTGCTGGGGACGCAGCAGTGAAGGAGGCAAAGGCCCTACAATGGGCAGCCCTCTTCCTCACCTTCCTGCCTTTGCCAGGCTTGATTTCTCCTCGTGGCCCCTTTCACCCCCTCAATCTTCCATATGCTGGCTCTGCCCCTGACAGCAGGGATCTGATACTTTTGTTCACTGTAGCTCCCAAAGCCCACAACGGTGCTTAGCACACAGTAGGTGTAGTCAATAAAGATCTGTGCCCATGGGGTGAACAGGAAACTCTGTGCCTCTTAGCGGGTCCAGCTGGGGGTCACCCCAAGGCGGAGCATGACACCAGCCTCCTTGTGTGGGAGTTAAAAATGGAGCCTGTCTCCTGGTCCCGACACCTCCTGGCTGTCGAATCTGAAATCACTGCATTAAGCCTCGAGGTATATATTCATTCCTTTAGCAAATTTGGGAAATGTTGGGAGTATTAAATAGGCTAACGTTCACTGTGTGGACAATGTTTAATACGTAGTGGCTCTGTTGTGCTGGTTTTCTCGTCAGCTGGAATTAAATAAAGAGAAGATAGTTCTAGAAGTTTTCTGACAATTTCTAAAAGGATAAACTGAGTAGCAAGTAATATGCCGACAAGGGTCCTCCTTATATAGGCTGAGTGTGAGCATCCGTTTATTGGACTAACATTGCTGGAGCTTCTGCCATGTGCTGGACACCATCCCGGGGCCTCGGGACACGCAGGTGATAAACCAGTCACGACCCCTGACCTCAGGCACTTACTCTCCGTGGGGAGAGATGGATGGGAATCAAACACACCAAGAATCAGAAAACGTCAGCCCTGACAGGGACAAAGCGGCGAGATGCATGGTCTTCTCAGGCCCGCGATGCTGGGGACGGGCTGGAGCTGACCTGGTCTAAAGGCTCAGGAAAGGTTTCCTTGAGTGAGATCGGGACTACGTGAAGGTGTCGGCTGGACCGGGAGTGGGGACAGCTGGGGGTGAGGAGGTCAAAGCAAGGCCGAGCGCAGGAGGAGGGAATGTGAGGGTTTCCTGGCAGATGGTAGGAGGAGCCAGCCCTGCAGGGGCCTGTAGGCTAATTCTTCTCTAGTGCAGTGATGCTCAGGAATCCCCCGGACCTCAAACACGCTGATTCTGACTCAGTGGGACCGGACAGGGCCTGTGGGTGGGTCTGCATTTCTAACGAGTTCCATGGAGGTGCCCGGCTGCCAGCCACAGACCACAGTGTGTGTGCGAAGGTTTCAACCATGACTTCATCCCTGTGAGTGGGGAGTGGGTGGGGTTAGGCCAGAGATTTTCCCAAGATTCCTCTGGATGGACCAGCCCATCTCGCAGCTGTCACAGAGCATAACCCTCTGCCTGGAGCTTGGCGATCCTTTGGAAAACTCTAAGGTTCAAGTGGAGTTGGTGCTTTTTCCCAGCGAGTCTGTCATCTGACACTTGGTCGGCCCCGATTCTAGGTAGCATATCCAAAACAGGCTGCTTCTGCCCCACAGAAACTCTTCGGTGTGGGTTTTGCAATACAGAAACTCTGGGAAGGGCAAGCCCATGGGTATTGTTCAGAATCAAGCTAGGCTTGCAGTAAAGAAATCTCTATTTGTATTTATATTTGCGTACCTATACACAAGTATATAGATAAGCTTTTAAATGCAGTAATAGCCATGCATAGGGTGGAAACGCAATCTTACAAACAGTAAATCAGCTCACATTCCATCATTAAAGGATCAAGGGACTGGGGTGCTTTTGTTGCTGCTGCAGCTGCCTGAGCAGACCCAGGCTCCTCTGTCCAGAGGGATTAGCCATCGCGGGACAGCAGTCCACCAGGCAGCACTGACACTGCAGGGGTGTGGCTGTCGGGGCGGGGATCTGTAAGATGCTGGCGAGCAGGCGATGCTGACCTGCTCTGGGAGAGGGCGAGGGAGCTGGGGACGAGTCCTGCACTGCGGCTGCCTGCACCCTGCCTCTGGGCTTCTCTCCCAGGCCTCCTGACTGTCTTCCCAAGGAAATCTGGGTGACAAATATGGGCCCAAGAAGCAAATATGCCCTTGTAAGCAATCCCAGTGGCTCCCTAGGAATGTCCCCAAACAAAGGTCGCACGCCCTGGGCTGGCTGCTCACGTTAAGTGCTCACCTCTGCAGCTTTACATCTGAGGTATAAGTGAGGGGCTCCTGACCAGGAGAGGTTTCTACAGAGCATTGTGCGTGCCTTGGACCCGTGCTCCAGTACACACACCACTCGCCACCAGCAGGGGTGCTGCAGGCAGAGGGGGCACCTGCAGAGCAGGGTGAGTCTGTAACCCTCACGCGCACAGCTCCTCTTGCTAGGTCAGTTTTCCGCAGGAAGGCACATCGCCACCGGACCAGGTACTCTCTGAACAAGCCCCACCCACAGCAAAGGAAATCAAACAAGCTCCAGCTTCCTCAGCTCCGTGAGAGCCCATGTCTGACCCCTTCTTGCCTGGGGAGAGCCGGCCCTGGCTCTCCTCCTGGTAACTCTGATGCTTCCATTTTCCTCCTGTTCAGCCTCACAGCATCCCTCATGCCTGACACACACACAAGCATTTTTAAAATCATGAGCATCTATATCATTTCAGGCTCGTCAATTCCCATTTTGCCTAATTAATAAATAAGTCAAAACCTGACAGGAAAGGAAAGTTGCGAAGAACTTCCGCCCCTAGCCAGAAGGGAGCCCAGTGAGTTAGACTTGGGATGTGGTTCTTTGAATCCTGCTGGCTTGGTTGTTCCAGGAGTCGGATTTCACCTCCACGTCCACTCTGCTTAAGCATTTCATTATGCTGTGCCCAGAAGTATCAACGAAGACCTGAGCAGAACATACCTCCTTCTCCAGAGCCGTTAAACATTGCTGTTCCAGTAGTTCCCAACTGCCACGTTCACTCACACTTCCTGAGCACATACTTATGTGCCCAGCATGCATTAGGCACACTCTATACATACTCTATCATCTACAGGGCACCCCCATGTGGGAGGAGGGGAATTTTTTTCAAAAGTAAGAAACCAGTGCTTAGAAGGTTCAACCTGGACTTGAACCTCTGAGCTCAAAGCCATGGGCTGTGACCTTTCAGAGTATTATTGACTCTGCAGGCAGGCTTGAGAGCCATTCTCTCTTCTTTTGGTAACATCACCTTATTCTTAGCTCTTGTGACACTGCGTGTACACATGGGGGAGGCAGGCCAGCGATGGTTCAGGGAGGGTCATCAAACCCACACGGGCCAATGTAAACCCCGGGACATTTACTGGGGATCCTTGGGGCAGGTGCTCTCTCCTGCCAGGTGACCACTGTGATCACCACGTGTAGAGAATCTGGCTGAGAAGAGAAAAAGGCAGAGTCAAAGAGAGAGACCTGTCCTAGTGCCTACCCTCTGCTGTAACCAAAGGTGCCAAGGCTGTCACACAGATGACGTGTTATGAATCACAAGCTACAGCAGATTCATCAGAATAAAAATTTGGCTTCTAGAGCTAGGTACTGAGTGTGGCTTTGGAGTCAAACACAACCGGGTGTAAATCTTGGTTTCACTATATATCTGCTAGGTGAGCAAATTACGCAGCAGCTCTATGCCTCCACTTTCTTACTTGGAAAATGCGGACACTAGCAGTGTGTCCCTCCCCTCAGCTGAGAGGCAGGCTAAATGAAGTCAGGTGCGTGTAAAGTCAGGTGGGACCGTGCCTGGCATGGAGAGACATGCCAGGCCTGGCATGAAGCTGGGGAGTGTTTATTCTTGTATTATTCTTTATTTACTCTCGGTAAATGCTCATGAGACTGATCATAATAATTTCAGGGAACAAAGGGAAGGAAAGGTTGATAACATTAAGGGTAGTGGTGAGCAGTGAAAAATACTCGAGTATCCAATGAGAGACGAATCTGAATACCCATCCATCTATCCACCCACCCAATCATCCATCCACCAATCCATTTGTCCAAACTCACAGAAGTTATTGCTCATAAGAGCTGAACATAGCTAATATGCAGGAAAGAAGGAACCTGGGTTCAGGAAAGATTAATCAGAAGAGAAATCAGGGAACTATCATAATGAACATGTCAGGGGCTTCTGGGGAAAAAATCAGGAAGATCAACAATTAGCTCCAGAAGCAAGCATACAAATGGAAATGAGTTTGAGTTCCTACTGAATCACAGATCATCTTCACCCATCCATCCATCCATGCATCCATCCATCCATCTAAGCATCCATCCATGCATCCATGAATGCATCCATCCATCCATTCATCCATGCATACATCCATGCATCTATCCATCCATCCATGCATCCATCTATCCATCCATGCCTATATCCATGTGTCTATCCATCTATCTATTGTTTTAAAAGAAAAAGAGAGAGAAAGTCCATCTATCTAACCATTCATCTATCCATGCATCCATCCATGCACCCACCCATCCGATCATCCATCCATTGTTTAAAAAAGAAAAAGAGAGAGAGAAAACCTTCCACTTATCCATCCATCCATCCATCCATCCATCCATCCATCCATCCATCCATCTATTCATGCATGCATATATCCATCCATCCATCCATCCATCCATCCATCCATCCATCCATCCATCCATCTATTCATGCATGCATATATACATCAATCCATCCATCCAACCTTCTCTCTCTCCCCCCTTGGCTTTATTCTACGCTCCACTACTAAACTCTGAACACTGGGCTGTGCTTTGTTTATCCCTATAGCCCTGGCACACAGTACAGGGTCTTTAAAAAAGTCGAAATTAGTAAGTATCTATTGAATGAATAAAAGAATGACTCTCAAATACAAACACTCCTTTCAAGGAACTTATCTTCCACAAATCAGTTTGATCCATCCAACCTTCCTTCCCTCACACAGTGTCCATGCCTCTTTCAGATTATTCCTGGAATGAGCCTTGTACCCTGAAAGAGTCATCGGGCAGCATCTGTGTTGGCCCAGCAAAGTTTCAAGCTCAAGCCCTCACCCCATAAATTTTCTTTTGTTCCTCTGGAAGCAAGGACTGCCTTTTATTTTTATTCTGTGTTTCTTTCATAGAAAATTAAGACATCTCAATCCACTCATGGGTTTGTGGGTGTAATACAGGGTGTGACTTAGTGATGAGTACACAAAACATAGAACTTATTCTTCTATTATTATTTATTAACTATTGTATTAGTTTCCATGCAAACAACTATAAAACTACTTTTGCTCCACCCTGTATTTGTCGCAGCTGTTGTTTTCATAATGCAAGACCTATAGGAAGCCCTTCCCCTCATTTTTGTTAAAATATTTTTTTCTTTAATAAAGAAGGTTGTAAGTTTCCATTGCTATTGTTTTATCCCGGGTGACTCCCCATGAAGTTGCCCAATTCCTTCCATCTATGGCTAGAGAGCATCTCAAAGCCCGTGCCTGTGAATTCAAATTAGAATTACAAACAGTATTCCTGTTTATTTATCCGAGTGCAGTAGCAGACTCAAAAGTTCAACCAAAGCACAAAATTTTTCTTGTGGCATAAGCTCAGGGGATTGTGGTCTAAAATGAAAATCAGATCATTGTTTAAGAGAGAGAGAGAGAGAGAGAGAGAGAGAGAGGGAGAGAGAGAGAGAGAGAGAGAGAGAGAGAGAGAGAGAGAGAGAGAGAGAGAAACACCTCACACAGAGCATTGTTATACATTTGAAAATATCTTTGTGTTCCTTCGCTGTTCTTCTAAGAGTACTAACGGGTCAGTCCACAGGAAATGCAGGAATACGTTATATTTTAATCAGGGCACATAAAACACTGTCTAGAATGTTATGTTGCCCGGGGGAATGCACGAAGCAGGGAACATTTACAAACTCCAGGTCAGTCTCCCCATTACATCACTGTGAGAAAAAAACAAATTTATGAGGTTAAATTATATGGATGTTATATATTGGAACTGTTAGCCCATTCCCAAATGAGAATGTTGGCTGAAATAGCCAGATTCCCTGAGAGAAATTTCTAGGTCCTTTATTGTAGATGTTTTTATGGTAATTTTCCACACACACACACACAAAAGTGAAGACGTATTCTTTGAAGGTAATGAAATTAATAATAATAATAAAAAAAGCTAAATTCCAATAGAGAAAGTACATAAAGGAGTTACCTACTCTTCCCCAGAGATGAAACGCAGAAGTTATTTGTGGGACTCACCCATGATTTATCCCATCTATTCCTCATCTAAATGATTGGAAGCACAGATGTTGATGCTATAACTCCACTTCCAGTAAATAATTCCTCAAAGGACTCACATTTGTTTAACCTTAGTCACAGGATGAGAAAACTTATTAAACATTTATGGAAGGAGCAACACAGATTTTTGGTTGATGTCTTGGCAAGTTTGGAAACTCATAGCCCCAGTTTTCCACCTTCCTTTCGCCTCTCTAAAAGAGAAGGATCTTCAGGGAAGTGCCCGTACCTGGATAATAGAGACTTCCCCTCCTCCATCCCTCCATTTGCAGTGTGGCTTGACAGTAAACAGCAGGCTGCCATGCTGATCTCAAAGCACAATAATTAAACCAAAGGGACAGCAGACGAGGTATTCCTATGGGATTACAGAGGAAGAACAAAACCGCACCCTGGAGCTGTGTTCTTAGGATAGCAGGCCTGCTTCTGAGACGAGCACGCATTCACACGCGAACGTGCGTGCACTCAGTCATTCAACAACATGTACTAAGACCCCATTACATTCACCCTGTGGTATCTAACGATCCCAGAGGCTCCAAGAACCAGGGATGACCCCTTGTTCATTCATTTGTTCGTTCCTTCATCATCCATTCATGTATTCAATCAAAACACCTACTGTGCTCCAGGTACAGCAAACGAAGTGGCCCTGCCCTAACCGGTTTGGCTCAGTGGATAGAGCCTCAGCCTGTGGACTGAAAGGTCCCAGGTTCGATTCCAGTCAAGGGCATGTACCTTGGTTGCGGGCACATCCCCAGTAGGAGGTGTGCAGGAAGCAGCTGATCAATGTTTCTCTCTCATCGATGTTCCTAACTCTCTATCCCTCTCCCTTCCTCTCTGTAAAAAAATCAATAAAATATATTTTTTTAAAAAATGAAGTGGTCCCCACGATTTGAAAGCTGAATCCCTGACATGGAAAAGGAAGTAGAAATGACAACAAGGTTTAGAGCCTGCTTCTGCTATTAGGATCTGTCACTGATCACTTCCCCACAGAGGGCTAAGTTTCCTGTGCAGGGGCCTTAATGTCGCTATGGCTTTGCTTCCCTCTCACTCGTGTACATCACCAGGAGGGTAGGGCAGTGCCACCACGGCTCCCTGGGGACATGCCCTGTGACATCAAACTCACGTTCTGGGTTAAGACCTGAAGAGCTGTGCGCTGGGTCCGCGAGTAGCTCAGCCTTGGCAGGACCTCATGCATAGACCACGCCCCCCCCCCCCCCCCAACACAGACTTCATCTATACTCCTTCCTCCCAGACACACGTAGCAACACCACAACATACCTAATCTAGCCGCACAGGAAATATACTCACATTCACAACACGTATAATATGCGCACGTTCACAACTCACACCCACCATGAAACAGACCCACGGTGCACACGCACATAACACACGTCTTGAGGATGGCGCTGGACTTGGCCGTGACAAGCATCTGGTACCACGTAACCACTCCAGACCTCGGGGTCCTGCTTATCAATAGTTCCACCGCCGGCACCAGGCGGTGCTCACCATACCTGTTCGCCGAGCGCCCTTGAACTGTTCACGCGTCCAACTCCAGCACCAACTGTTAATGATTCACCGTGTGACATGACACAGGGAAGCCTTTCCTGACCCCGTGCCCACGCGACCCCCACGAGCTCCAGCGTCCACAGGCAGCAGCTCTCCAGCTGAGAAGTTGTCCCTTACACACTCGGAGTCGATAGGCCACTTCTTGTCTGTTGTTCATGCTTTTCTTTTCACTTCTCTCTGCCCCAGGCCCCACCCCAAGGCAGCAAGGAGGAGTTCTCTTTTTTTTCCCTTTATTGATTAAGATATTACAAATGTGTCCTTATCCCCCCAATGTCCCCGTATCCCCCCAATACTGCCTTCACCCTCACCCCCTGTTGTCCACATCCATCGCTTATGCTTATGGGTTCTAGCCTTGTTGACAGCTGGCTGAGTCGCACTCCTTATTGGGATTATTGACGTATTGTATTATGTTCAGTTTACTTACTCCAAGCAGACAGCTAGCAAGTGCCTACTCGGTGCAAGTTAGTCGCTTAAATGTTTGGCTAGGGAGGCGTGCGTCTCAGGAAAGTCTCAACAATGTTCAAAGTATGAGATATTACTGCTTATTTTTCTCAACCGATCCTCATGCTAAACGCAGTAAAATCTCACAAGCGTTTATCTCTATGTAAATTACTTATGTGACAATTGTAAAAATTCCCAAAAAATATGCAGTATAGGATTATGTGATAGTGAAAAACTTTAAAATATGCTAAAAGCCTATCAACAAAGGAATTGATGAATGAGTAACAATGTACATGTTTATGGTGGAATAGTATAAAGCATATAAAGTGAAATAGCTCTATTTTTTTTTAAACCTGTCTTCTCTTTCTCTCTCTCCTTGTTTTTTTCTCTACCTACCTATCTTCCTGTATACCCGGATAGAGCCCCAAACAGAGTGATAAGCCAACTTGTAAAATATAGTGTGAGCCTATTTACATAAAAATTTTTAAAAACATATATGAAAGTATAATGATGCTCCCAGCTACATATACATGCAGGTAAAACTATAAATAATGGAGCTATCCATACCAAATCCTTAGCAGTGCCTCTCTCCAGGGAGAGAGTGATGGGGAAGTAATCATACTTGCTGAACACATTATGTGCTACGCACGATTCTAAGTACTTAATAAGTACCCATTTTTAAATCCCCATAATGGTCTTGGGAGTGAGACTCTCCTTATGCCTACTTTACAGGACTGAGGCTCAGAGACTGTAAGTTTGGCGTTTAAAGAGGACTTAACTTTATCTGCAAAGTGCAATTCCTTTATATCTGAAATTTGCTGATCACATGAAATAAGCTCATCTTATGTTCTTTCTTCTTCTAATTCATCTGATTGACTATTTCCATCCAATATTAATAAAGAAAAGATTTATGTTAAAGACAATAAAATAGGATGATAATTTCATTCCATTTCTCATTAAAATAACCTCAAATCAGATAGCTAGGCAGTTTGCCAAACTTTGTATTATTACAAAGGTTTGTTTCAAAATGCCACTTAAGTTACGAAAATGTAAAATGGTGTAAGCCACTAAGCAAAATGGTATGGAGCTACCACAAAAAAATTAAAATTAGAACTATGATCCAGCAATTCCACTCCTGAGTATTTATCCAAAGAAAATGAGAACACTAATTTGAAGAGATTATGTATCCCTATCTTCACTACAGCAATATTTACAATTGCCAAGGAATGGCAGTAACCTCAGTGTCCATAGATAGAACGGATAAAGATGTGGAGCATATATACAATGGAATATTACTCAGCCAGTAAAGGCAATGAAATCTTTCCATTTGCAACATCATGCACAGACCCAGGGGATATTACGCTAAGTGCAACAGGTCACACAGAGAAAGACAAATATGGTATGATTTCACTTACATGTGGCATCTAAAAAACAAAACAAATGAGCAAACAAAACAAAACAGAAACAGGCTCATAGATACGGGAAGCGAACTGATGGTTACTAGAGAGGGGAGGGCTTCAGGGCTGAGCAAATTGGTGAAGAGGATTAAAAAGTACAAACGTCCAATTATAAAATAACTACGTCATGAGAATGTAATGTACAGCATAGTGAATATGGCCAATGATATTTTAATAACTTTGTATGGTGACGGATGGTAACTAGATGGATTGTGGGGATCATTTTGTAAGATATGTAACTAGCAAGTCACTAGGATGCACATTTGAAACTAGTAGTCTAATATATCAATTATACATTAAGAAATCAAAACCTATTAAAACTACCCATATTAAAAAAAATAACACCCCCTTCCTTCTTACCACCACCAACTAAAAACTACTGCTGATTTTTTGTTTTTATGAAAGATCCTTTCTGTTGTAAGCAACATCCTCCCTCTGAGATACCACCTTTTGAATTTGGAGGTCATCTTTTTTTTTCATATCACTTAGAGCACTCATTTAAATGTCACCTATAATTAAATACTTACAAGTAAGAAACACCTTTACAGACCCTGACCATCAATATTTTAAGAGATTCGAAAGGGAAGTATCTGCGAGGGTCGCTTTCCATCTCTGAGAGAAATAACGGTGCTTGTCATTGCGTGTGGCCCACATGTGCGGCGGCCAGGAAGAGGCAGGGCCTGCCCGAGACTCCCGGACCACAGATGGGCAGCGTCTGACTCCGCGACACACCCTCGAAGGGGCTGCAGGAAGTAGGTGAGCCCAACTGCTTCTTGAGACGCCCCAGATGGACCGTGTTGGGGGTTATCATGTGTTTTTCCACTTTTGTCTAATAAACAGAAATGGACTTTTGCAAACGCCATTGTGGAAAACACAAGAGGTTTTCAAAATCTTATTTTTTAAAAAATCTTCAAAGATTCAACTTTTAAGATGGGGTTTAGGGATTTAAATAAGCAAACTGAACACCCCCCCCCCTCTTTTTTTTTCTTTGACACAATTGACTTACTTTTATTAGATTTCAACTCACGCCTTTGGCCTGCACGGATCTGTACTAGACTGTGAGCATTTATTTATGGGCCTACTTGCTGTTGAGCATTAAATAATGTGAGAAGAGACAAAGCACAGTATCTAAGAACTCGGATTCTGATAGGCAGACCCTAATTAAAAGCTTGCGTGATCTACTTGAAAGTTTCAACACTTAATTTCCTATCTATTCAATGGGCCAATAATAATAATACCCGCCCTTTGGGATGTGGTGGGGAGAGACTTTATATAAATGGCCTGTATGTAGTCAATGCTTGGCAAACTACTAAGTGTACTAGCATATACATTTTGGCTTAGTGGTATCCCGATTAATAAATAGTAGCTATGCGACCATGACCATTCTATTAGCATCACATCTTCATCGCCAGCATCATTTTTATCCCGCTCGCCCATGGAGGCACAGATGCTCGCAGAAAAGGGCTTGGAAGTCTGATTCCTGGAGGGAATCAGGACAGAGGGAATGAACGAAGAGAAGGACCACTGAAGTACGTGTGAGAATATATGAAAAGGGTAACAAGAACATGGAGGTGGTTTCAAAGAATTAAGCCAGGTTTTCCGCCCTCTGGTCCAACAGGCTTTCCAGAATCGAGAGAGAGTAAGAGATAAAGAACCACGTCTGGGCAGTTCCTTTGGTTACTTTTTGTCTCTGGACTGCAGCACCCAGGGTGCCAGCTGGCTCCTGAGCAGACAGAGCCCTCCACCCCCCCCCCCCCACCATACTCACTGGGCTGCCTGACTCTCTCCTTAATGCAGGGGTTCTCTGGGCTCCAATTCTTGGTGCTGTGACCAGGTAGGTAAGTGCCTAAATGGATGCATTTCTCAGTTGTGATACATTAAGGAAAGTGGTCCCCACCATTTCTAAAAACATAGGTGATTGCCACGAGAGAGTGAGAGTGGAAAGAGAGACTACTTATATTTCTTCTTTTCTGTTGACTAAAAGCAAAAAAGTGAAAATGGACTTCTCAAATAATTGTTGAAGTATTTAAGTACTTTGGTATTTGGGAGAGGGAGAAGGAGAGGGAGAGTTCGAGGGGAGAGGGACAGAGAGAGGGGAGGGGAAGGGAGGGGAGTAGAGGAGGAGGAGGAGGCGGAGAAGGGAACTTGATTTCCTCCATATATCCTGTAATTCAAAGCCACAGTGGGTACTTAAAATATTTGGGGCCTCACCCCCACCCTATGGAATCAGCACGGCTAGGCTCTGGCCTGGGAATCTGTAAGTTTGCGTTTAACAAGTTCTCCAAGCGATGAGGAAGCCACACAGCTCTGGGAGCAGGGGCCCATTGCAGATGCCAGAGGGGATTCCCAGGCCCTTGTGCTGGAGACCTGTCCCATGCGGTGCAGACTTCCCAGAGCTGCTCTCTGGTGTCTCTGGGTGTGGGTTGGGTGGGGTTCCTTCTCATTTTCTGCGTTTTTTGAAGTTTTGATGAAAGCCTCTGTTTTCCGGGTGTTTTTCTGACCTGAGGGTGACTTGGCAGACCTTGCTCACAGCTGGTTCACCAACCCCTGCCCCGCCCAGGCCTGCACGTCTACAGCGTCCTCACATGTAGTCATTCGGGCCCATCCTCGTCATGGTGTGGCAACATCCTCCCCCCAACTGTTGCTTTTTCAATTCATTTCCTGGTAATAACTCCCTCTTTTATTTACGTACATATTTTTATTTGAAAATGAAATTTTATGTCACTGCAGCCAGTGGAAACGGCATTGTTTGCCATAAGGGATGATCATCGGGCCATGACAATGCAGTGTTATTATTGTATTTTCCACTGGATGTCTCTGAAGCTGAGGTCTGCTCTTTCTGACCAACATGTGCAGGAGGATGTGTAAGACGGGCGGACACCCCACGAGGCTTCCTCACGGATTAACTCGGGCCTTGACCCCGGGTTCAGAGGGGACATTGTTTTCCACGTGGGCCTGACTCGGTGGCACTGGAAACTATCGGCACCAGGACGGGGCAGCCCTGGCTTCACAGCGCTCAGGGCTGTCCCTGCCTCCAGGTACCCCGCACAGAGCACGGCAGGCTGGCAGGGGAGCGGGCACAGGAGCTTCCATGGAGAAGACGGTGGCTGGGTGAGTGGTCTCCGCTCCCTCCTCCTCACAGGCACCCTCATCTCCTTGGGTTTCCTCACTTTGACTCCTAATAATCATGGCATTCTTTCAAACAATGCTTACCCAGCACCAACTCTGCCGGGCTTTGTGTTCATAAAGCAAGTGACATAACATCTCTTCCGGGTCACAAGCTCATCATCACGGTGGTGGTTTTAGTGACCTAACATTTATTGAGCGCTCACTGTGTGTGAGACACTGTTCCGAGTGCTCTGCGGTTGCTAATCATTTGCTCCTCCCCAGAACCCAGAAGTGGGGCTTTAGTGATCCCACTTACCCATAGGGAAATCAAGGCCTGAGACGGATGATTCACTTGTTAATGTGGGCTCAAATGTACTGACCACGTACCATGTACCAGGCATGGGCTAAGCATGTTGTCTGAATTATCTCAATGAATCCCTGTGAAACCCCACGGAGAGGCCTTTTACTGGGTCTGGTTTGCTAATGAGGACGTTGGAAGCCTGGGAGGAGAAGGTGGGTGAGGTCACAGCAAGAGGAGGGGGCCCAGGGGAGACGGAGCCCTTGTCTGAGTGCAGAGGCTGCTCGGGGCCTGGCTATACTGTCTTCGGGAGATGGGGAGGTGGGGGGCGGGGGGGTGCTTTCAGGGCCCCAGGAAATGTGCTTTGTAAAGAGTGGCCTCCCCCCTGGAAAGGCAAGTCTAGAATAAACGCAGCTCCCAACACTTTCCCTCCTCTCCCCTTTGGCTCAGAAAACCACAGACTGACAATTTGCAGTAACTGCCTAATATATAACAAGAGGAGAGAAGAGAAAGAATTAGAGAAAATATTAATAGGACAAACAGCTCTTTAAAATGATTATGTACAGCTTCCTTCCACTCGTACCACCTGCAATTTTCCACACATCCTATCTACCTGTTGACCAAGTCTCCCATCTCCAGCACCATCATCCTGGCCCAAGTCATCACCTGCTTTTGACTCGGTTGATTCTGGAGCCACCTAGGTGGTCCACCTGCTTGTCCCCGGTGAGTATATGGCAGCCAGAATGATCCTGAACACACCTGAGTCAGATCCCGTCTCTCTCTGCTCCCTGTCCTCCAAGGCTCCCTGCTTCACTTAGGACCCCTGTCCCTGTCCCTATCCCTCTGTCCTTGTCCCTCACCCTCCTTCCCTGCACTCCAGCACCCTGGCCTCCTGGCTGCTCCTCCAGTGCACCCCACTGCATACCCCCCCCCCCCCCCCCGCTCTGCTCTCTCAGACCTTAATGCAGGATGCCCTCCCCTGAGGGTTGCACTTGCCTCCCTTGACCCTCCGCCTTGGCACGCTGTGACAGATATCTGCTGGCAGGTTTGTGACATGCTGGTTTGTGAATGCCAGCTCCAAGGAGGCAGCCATTGGGTCAGGCTTGCTCAAGGCTGGGTTCTGGCACCCCCACAGCACCCGGTCCGCAGCACAGCTTCAGGAATATTAGTTAAATACAGGTTCGAAGACAGCAGAAAATCCACTCCCTCCCCCACCCCACCCCCACCCCCATGCTCCCTGAGGTCCCAATCTCTTTGTCCTAAAATACACCTTTATAGGCACCAGCCAGCCTCCTCTTCCCTCTCTCAGGCATATCTGAAGGTGACAATTAAACCATGAAGAAGGCGTTACCAGGAAACAGCCTGTAGCCTTCTCCTATTAGCTTAACAACCCCTAAGCTTTGGTGCCTGGGGCCTGAGGGGATGAGCCCAGGTTTGCAGGTGGGGGAGGTGAGCAGTTGCCAAACCCTGGGAGGCTGGGAGCGCCTGGAGGCTGCTGGGCTGGAAGGCAGAGCACCTGCAGGGAGGAGAGGGGAGGTGACCTCTGGTTCTGAGTGAGGATCCTGACCCCTCCCCTCCACCAGCCATGCATTGCCTCTAAGATGAATAAACAATATTTACGGCAAAAGGGTGATTCACTGCTCCTCAGTTAAAGGCAGATGGGGACACGATGAAGAAAATACAAGTTTATTACTAAAATCTGAGGCTTTGTAATTAATATTTCCTCAATTGATAAATATTCATGATCATGATTGGTAGAGTTCTGCCAAAAAATGTTAGATGTGTAAAAGAGATCCTTATACTCAAAAGTAATTAATTAGTATACAAAGTAATACAGTAATTAAAGTTATTTATTCATTCATTTATTTACAGCCTCATTTACTCATTCATCAGGAAATATTTATTTAGTGCCTGATAGGTACCAAGAACTAATTCAAGAGTCTAGATTTCTCCTGGAATTCCTACAGAAAAAACAACAACCACAAACAAACAAGAAAGAGAAAGGGAATAAACCATTTTTTTTAAATGAAGAAGATGCAATGTAAGTGCCAGAGACAGCGCCGAAGGTTTCACAGACATCACATTATCTCACTGTCACACCACAATGTGAGGGGAGCAATCATGTCCCCACTTGGCAGATAGGGAAACTGAGGTGCAGCAAGGTTAAGGAACTCCCCTGAAGCAGGAAGGAGTTGCAATTGGATCCCAGGTTTGCTGGGCTCTTCACATTTGCCCTTCCACAGCCTCACTGATGCCACCCATCCAAGCATCAGCCCTTCTTCCATAAAGGCTGGGCCCTTGTTGTCATCTCCAGGTGCCTCCTCTATGGCTCTGAGCATCCTCCTCACCATCACGGAGGGCCCAGTACGTCAATTGGCTGGGCCAACACGCCCCAGTCCACACCAGCATTGAAATACCACATGTGCTTACGTTCTGCTAGTAACCCAGCCAGATCATATGGCTTCCCTGCTCAAACCCCTCCCGGTAGCGTCCCACCACACTGAGAATCAAATCTCAAAGGCCACACGTGATGTGCCTCTGTCCGCCTCTCCTACCCCATTTCTTCTTTTTAAAAAACATTTTACTTAGAGATAATTGCAGATTCACACACAGTTATAAGAAATAATTCAGAGACATCCCATGTAGCCCTCCACCAGTTTCCCCTAACTGGGTACAAAACCATATAGAACAGTATCAGAAGGAGGAACTAAACATTGAGCAATCCACTCACGTGACTCAGATTTCACCGGTTTTACATGTGCGTATGTGCACGTCCGTGTGTGTATTTAGTTCTGTGAAATTTTATTACCTGTGTAGGCTTGCGTATCCACCACCAGAGTCACGATACAGAACATTCCAGTACCACAAGGACTCCTCCTTCTGGCCATTCACAGCCCTGACCACCCTCCTCCCCAGCCCCCTGCCTCATCACACCCTCGCTCAGTCCCTAACCTCTGGCCACGCGGCAACTTTTGGCTATCTGTTCTAATTCTCTGTACTTTGGTCATTTCAAAATGTGATATACATAGAATCATATCATATCATATGTGCTACCTTTGGAAATGACTTTTTAAAATCAACACCCATCAACCTTGAGATGCACCCGGGTTGCGGCACCCATCCACCAATAGTTTTGTGTCTGTGTTTTAACAGCCGAGTAGCATTCCAGCACAGGTAGAAAGGTAGCCCTTGTCTAGGTGAGCAAAACTCAAGACAAATGCTTTCAAATGTGATCCAAGAATTTCTTTTCCCCGTGTAATTTCTCCAAGCTCGTGGTCTCTAAAACTTTTGCATTGTGCCCTTCCCGGTTGTTAAGCAGAGCTAAATACTAGTACGTTAATAATAGGATTACCTAGCCATGCCTCCTGAATTCTAAATTCTAAAATTTTAAACAATGTTAGGCATTGCTTTGGCATCACAAAGTGTTTGAGGATGCCCAGAGGACATCTTTTTCCGTGATGGGATGCGAAAAGATCGAGAGAGGCAACGCTTGGAAACGGCACATGGCTTTTTAAAGACGTTCAAATCGCTCCGAATGATTGGGTCATTTCACCCATGGAGTTTGCTGTGAAAATAAATATCTCAGCAAGTCCCGCATGCATCTCAGATTTCCTTTCTGTGTGTATGCATATGTGTTCGGTGTCTTCATAAAGGACCCACGTCCGGTACTCTCCTGATGGCTTCTCCAACAAAATGAGCAACACAAATACGGCCACACGGCTAGAGACACTCATTAATGTCCAAGTTAGATTCGGAACCATGTGTTCGCACAGACGCCTGCCCAGGAGTCTGCGGACATAGTCCAGGAGTGGAGATTGGGGCTGTAAAGTGTCTAGTTTGTATTATTACTTCCTCAAGACCCAGCGTATTTTGAAACCCACTTTAAATGCTATCCCTAGGCTATTTTCTCTGAAAAAAAAAAAAAAAAGTTCCTAAAGCAAATGACAGAGAGGTCAGTAGTAGTTAAAAAAAGAAGAAGAAGAAGGAATTGTAAACCAGTGAAAACAGTGCTGTATGACAGGGGCCTGTAGCACACGGTGCTGTTTCTTACTGCAACATCCAGGTAATGGACCTCAACGAGGCTGCTTCTTATGTGGTTAGAATGACTAAGCTCGCTCACAAGCGAGGAGCTGTTTGCCAAGGGTCCCCCTAAGGAACCAGAGAATTTCTAACTTTAAATGGAACTTACACAACTTAAAATAATAAAAAATACAAATTGGTGCCAATTATTGAAAATCAGGTATGGAAAACCTCCTCCAGGCTGAGCAGGCTGTAGGAAGGTAGAGACAAGACGACAGAAAACGCACTCTGGATTGATCACAACATTAGAAAATGAAAATACATTTCTCCCAAAGAAATGAAAATATAACGGCATTCTCAACTTGAGAAGCAATAAAATTATTTGTGTGCCAAGCTTCCTTTAATACCACTGTGATATTTTTTTTTTCTTTTTAAAAGTCGCTCAATTTGAGTGTAATTAAATAGGTAATGAAAAGCACTGCTTCGGGGAAGCGAAGCAAGACACTCTCTAACCGTTAGTTTAATGTATTTCCAACTGACTTTGCATCAAACGAAAATGATACTCTGTGTATGCCTGGTCTTAATATAGAATTTGTCAAGCAATTCTGTGCGTTTGAAAGGAACTTGGGTGGATACAGGCATTGCCTTTGAAATAGTGGCTGAGTCTTCCCAGACCATGACATACCTAAATAAAATTGATAGTACAAACACAGGATGGAAAGGAAGCTGCCCCCAGCGTAGTTAACGCGGGTCCTGTCAGCTGATTACAGCCACGGCACCCACATGGACAGGGCCTGGGTTTTCTTCCTGGCGGATTCTCCTAAGCTCAGCCCCAGCCAGGAGCAAAAGTGCATCATATCCCCGGCCTTGAAGAATGCCAGGCTCGGTGCCCCTTTTAAAACCTGCTCAATTGAGAGTACAATTCCCAAGCCACTGGGAAGATAAATAGATCATCCCAGGTATTATCCAGTTGGAGAAATTCCATCAAAGGAGTGAGAAGTCAGCTGAGATAAAAGATAGCATAACCCTCTGTTGGGGAATGTGACAAAAGGCAAGATGCTTCAAGGGGCAGATCTGCTAAAGATGCCTGGGAGGTATTTGTTGGGTGTGAAGTTTCCCCTGATGGTAGCAATAGAATCTCACAGTAGAACCGAGATGGCTGGTAGACAGACAGATGCACAGTATTTCTGAGGAATGCTCCGGACCTCCTCAAAAGTAAGCCCCAGTGTCCGACCCCCAACCTCAAGGGGAGCTTCACTGTCCAGAAGTTTCTCAGAGCGCCCCCTCCCTTACCTGCTTCCACTCCCACTCCCTGTCACTTGCAATCTGCTGATTAGGGTTAATGTATTGTGTCCTGATATGGCAGATTAAAAATGAAATCAATAAATGCCTAAAACAAATGGGCTTTTGAAACGTCCCATTCAATCTGAGTCTTTAAGGGTGAGGCGAGGGTGGGCGAGGGAAGTCAGGACGGGGCTGGGGAGGAGACCACTTAAGTAATCGATGTCCCTCCAAAACACTGTGTGAGGCTGCACATGTAAGGCATCTGTCCTTCACTTGTTCAGGGATCTGCCTTAAATAACCAGGCCAGCCAGGACAGTTCATGCCGCTGACCCCCTGTGTGCGTGTTTGCGGGGGGGGGGGGGGGGTGCGTGTGCTCATTATTCCCATTCATCTGTTAAATGCATGCTGTTTGAGTAAGCGAAGGGGGTCTATAGCATGTGGTATTTACATCTCCAAGACGTGAACTTGGCTTTCGGAAGTATGTTTAAACAAAGTGAGAGGTCCAGGGTCCCGTCTCCACCCCAATTCCTACTCTCCTGAATCTCATCCCACTTGCCAGTGAATTACAGGTAAGCTTCCCCCTGAGCCCCTGCCCCCTCCCGCCCCGAGACATCACGGGTGCATCCAGCCACCGCTGGCTGTCGCGAGGCCGAACGCAGACTGCTCAGGCCATCTCTCCTCTCCACTGCGGTACCCTGATGGTCCCTGCTGAATGTTTCCCATGTAAATAACCTGTGCTATTAAGGTGCAAATTGCAACTTTTAAGTAATGATTGCTAATAGTCTCATGTTTACTGCTACACAAGGACATCCATGCAAACAAAACCTGCATTATTCATCTCCATAGTAAATAAACACAATAAATCGAGGGGGCTGTTCCTTCCTGCCAGACTTTGCCGAGATCTGGGTCGTCAGAGAGCTTGTGAGAGTCAGCAAGAAGGAGTGTTTCATCTCCCTGGGTGGGCAGGAGCAGAATCCTATCATTTATAGACGCATTAGATATTCGCCTGGAGACGATCCCCAAATATTCTGCGTTGTCCTGCAGTCGGCTGGCATGACACGAAAACAATAGTTCGGGATGGCGAAATAAAATATGTATTACACGTGTGTGTACAGAGACCGCGATGGATTGTAGAAAACAAACCCGGTAGCGTGTCAATCTACAATTTAAAAATTTGAACTACTCTGTATCCTGCAAAATACAAACAAAGCCAAATACTGTTCTGTTTTGTTTTATCTTCCTGCCATCTTCTCCATCTTCCCTAAAATGGACAGGGGGGCGGGGGGGTGGGGGACGGGGGGAGATGCCCACATAGAATTCTGCAATATTTCCACAAACCCCTGGGGTACCGCAGGCTGCTTTCTAAACTTTGTTTTCCTTGCCCGAAGTAACAGTATGGTAGAACAGCACAGCTTTAGGAAGTCAGGAAGAACGACATTTGGGAAATGTTCTGCCTTAGCTGTTTCCTTAAAGAGAACTGTCTACCTCAGATCGCTTCCCTTTGAGGGGGGAGGAATATGACAGATAAGAACTAAAACCCCCCACCATTGTATCATCTCGCTCCTTCTATCTGGATCCCTGCTTTATTAGAAAGCTCGCTAATTGATTCCTTGAAACATGGAACTTAAAACTAATAATGCAAAGGCATCCAATCGCCTCACACAGGGCTTGGGAAGGAGAGTCTCAGCTCGGATTCACTCACAGGCTTTTTCTATCTTACATTATTCATTAATCAAGCTGGAAATCACGCTTTCAACATCAGGCCCTGGGAGTAATTACTTACAGTTGTGCTTTGTGTTTAATTTTAAGCTGTGATACCAGTTAGGATGGCCTTACTCCTAGGACCCACCTTCTGCCTCCCGCTGCACGTTAACTGGCTAAAGAATCCCAAAGTAGCGAACTTTCCTCGGGAATAGCCACCTCGGCCAAAACAGCACAGCATCGATGACTTCAGGGGAGAGAAACATTGCGTGCGAAAATGCCCGCTTTATTCATATGTGTGCAAATAAATACTGCGGGAGGGGCCCGCTGTGTACGAAGTGAATTACTTCCTTTCAGCTTGACAAGGGTTTCAGTGAAAATAATAAAAACCATGAAAACAAACATCTAAAGACAGGAGGAATACAATAGGCCAGAAAATTGAAACTACAGTCACAACTTTCTCACACACACGCACTCCACAGTACACAGGCAGGCCAGCACCAGGAGGTATCAGCTTAATGAAAGGACCTGATTTAAATAATGTGATGCAGCAGTCTGTTACGTACACCTGGATCCTCATTGATCAGAAAATAATTATAATCAAAGTAGTGCAATTCTGAGCAGTGCACTTTTTGTAATGAGCTTACTACCAAAGGAGACATGTCCAGTCATTCTGGTAATTTAAATTACTGCCTAGTTGGTTGATGGCCTTTACCGGAACAACAAGGGGGGAAAAAAGAGTAATTTTCAGGGCAGTATCACTTCTTTCTGGACTGCTGCCCAGGGTTCTCTTTTGGGACAACAATGAGGACGTTATCTCTAATAATCTAGCTACACTTAAACTTGTGTTGCCAGAACTAGACAGAGCAGGCTTACTCTGCCGAGTCCAGAGGCCAGGGTGCACCCCAAAAGCTGTCAGATCACAGAGCAATCTAAGTTTAAGAAATAAGTCAGTTCAATGTAGAAAGGGACCTGGGTCAGAGAGAGACACTGTTTTCAAAGGAGGTCGAGTTGTAAAACGATCACCTCACTCACTAGGTAGGTCCTAAATATGCATCGTGCTAAAATATTTTAATTATTTTGCTCTAAGGGAAACGATCGGGAAATGCACGAATCAAAGCTTTATAAGTGATATTTCCGCATGCAATCTCCACGCGGCAGCTCTGCGCTCAGAAGGGAAGATAATTGTGGATATCTCGAAGCACATGCACTGCCATTCGGGCTGGAACCGGGCCACGATGGAGGATGAGCTTGGTGGTCCAGCCTGTTCAGACACAAACACCCACTCTGCCCAGATTTGGAGCTAACTTTGGATTTGTTCTGAGGGTGGCTTTGCAAAGTTTAGGAAAGTGCTCCACCGAACTTCTCCCATGTTTTGCGTGAGTAGAAACAGAAGGAAATGTGGTGGTGGGTCCGCCGGGGACCAGCCTGCACTGATGCTGCCTAAAGCTTGAGGGTAAAGACAGAGACGGGGAAGAAAAACAACTGAAGCTTTTTGCTAGAGCCCCGATTCAACCAAAGGACACAAAGAAATAAAAACGCCCACATTAAAAGCCAAACAAGATAATAATTGTGCATGTCTGGCTCTGAATCCAGAGGGCAAGGCTTGCGTCACTGGCACTCTGAGTTACCATGGTGAGTGATTTATTGATATATATCAAGAATGAATAGATCAAAGGCAGCGAGATGACAGGTGATCAATCAAATGTCAAATCAAAACTAGCAATCAAGTGGAAAGCTGATTTTTCAGTGGGTGGGTCTGGCAGGAGAAAAATGAACTTTCATATTACACTTCCGAGAAACAAAACCCCAGCATACTATTAAAAAAGCAATTAAGCAACCCAAAAGGAAAAAAAAAATCCTTTAGCAGGTCTATTGTACTGATCCATTAACCTGTTCCTTTCTTTTTGGGGGGGTGAGGCGGGGTGGTGGTAAGTGAAGATTCAGATGGGATAGCTCCTGCCATACAAATCAATTTACAAAGTTTGCAACTCACTCTAGGCAAAGAAAAACCAGAACTATGTCCATGTTCTATGGGGCACCCCCACCCCCTTAAGAGAAGGGAGAGTGTTGATTCGATTTCCAAGCGTGGATCCTTTTAGCAAACATATTCAAAGGTTCCTGCGTTTCCTGAAGCGGTTTTTTTCCACCTTGGCGATCAAAGCTAAACTCCCATTGCTCACCCCAAAGCCAGCCTGCAGCCCAGGCTTGGGCAGGGCTCGCACTCCAGTGCCCCAACCCCAGGGAGAGCAAACCGCTGTCCCTCCAGGCCAGGAGCCCTGGCACTGACCATGCAGAGGGATGGGGGGGGTGGGGGGGTGGAAGGACTGTCTGCTACTCCGCACCCCAAACCCTCAGCCCAACTTTGGCCCAAGAAGCGAGAAAGAGACTGGGAGAAAGTTAGGGGTGGGGTAGAGGGTAGAGGGAAAAAGTTTAAGGAGGGAAGGCTTGGTGGGATAGCACCCCCACCCACCAGAGCCTGCGGAGGGGAGGATTCAGGAGATCTGAGAAGGCGAGAGAGGACGGGGTTATCCTCGGGGCAGAGAGGGATACCCAGGAGCGACTCCCCAGGAAGCTGGGGGGCTGGCATCCTGGGCACCAGGGCCAGGAGGGCGGCGAGGGGCTCTGCGCACAGAGCGGCGGAGGGGCAGCCCCGGATCGGAGCCTTCTCTTACCTGCCGCCCGCTTGGGTGCCTGCTGTTTCCTCCTTGGCATCGCTCAACTTCGCTCCAGTCCCACTTCTGGCGCCCCAGCCCCGGCCGCGCGCGGGGCCCGCGGTCTCGCTCGCCTGCCGGGTCTCCTCCGCCTCCTGCCCGGTGGCTCCTGGGGCGTCTCGGCCTCTGTCCCCCTGACGATCCCCCCTGCAACTCCTCCACCGCGGGCCAGCGACCCCCCTCCTGGGTGGCAGACACGGGTGGCTTGTGCCGGCTGGTTTGAAGTAGAGGTTGGCTGTGCCTTGTTTGTTTGTTTGTTTTGAATTTTTTTTCCTCTCTTTCTCTCTCTTTTTGTTTTTGCTTTTTTGGATATTTTTTTTTGTTTTTGGTTTTTTTTTGTGACTGTTGAGACACTTGATTTCTTTATTAAACATCCAAGACCGGGTTCGGATGGAAGGGACGAGGGGCGCACACGCGCCACACGCACACGCGCGCCTAAAGATAAGGAAGGAAAAAAAAAAAGGCGATCCTGGGAAGGTAGTGGTTTCTTCTTCTTTTTCTTCTTCCTCCTTCGCCCCTTTCCCTCCTCCTGCACCTCCTCCTCTTCCTCCTCCTCCTGGCCGATCTCTATGGCGGATCCGCGCTGGGGGGAGCGATCACTCACTGTAGGTTTGTGGCTGCTGTCAGATCCCGGCTGTGAGTGATACGCGAGAGGACAGGCGCGGGTTTGGGAAAGACAGAAAATCTGGAATTCACTCACTCACACACACACACACACACACACACACACTCACACACAGACACACGCGGACACACTCACACGCGCACGCACTCCCGCTTCCTCTCACACACTCACACCCCCACATATGCACACACTCACATACACACACACACACACTCTCACACACACACAAGACAGGGCGAGGCGATGCCAGCAAACATCGATCCTGCTGAACAAACTGAACATTAACAAACTCCTCCTCCTCCTCCTCCTCTCCCCGCGACCTGATGACAGGGAGAAATTTACTCCCCAGCCGCAGAGCGCCAGGCAGCAGGAGTCTATTAAAGGGACAGTGTCCCACCAGGGAGCGGGGCTGGGGGCGGGGCGGGGCGGGCTGGCACCCCTGCCCCTGCTTCTGTTCTCAGGGAGCCCTGGTCCCAGGGTGAGTACCTGCCCACCAGGCGCAGGGACAGCCCTGGGGGAGGAGGGGAGGAAGGGAGGGGGATGTGGGAGGAAAGGAGGCAGGGTGATGGCTAAACTGGAAGCTGGGAAGGAAGCTGCAGGGGGGCCAGGCCAGCCAACCAGCAGGGACCAGGGACAATATTCGGAGGCTGAGAACTTGGATTTGCTTCAGAGAGTAAGGGGGAGGGCCCTTTATCTGGTGATGACCTCCATCCTCTAGTCTCTTAATCTGGCCACAAAGATGTCCTCCCCACCCCCTTAAGTTTAAAGATGGCCTTGTCCCTCCCCCGTTCTTGTTAATCAGTGGATAGTCAGAAACACAAAAATCTCCCATCGGCCTCCTTGAGAGTTTAGTCACATATTCCTCTCTTTGTTTTGTTTAAATGGTATTTATTGAGCACCTATTATGTGCCTGTTCTGGAGACACAGCAGCCACAAGAGAAAGGGAAGAAACTGGTCCTCTTAGTGTTTATATTTTAATGCGGGAGCGGCCTGCTCGCCCTCAGGTATCCAGTTGTTGCTGAAATCTCACTCCCCCCCCAGAGGCCTGCCTTACTTACAGTGTCACGCACACATACTCGCCACCCCGTTTCTCTGTTTTTCCTTTTTTGTTTACTGTTACCTCCCCAATGATGACAAAGAGCAAGACACAGAGTAAGTGCCCAGTCAGATATTGGTTGGATGAATGAAAAGCAACCAAATACACAAGGTAATTTCTGAAGGAGGGGAAGCTGCAGACTCAAGGCAGGAGGTGTCAGTCAGGCGGAGGCAGACTGCAGGGCATGTGGTGACTGAGCCCTGCTCTGGGCCCTGCGCTTCCAAGGTGCTGGGCCAGGTCTCAGGAAACCCTCCTTCCTGCGGGAGAGTCTAACAGTAAGGGGGCCAGTGATGCCAGCTGGGCGGGCGGTGGACTAGGAGGGTAGTTAACCGGGATGTGGAGGAAGAGAGGGTGGTTATCAGGCATGGCTCCTGGGAGAGTCAAGTCAAAACTGAGTCCTCAATATGGAGATTTCTAAGCAAAAAGGGCACTAACAGAGATGCCCTTTGAATAAAGAGGCAACGCTTCCCGCGTCAAATGCCCAGAAGCCCTTGTTGAGATGCACATCCTGAGGCTCAACCCTAGAACGAGGTGAGCTAACTCTGGCACTATTGACGTTCGGGGCCATATTTGTTGTTGTTGTTGTGGAGGCTGTTCAGTGCCATGTAGGATGTTTAGCAGCATCCACAGCCTCTGCCCACTAGGTGCCAGGCCCTTTCACCCCTGTGTGCCAACCAACATTGTCCCCAGACATTGCCCAATGTCCCCTGCGGGGCAAGATTGCCCCTGGGTGAGCACTACTGCCCTAGACCTTGGGAATCAGAGACCTCGGGTGAGGACTCAGGATTCTGCTCCTTGAACAAGCAGTCCCACCCTCACCAGCGAATCTCCTGCTCACTCCAGTTTGGGAACTTCTGCTAAAAACACCTTTGTTCTTGGAGAATCAGACACACCCAACACTGTGACCAAAAAGCCAACTCAGGCTTAGATATAATTGAGTTCAACGGGTGCCATTGTTATGGGGTCATTGTTATGGGGTTTCACTATGCCAGCTTTTTGCTACCACCCCCACGTGTACCCACCAGAACTGAGGCCCGAACGGTGTCACCTGGGACACCTCCCACCAAAAACCACCCACCAACCACCTTAGCCCTCGCTCAAGGGGAATTACCAAGGATGACTAGTTCCCACAAACATTTTTCTTAACTGTTCTTTGGGGCTATAGGAAAGATAACTTCCCCATCTTGCTAGTCAGCCACAACCTGTTATTGTCAGTGTTTGCAAAGTGCCGCTCGGTCATTTTGAACACCCCCACACAGGGAGCAAAGGCTCATTTCCCCTTCTCCTGTAAAAGGTACAAGCTGTTAACTCACCTACCCTAAGGGACCCAAGCCGCCTCCACCCAAAACCAGCCCCGCCCAATCCCAGCCTAGCCCTTAAGCAACCGAGGCAGACAAAACCCTGCTTCATAGTTGACAATGTCAGCACAAGAGTATTAACTCTAATTAATTCTAATTACCCAGTATGCCTTACCGGGTGCTGTGCTAGGGACCAGGGCTCGGTGAGTAAAGCCCCACCGGCCTCTGTATCAAGGACACAGTAGCAGGGTCGGGAGGGAGAGGCTTGAGGCCTGAACCAGCGGAGACGGAGACCAGGCACTCATGGTGATTGCTCCTGGTGCTAGGGAAGCCGTGCCTGGGGGTTTGGTGTTCACATTACATTCAATCATTTAACAAACATCTACCATATTGCTTAGGCACCAGGCATTGCCCCAAACACAGGTGGTGCTGAAATGCGTAAGATAGGGTCCTTGCCTTCAAAAAGCTTCTGTTGAAATGATAGCCAAAGGGCTGAGAACCAGGAAAGAGGGAAGTCGGGGGCTGGACCCAGGCTCAGACAGAATCTAGACGGAATGGACAGGAATAGTTGATTCTGGGCTAGAGCCTCTCCTGGCCTCTCCCCAGGATTCTTCTCCAAATGTTTACACCAACCTCTCCTCTTTCTCAGTAGGTGGTTATGTAATGGGGTAGGGGGCTTACAATACCTGTGCTAAACATATCCTTCAGCTGGCTACCAACACATTCTTGGACCCAGTCTCCCGGAGTGTTTTTATTCATTTGCATTATTTTCCTGCTGCTACAATTGTAGAATATTTAGCTTGGTTATCAACAAAGATGTGGGCTACTCCAGTAGGATGCTGAACACCCTGGTGCCCAGGTGTTGTTCAGTGGTAAGATATGACATTGTAACACACTGAACCACACAGTAAAAGTTATTCCCCTTCAAGCTGAGAAAGTCCTTTTGGGGCTAGTGTGTCTTCTATGCCAAGCAATTGCTACCTTTTACTTTTCAACCAATAAACCATAGGTCGCAGGCTTAGAATCTGGGAAGGGACAAGAGTACCTGGCTAGACTTAAAAAAAAAAAAATGGTTTGTTTTTATTGAATTCACTTAAAGGTTACCTCTATCTTGGTGAAAGATACTGATCTCCATTTATGTGAGCAACCTAAAGTTTGATATAATGTAAAGGTTTAAAGACTAGATATAGTGAAGGGATGATAGAGAATAAATAATGTGGGGTGTGGAGATGGCAAAATGTGAGAAAGATGATAGAAACAGGCACCGCTGGAATTTGCAGAATGTGTTTCTCAACCACAGACGCTAGCACTTTTGGACACTTCTTCCAAGAGTTGGTGGCTTGGAATGATGCTATGCTTGCGTTTTCAGGGAACGTCACATCCTAGAACCAACACTCAAACTGTGGGCTGTGTACAGCGTGAATGGATTGGGATGACTCCACTGGATCTTCCAGAAAGAACAGTATCTCCACACTATCTCAGCATCAGAATCACCTGGGGATTTTTACTTTTTAATAAAGAGGCACAGGCCCCACCCCAGAATTACTAAATTAGATCCCAGGGTGTGGCCAGCAAATCTGAAATTTTAGAAGTTCCCAGCTGATTCTGATAAGGAGCCAGGCACAGGAGCCTTACTTGTGCAAAAGTTGAATTTTGCAACAAGTGAATAGAGCGAGTAGTTCTCACATGCAAGGAACTAACTGCCAGGGCAGCTGTTGTTGGATTCACTCACAAGTGTGGCTGAGAAGCCATCTGACGGCCTCAATTAAAGCACATACTTATCAGGCTGATTTTGTTTTGTTAATCCTCACCCAAAGATATTTTTCCATTTATTTTTTAGAGAGAGTAGAAGGGAGGGGGAGAGACATACCGAGAGAGAAACATCGATGTGAGAGAGACACATGGATGGGTTGCCTCTCGTATGCGTCCTGTCCAGGGCTGGGGATTGAGCCTGCAACCAACGGCCATGCCCTTGACTGCAATCCAACCCAGGACCCTTCAGTCCAAGGGCTGACGCTCTAGCCACTGAGCCAAACCGGGTAGGGCATCATACTGACTTTTTTGGTTAGTTTTCCTACCTTGCCACTGAGTTCCAACCCAGTGCAACTAAAACAAATATTTGCCAATGTCTACCTTGTGCTAGCCACTGCCCTTATCACTGGACGTAGGGTAGCCAGTGACATGCTGGAGTGAAGGGAGGTTGTCTCAGTCACCAGAATGCCTCCAATAGAATATGTTTCACAGCTTTAAATTTTCTTTTCCCTCCAGCCAGATTCCTCCCCCCAGTTATGCTCTTCCCCCTCTAAACTCAAATGCCATCTCCTTTTGCCTATGCTCTCTGTCCCAGTCTTCCTCTCATCCTTCAGGGCAGGCATACCACCTGGAAGTAGCTTTTGCATGTACGGAGTGTCTCAAAAATGTATACGCACTTTGAATAATGATCAATTCCAATGGGTTAAATCTGGGGAAGAAAAAAAGAAGGAAACATCAATGGAGCTATCAGAAAAAAGTAGGTACACAATTTTTTGGACACCCCATATTTGCCTGTTTATTATCTGTCTCTCCTATTTAAAATGTGACTGCTATTTACCTCTGTATCCCCGAGTCCAGCACAGTATGGCAGGCTCTGGAATAACAGCGTTTTGTCCAATGTTGTTTTGTTATGACATAAATGAGGAAGAAAAGGAAAAGGATTCTGGCCAGGGCCACAGTCTCTGTGGAAGTTTGCATGTTCTCCCTATGTCTGTGTGGAGTTTGCATGTTCTCCCAGGTCTGTGTAGAGTTTGCATGTTCTCCTCAGGTCTCTGTGGAGTTTGCATGTTCTCCCTATGTCTGTGTGGAGTTTGCATGTTCTCCCCAGGTCTCTGTGGAGTTTGCATGTTCTCCCTATGTCTGTGTGGAGTTTGCATGTTCTCCCTATGTCTGTGTGGAGTTTGCATGTTCTCCCCAGGTCTCTGTGGAGTTTGCATGTTCTCCCTATGTCTGTGTGGAGTTTGCATGTTCTCCCTATGTCTGTGTGGAGTTTTCATGTTCTCCCAGGTCTGTGTGGAGTTTGCATTTCTTCCAGGTATGTGTGGGTTTTCTCTGGGCCTCCCAAAGATGTGCTCAGAGGCCAACACTGTCTAGGTTGTCCCCAGCCTGAGTGTGGACCCCACCCTGAGTGTGGACCCCACCCTGAGTGTGGACGGCTGGATGCGAGAGCCTGTGCCTGCGCCTGCATCTGGATGGAGGGTGGAAGGTGGCTGGTCCAGGGCTCCTCCCAGCGTCCTGACCCGCAGGAAGAAGCTCCCTCCATACAGAACTGGAATCATTGGGTTGGAACATAATAATTTTATTTGTTTTTATTAATCTTTTAAAACATGTATGTATAGCTCACATAAAAAAATGTTGGGGTCTTTAGAAAATTTGTGATGTTTTTTGATCAGAAATATGCCACAGGACCTTAACTCTTGTTTTATCAATTAGCCTATGGGAAAACAGGTTTCTTTACACAAGGCTCGCTTAAAGTCGCAGCTTCTAAGAACCTATCAATAACCTTAAAGTGAGGACTTACCGCCTTGGTTCTCAGTGAAAACCTGTGGCATGATGGAAGGCCAAGCTCAGCACGCTGGCAAGGAAAGATGCACTTCAAAAATGTAAGGCTTCCTTAGGGGTGGGAAAACAGCATCCAGGGTGTGCCTCTCTTCCTTTGTCTCCCCATCCCTCCCTTTCCTCCCTTTCCTCTCTCTTGTCTTCTGCCTCCTTCAAATCCAACCTTAAATACCGCCTCTTTAAGGAAGGCTTCCTGGGTGGATCCCATGTGATTCAACCTTCTCCTGTCCATATCGTCTCAAAACAGAGACTCGATGTAGAGTATGATTCCAAATATATGAGTGTACCAACAGGTAGAATGAATCTATGCTTAGGTAATGGGTGACAGTTACTTTGAAAGTGTGCCCAGGAGGCTACTGTGGGCCTGGTATTGCTCTTAAGTGGGGTGCTGGTGATGGTAGTGCGTTCCATCTGTGAAGATGAATTGAGCTTCATGGGCATGATTTGTGTACATCTATCGTATATGCACATCATGCTTTAGTTTTAAAAAGCAGTGTCCTCAAACTTTGCTGAGTATCATAATCAACTGAGGTGATTTAAACATCCTGGTACCCAGGTCTTACCCAAGCTCATTACAGCAGTCTGTGGGGGCAGAACCCAGCCAGCAATGTTTTTAAAGCCCCCCCAACCCCAAATGACAGTCAGTGTCCCAAACAATTTTGTCCTTAGGGAAATAATTCACTGCCTTCCCTTATGTCATTTCACTCACTGAGGACACCCTTCTTCCCAGGAACCATTCTGTGAAAACTTGAAGGTGGCAGTCTCTGAGTCTCTGGTTATTTCCTCCCTCTTGTGGTACCTGGCACCATCATGCTGGTGGGAAGAACTCCACAAGAGGAAATCCCAGATCGATCATGGAGACTGATAGGAAGCAAGTAAGGTGGGTGTTGGGACAAGAGGAGGGGTGGAGGCAGGGCCAACTTCAGGGAGTTCATGGAAAAGCTTTATGAGAAGACAACATTTAAACTGAGATCTGTCAGGTCCCAGAGCAAGGGGGAGGCTGGGGCTAGATCATGGGTGACAAATACCGAGTATACATTTTATTCTCTCTACCATTGATAAACGCTAATTTATTTCTTTACATCCCCCAAACACCTTGTCCACTAGGGTGAGTTTGCTCAACCAACAGAGGAGAAATGTGTTATTCTCCTTGGTGGGAACTTGCTCTCTGAGAAGAGTTCAGGAGAATGACAGTCCAGTTGGGGACGTCAGGGCATGGGCAAGCTTGCTTCTAAGAATAAATCCTCCAGAAGTTGTGGGGCTCTCTTTTTCAAAAAGATTTGGATTTGGCTAGGTGTAGAATTTCCAGCAGCAATTAAGCGCTATGTATATTTTAAACTGGATGGTTGTTCCGTGGGCAGGCTGGGCTGCGGGAGCTGCTCGGTTTAACATATAGGGTGTCCCAAAATTCACGCAAGATTTGAATTTTGCGTGAGCATTAATAACAACAACAAAATAAAAGCCTAATTTTACTTGGTTTATTGAATCAGATTCTAATATCTGTTGCCCTTTGATTTTAATCCCTTCAATTTGATAAGCATTACCAAGTACCAATTATGGCCCAGGAGCAGGGACAATGAAGGTAAATGAAGACCACGGCTTTGTGTATGTGCCAGCAAAGCCATGGAGGCCATTTACCCGATGTGTTATTCCATACATAACCCTATACTGTATACTTTATGAATCAATAAAAAATTTACAATTTTTAATTATAAACCTGTGTTTTCTATCAAAATTACTTCTTGCGTGAATTTTGGGACACCCTAAATATCACATTTCTCCCTTGGAGTTGATTACTTGCAGTCGGGGCCAGTGTTTTGCTGCTGCTGAAGGATCCAGACCAAGTCGCTGGGCCAGTAATCCATTGCTCAAGTTCATTAACGGCAGGAAGACATTAAGTGAATGTAAGGACTGGAACAGCCTGGAAACCATGTGACGAGCAGCCTTTAAGTTCCAGGCCCCGGTATATTTTATGCCACCTTGACTGTGCGTCAAGCTCGCCTTCCTGGACTCATTAGAACTGTGCGCCCAAAGGTGCCCCTCAACTTTCAGAAGCAAATGGAGGATGATATAATTCGCTCTGAGAACACCTTTCTGTCTTATCCGGAGCATGTCTTATCTATTATGATTAGGCATTAGGCGTCCTATTGTCCTGAAAATTTCATGAGATTCTACCCCTGCTTGCTGGGATTATGTCAAAGTGACGTGTCCTGAATGCTGTTCTCACCCATCAGTGCTACTTGTCTTTGCTCCTTAACTGTTGCTGGGAAGGCCGATGCGGCGGAGGAACCACAGGCTGAACGTTTGGGACAGCCCCGGCCGCTGCGACTCCTCTTTGGTGTGTTTTGCTTTCGGTCCCCGAGATAGAGGTTTGGGAGCAAGTGGTCCATTCCGGAGAGGTCCTAAGCCTCCGGTAGGGAAGGAGGAACGTGAATAAGGGAAGAGGGGCCGCCAATCCCGGCTGCTGGCAAGCCAGTTACCACTGTGGGGAGCACTGGGAGTAAGCGAAGACTGTGCACGTCCCAGATACTCCATTCGGGGTGAGAGTGGGGCATCTATCCATCGCCTCCTGCCAGTCATGGCTTGTGGGCTCGCTCCTCCTGCAGGCCAGGAGCCAGGGTGCTGACTGTTAAATTGGGATGTGGAAAGTGGGCAGGACCCCAGGCAGTCGGCTGGACTGAACCCCCCCCCCCCCACCACACACACACAGACACACACTGTGGGCTTCACCAGGGCCAGGGCCAGGGCTGTTGTTCGCTGCAGTGTGTCCACCTCTCAGCAGTGCCAGGCGCACCGCGCACCTCCAGTGACCGCCCATGGAATGCCCCCGTGTATTCAATAGGCGGTTACTGAATCCACGGGGGCACCCACGCCGTGCCTCGTCTAGCTGCTCTGTCTGTTTTAGTTTACGGGTTTGTCATCATGTATTTAGCGCCTGCTTACAAGTCTTTCATTCACTGATTTCGTCAGTCTCCTCTCTCCCCACCAGTGTACTCACTCAAGCTCAGGGGTCTCTCCTCCGCCCCGTCACACCTCCGTCGGGGTGTAGAGCAGGGTTATCATCATCATCGCTCGAGCTTTTAAACAAAGCGAAAGACATGTGATGCGATACTGACGAATGTGTCCGTAAGCGCGAGGTGGGTGCAGAATGTTTGAAATTGGGCTTTTCCCAGACAAGCCGGGTCACAAGTTCACTGTATGCAGACCAGGAGGAGCAGGGAAGAAAGGTAGGCACAGGTTTGGAATCAGACAGGCCTGAATTTAAAAAGGACTTTCACTACTTACCAAGAATATGGCCCCGGGCATGTTGTGGAGCCTCACGGCCTCAGTTTTCCCGTCTGTGAAATGGGGATGCTGACGTCTTGATTCCACGGGGGAGTCACAGAGAGGATTGCATGAGCTGAGTAAAACAGCACGACATCGGACGCATAGGAAGCAGGCCCCCATTTTTAGCTTTTTCATTCTTTTAGGAGTTGATTGACTATGATTCACAGAGTGCTTCCAGCTTTTTCGGATCCATACCGGGGGATACACCTGACATCAGCTCAGCCCCTACATTTGCAAGGGTGCCGAGTTTCAGAAGCTGCTGGTCAGGGAAGCTCAGAGCCTGAGAAGGAGTCACGAAGGCAGCAGAGCACAAAGCCAAGCCCTTGGTGACCTCGAGCCCCTGCAGGCCCCACTTCTCTCTGGAGGCGGACCCTCTTCTTACTAATGTCCACCAAGCACTGCTCCAACCAGGCGCCGGGCTGCGTGCTGGGAAGAAGCAGCAGGAAATAGAGCACCTACCTGCTCTCAGGGGATTGAACGTGTAGGGAAAGACAGGGAACTTATAGTGGTGATGATAACAGCAGCTAATATTTATGAAGCACTTGGTGCCAAACAAGTGTAAACTTACACTCAGGGAGGTAAAGTGCTTTGCTGTAGGTGCCCATTTTACATATTGGGAGACTGAGGCACAGGGGGGTTAGGTAAGCTATCCAAGGTTATGGAGGCAGCAAAGGAGGAGGCCAGATTCAGAGCCTCCTGTGTGGCTGCAGCGCTGACACTCAGCACCGGGCATCGCTCCATCTCAGTAATGCTGCGGCCACAGTGACTTTTTCATCACAGTCTGTCTAGTTATAGCTTTGCATTTCCCTGTTTGTACTCCGCAGCGCTGCAGTCCTTACACTCAGCCTGTGGGTTGTCTCCTAGAGTTAATACAGGTTCTGGGGCCCCACCTCCAGAGACCCCGATTTAGTAGGTCTGGGGAGTGGTCTGGGACTGTTTCTAACCGGCTCCTGGAGGACACCAAAGTGGCCAGTCCACAGACAATGCTTTGTGTTGCCCGGTTACAACATGGGTTCTATTTCTTCCCAGGGACACTTAACAATGTGTCAGGAGACACTTTTTTTTAAAATTTATTTTTCAAATATATTTTTATTGATTTCAGAGAGGAAGGGAGAGGGCCAAGGAGAGATAGAAACATCAATGATGAGAGAGTCATTGATTGGCTGCCTCCTGCACGGCTCCCACTGGGGATCGAGCCCGCAACCTGGGCATGTGCCCTGACCTGGAATTGAACTGTGACCCCTGGTTCATAGGTCGATGCTCAACCCCTGAGCTATGCCGGCTGGGCTGGAGACACTTTTTATGGTCACAGCTCAGAGTGTGCTACTGGCAGGAATGGTAGAGGCCAGGCGTGCTGCTAACATTGAGCACGGGACTCCCCAGCAAACAGGATGCTCCCGGATGCCAGGAGGGCTGAGGTTGGGAAAGGGGAGGGGCTCGCACGGCCTGGGGACCTGCCCTGAGGAATCCTCTGGGGGTCTGGTCTCAGGTGGGGATTCTGATCAGGTCGGTCTAAGTGGAGCCTGAGCAGCATCTCTCACAAGTTCAAATAGACAAATAGACGCTGCCGCCGCCGCTCTGACCCAAGGGCGTACTGAACCCACAGGGAGAGGCCCCAACCTTGAACTGCTGACCCCAAACCCAAACGCCTTCCTGAATCAGTTCAGCGCAGAAGCACCTTGGAGTGCAAATAATCCCCTTTCAACTGCCCTTCGGGCCCCATCCGGAGGCAGAGGGGCTCTGAAGGAGGAGAGAAGGAGGAGATGATTCTGTCCAGAAGCAGCGAGGGGCCCAAGGGGCCGGTGACAACGTGGACGAGCGGGCAGGCGGCCTCGCTTCAGGCCGAGCGGTGAGTCGAGCCCATTGTTGCTGGAATCGTGGCTTCTGTCCAAGAGCTGCACGGTGACGGCGGGTTTGCATCTGCCTGACTCGCAGGTCTGCAAACGCGAGATGAAAAAGTGGCTGTTTTTAAAATGGTCGCTCTCTGGGGAGAGGGGTCCGGAGAAACGGGCTGTGCGTCCCGCCTCCAGAGATGGCACCCAGCCCCTGTGATAAATGGCAACATTAACAAGGTTTGGTTGGGCGGGGACCTCCAGATTTATGACTTCCTGTCTCCGCCAGCAGATGTCATTATGGCCGACAGAACAGAAGGGCTTTCAAGAGCTGGCTGGGGTGGAGCTAAAAGAGGGGAAATAAAAATAAAATAAAAGGCAGAAGCCAAAGCCAGTGTTTACTCAGTGGTGCTATTGTTGATATTGTCATTTTAGGGACACAGGGGAGGTTTACATTAAACCGAGCGTCTTGTGATATCTCTGGGGTCCAGCTTCAAAGGTTTAGGCAGAAACTCTCAAATGGACACGCATATTAGCCTCAGTCACGTAAGAAGAAACCCGCAGGGTTTTGTTCCAGGCTACTTGTGCCCTTAAAACTTCTCCTGATAAAGCAAACAATGCGCTGAACGAACACATACTTTCCCCTGGAACATCACTTTGATGGGGTTTTAAATATATTTATTTTACAAAGTCAGCAGCCTATTCTGAAATTCCTTTGCTGTATGTACACAGTTGCCCACCTATAAATTGTATTATGGGATGTCACTGATATTTTATGCGCCATAATTTTTCATTGCCTTGAGAAGTGATGTAAATTTGGCATTCTTTATTGGGCCCCAAACCCCTGTTAATAAGTGCAACTGCTAACACATACTTAATGCTAATTACAGGTCACGTTTCCACATTTCCTCTTTCTAATCCTCGCCTGAAGAGTTACCTTCTGCAGGTAAAGGAAGCAATTTCAACTTTTTTTTCTAGTTGACTTTCTTACCTAATGAACACTTGAATGTACGCTTTTGGGCTCAAGTAACCTGTGCCCCACACTGAGACCCAGAAGGAATAACTGGTCATGGAAGCTGGGATGTCTTTACTCCTCTCATTAGCAATTCATCCCCCATCATGGCTGCAGGGCCAATGTGCCCTGGGAGAAATAGAGAATCCTGGAGGACAGCTACAGGGTTACTTCATGGAGGACAGCTACAGGGTTTCTTTTGACCCTGCTATCTTTAAAAACAAAACAAAAGCAATAAAACAATTTAAAAAAAAAAAAAAAAAGAAAGACACACCAATGAGAGAAACATCTATCAGGTGCCTCCTACCCGCTCCCTACTGGGGATCAAGCCCATAACCTGGGCTTGTGCTCTGACCGGGAATCCAATCCATGACCTCTTGGTCGATGGATTTGATGCTCAACCATTGAGTCACATAGGATGGGCAGGGATGGCTTGGCATTCTTAATGCCAGTCTTCATTTTGATGTGTAAACCATAAAAAAGAAAAAGGGTTTTAGAGAAAAAAACAAACACACACACACAAAAAAAACACAAAACTGATTTCAAGCAAAAACTCGATCAAGAGACTTCTTCTATAATTCATCAACAGCTAGGATGCTATGTACATGTGAATGTCTGATGTTTGAAATAACACCATAGAGATGAAAACAGCCACCTCAAGTCACTTTTGCAAGCCACGTTGGAGTGGCGGCTTGGTGCTGTGCTTAGCTAATAGGGCTTTGGCGGCTCTGAAGTCTTTTCCTGGCTCTTCCACTCACTACCTGTATTATTCTGGGCAAGTTCCTCAAGTGTTTTCTCATCTCACCTGTGAAAGGTGGTTAATAATAGCACCATTCACTTAGCATTTTTTAAAAATAAGGATTGAATGCAATGTTCATGAAGTGATTAGCCAAGTGCCTGGCACAGAACTCAATAAATTAGCTATTGTTGTAATGATTAATGTTAAGATATCTTCCCTCTTTACAATTATTTCACAGGTAGGCATGCAGAGGCATAGACTGATCTGCTGGCCACCCAGAAGAGAAATCCAATAACAGTAATAACATGAGCTGTAGCTGTCATCTATGGAGTGCACGCTGGGTGCCAGACTCACGCCCAATGCTTTCCATGCAAAACCTATTGAATTTAATCCTCACGGTAACTTTAAGAGGCCAGGACTCTAACTCCCATTTTACATATATGCAAGCACAGATTGCAGAGTTTAAGCCAGTGGTTCTCAAACTGCGATGGGCATCAGAGTCACGTGGAGGCTGCTGAGTCCCTTCCCGTAGTCTCTGTTCAGTAGGTCTGGGGTGGGGACCCAAGATTTTCATTTTAACAAGTTCCATGGTGACATTGTTGCTGCTGATCCGGGACCTCATTTGAGAATCACTGGTTTTAGTAATAAGTAAGTAGCAGAGTGAGTTTTCAAATTTCAAAATTAACCCAAGACCATATATGCATAACCCATGGACACAGGCAATAATGTGGTGAAGGCCTGGGGAGGGGCAGGGGCTGGGTGGAGAGGGGCTGTGGGGGGGGGGGTGTGAGGAGACAGGAAGGGGGACATCTGTAATACTGTCAACAATAAATAAATACAATTTTAAAAAAGAAAGAAAAAGAATAAAAAATGTTAAATGCACTTTTAGCATACTGATGTTACTTCAAATTTCCCATCATCAGAGTTTTGAATTAACCGTTGGCGGTTGCATTCATGGAGCGTAATGGTTTGGATAGCTACTTGTTTAAATTAAAAATCCTGGCCATGTTGTTCCTTGTGGCACAACACAGCTCTGAATTCCCTAGACGATCAGGATCTCAGACACATTTTCAGCAGGATCATCAAGCCCTGATGTCACCCCCACTGCTGAGACGCTCAGCAGTCCCGCTGGGGTGCGGGAGAGCGTCAGCACTGGGAGCAGCCCCCGCGGAGAATTCACCAGGAGGTCTGGGATTAGTCCAACTGAGCAGAGCACACCTGGGTGCCCTCTACGCCGGAGAGGCACAGTGTCTCCTCAGTCTCCAGCACAGCCCATTGAAACAGCCAAGGGCCCTGGAGATGTCTTCACTGAATATCTGAAACCCAGACTTTCCCACTGCTCAGGTGAGCCTCTCACAACCAGTCAGCCCCGAGATTGGTGCCAGCTCCAATCTGGAATAAGAAGAGGGTGTGCTATGGCCCACATTATGGGTCTCTGGAATGAGGAGAGAGACCTCCAGAAGACCTGGTGAAGAGGGGACTGGAGACAGAGGATGAAGAAGCAGGGCCAAGAGAAAGCCCGAGTCCCTTAGTGGGTAAAGAAATACAGCCAAGGGTCATGATATCTTCCTCACTCAGTTGCAAGGTAAAAGAACTGGAATTCAAATACACAGGAAAGATTCTTATCAAGAAGAGTAAACACTCAAGGACTTGAAGGAAACAGGTGAAGTGGAGAAAAGGAGCAACATCACTGACAGAGGCAGAAGCTGGTGGTGGAAGCCTGGGGATTTCTGTTGCCACAGTGCAGGAGGAAGGAGCAGAGCCCACACTGGACTTGGTATCAGGAGCCTGGGATTTCAGTGCTTTTTGTGGAGACTGGGCCAGCTGACCTCTGAGGACCATTTCTCTTCTAATAGGAAGATGCTATTTATTCATATATTCATTCATTCATTCATTCATTCATTCATTCATTCAACAAAAGTTTTCTGAGCACATATTATGGACCAGGCACTGTTAGTGACACTGGAGTGTATTCTCTAATGAGCGGAGCAAGACAAAATAGAAAATAAATAATAATCTAGCGTATTGGGATGTGAAAGGTGACTGGAGAAAAATGAGGAAGGAAAGTGGGAGTGTGTTGCCAGGTGGTGTGGTTGAAAGATGGTCACTTTCCATTTCCAACAGTAACTACCCTTTAGTTGCAAGGATAGATAATTAAGTCAAACTGGCCTAAGGACAAAGGAAAATGTCAGTTCCCATAAGTCAGTAGTCCAGGAGTTACTGGTTGTTTTTCCTCCCAGTGTTCACTCCGTGTGTCCTTTCAGACATAACTCGGGGTTCCACTCAAGTATCTAGCTCTTCCCTATTTGATATGGATACTTCCCAGGCAGCAGGCTCCCCCTCTTCCAGAAGCACCAGAGCGAAAGCCAATCAGCACGTTTCCTTCCTTCCTGATCACGGTGGTTGGTTCTTGGGTGGGAAAAGGGTCCAATGAAGCTGAATCTCAAAAATCCTGCTTGAGCCCTTTCATTTACTGAGCCAGGAGAGGGGAACTGTCGCTACAGCCATCTTATCACCATGAAAGGCAATGACTTAGAATGAAGTACAGAAATGAAATAAAACAAAAACAAAAACAAAACAAAACAAAAAATAACACCCAAATTTAGGCTCTTGATAATACTCTCTATCCACTCTTGAGCAAAGTTTCCCTACTTCTAGACTTACCCTTCAAAGAGTCCAAAAACCATCCGTGGATGGCTCTGAACCATTGGGGTTGGGTGTTTCTATTGCTTTAAATAGAAAGGGTCATTGAGATAAAAAGCCCAGGTCAGGGCGGCTACCCCAGGTGCTCATCAATGACCTCACCGAGCTCTCTTCACACCTCCCCAGTTTCCCCTACGTGGGCTCCCCTCTCAGCCTGGCTCTTCCCACATTGACCACCCATGACCCCAGGTCTGTGCTCCTTTTCCTGGAAGCCCCTGCAAACTTTGCACACATCCAGGCTGTGCTACCTGGGGCTGGAGCCCATCTCTGACCCATCGCTGAGGTAAGGGAGATGGGACAGCAACTCTCTCTTTGAGTCACTGGGCTCCACCGCCTCACTGTTTGAGAGAGTTGCCTCTTCAAAAGAAAATGAATAAGTTGATGAGCACTTGTGTTTGTTTTTGTTTAATTTGTGGGCAAAGACTACATGCAGGTGTGAAAAATAAATCCTCTTTTGCAACCCAGAACTGTTCAGTATGAGTTTTGTTATATGTAAGGAGGAACATAATACAAAATATATGAAGGAGTTATTACCAGAAGGGTGGGGTATGGATGTTGGATGATCAGAAGCCCTACTTATTTACTGCTAGGAGCCCAGTACGCAATAACGCATGGTGCTGCCCACCCACCTGCAGCCCTGCCTTGACACCTGAACCCGTCCACACAGAGCTCCAGTGTTCCTGGCCCAGCCCCCAAACCCTCTGGCCTTCTCTGGCCGCTTCAAGCCCTGACCTCAGTCCTTCTAGTCACCTTGGGCTGGTTCCGCCTTCTCTGGGCGCCTCACTGCTTCCGCCCCATCTCGGGAGCAACGCCCCAGCTAATATGCTAATGACTTGGTCGTTACCCGTTACAGTGTCCCGCTCATTAGCATATTAGCTCTGCATTAGTATAGATAATGTCTAACTTTCTATTTTTTGTGCCTCGCTTTCCCCATCTGTAAAATGAAGAGGTTGAGATAAAGTAGAAAAACACCTGATGCTCATGCCCCTTCTGCTCTGCTTGAAATGTTGATGTGAAATGTGACCCCTGGACAGGGCAGCAAATCTGCAACCATGGGTGACACAGAGTCAGCAGGCTGGTCCTGGTGGTGCAGGAAAGACAGGCACAGCAGGCATGGTGGCTCACACAACACTGGGTCTATATCAAAGTGAGACTCTCAGGCATCCAGGCTCATTGTTGGTGAGATCATGCAAATCTCCATCGCTTAAGCCACAGTTAAAAGTTTCTGTCACTTGCAGTTCAAAGCATTCCTACCAGATACAGTCAGATCCAATGGAGGTCCCCAAGCAGCTTACAGTGTGAAGGTGTCTGGAGAACAGTTCATTAGAAGTGCCACAGTGTCTCATCATTCCCAGAAAATGCATTTTACAACCAATAACATTTTCTACCATATTGGAGAATTAGATCAGAGGTTGGTAATTTTTTTTCTTAAAGGACCCCACAGTAAATATTTCGGCTTTGCAGGCCATATTGGCCACCTTGACAACTACCCAACTCTGCAGTTGTATGCAAAAGAAACCATAAACAATATGCAAATTATTGGGCATGGTCATGTTTCAATAAAATGTTATTAACACAAGCAGGCAGCTGGCTAGATTGGCCCATCATAGTTGACTGACTCCTGAATCATATACATACATGAGTGCAATAAAAACAGGCAATTAAAAATAGTCTGTAGTACACTTATTAAAGTATGGCAAACTTCTTAAAATTCGGCATTACAGATTTCCCAGTGCCAAGTCCTTAAATTCACACAATCTGTGACTAGTGACTCCGCCATCATGCCTTCCCATGCTCCCTCAGAAGTGAGTTGAGGGATGGGTCCGCTGGTCAGCTGCCCAGGGTGCTAGCCTCCAATGGGCTTAGAAATACTAACAGAAGTTGGGAAAATATACATTTGCCCTTCTCTTATGAAAGAAATAGAGCACTGTGAAGTGAAACAGGCAAAGATACACAACACAACATTTGTTAGCCCTGGAACATTTTTGCTGAGGATTTCTGTGGCTAACATACACGGTATGTGTAGTCAGCTCAGAGATGGCCGTTGTGGTTAGCAGAAATTCCAGAACCACATAATGCATAGTGGGTTATGATTTACAAGAGATGTGATTTATATTGTGAATATTAAACCTTCTAATATACCTCCCAAGAAGTTGCTTGGTTCAGAAAAGTCACAAAAGAATGTCAAACAAAAACTAAAACTGCAGGAAAGTTGGGAATATTTTGTCTTTTTTTTTTTTTAAGAATATTGTCTGTGTTTAGACCAATGAAAGTAAATTATAAAGTAATTATGATTCTGAAAAAAGAAAACATTCAAGGAAAATCCTATGCTCTTTACTCTTGTTAACTATATCTTGGACAAATTTTTAAAAAACCCTGAATTAATAAGTCACTGGATTATTAGCTTACATGACTCTCATTATATTAAAGGCCCACCTTAATATAAGGTCTAGAAAGGTAACAAAATGGAATGGGTTGGACCTGAGGCAATAGGGAATGGTGGTGACTGGAGCAGACCAGAGAGCTTACATCGCGTCTAAAGGAGGCAACCTCTATACAAAACTGCTTTATGACTCCAGGACATTGTTTTTCCTCTTAGAAAAGATCTCTAGAGCTTTAGAAGAAGGTGGTAATCTAAACTTGTATGTGAAAGTTCCCAGTTTTATATAAACTTTGTGAAAATTAAGTAAAAAATTTTGGTCACTTGCAGTTCAAAGCATTCCTACCGGATACAGTCAGATCCAATCATGCCTTAGATTTTAAGTCTCTCACTCTCTCTGTTACACAGGCACACACACACACACACACACACACACACACACACACACACACACTGGCTCTTCTAGACAAGCAGCACACACTTTCAGCATTACTGTCAGGAGCCGCTGGACAACGCTGAAGGATAGCTGTGCACCTGAATGGTCAGGTGTCTGCACCCGCCTTCCCCAGACAAGAGGAACTGTCGTAGAACATGGCATCCCTTCATGTATCTCATGCTATGGATCTATTAGTATCGCTATTTATGGAGAAGAGAGAAGAGAGCGATAATTTATACATACATTTGTTTTGGAAAAATTTACACTCCCATCCTCTGATTGGCTTGAGTCCCCCAGAATATCACTTCCCTGTGATAGATAACGTGGCTGGAAGGGGAAATGCTAAATCGTTTAAGAATTTCAAATTTTTATATTGTAGCAAACTGTGCCATCCACTGAGCCACTCCATTTATTCCCCTTCCCAAAATGTCACACAAAGAAAAGTGATCACAACAGTTTCCACGTGCCAAACACATTCGTGGAATAAGCAACACAGAAGGAAGTGCAATAGAAATACCACCCCTGTAGAGGATTACAGTATTTAATCTCATTGAATCAAAATGTTGCCAGGTGATATCTTTTTTTTTTTTTAATATATTTTATTGATTTTTTACAGAGAGGAAGGGAGAGGGATAGAGTTAGAAACATTGATGAGAGAGAAACATCGATCAGCTGCCTCCTGCACATCTCCCACTGGGGATATGCCCGCAACCCAGGTACATGCCCTTGACCGGAATCGAACCCGGGACCCTTCAGTCCGCAGGCCGACGCTCTATCCACTGAGCCAAACCGGTTTCGGCGCCAGGTGATATCTTTAGTTTAGGTAGGAGACAAAGATTATATAAAAGAGAGTAGTGACAAAAATCCTACTCAGACATTTTGGAAGTTGGGACTTCTGAGGCACTTTAGGAAGAAAAAATGACTACATTTACTCATGTTGAAAAATGTTATTGTGCCCAACTGGAGTGGCTCAGTGGGCTGAGCATCACGTTGCACACCAAAACATTATTGGTTTGATTCCATGTCAGGGCACATACCTGGGTTGCAGATTTGATCCTTGGCTGGGGCACATACAGAAGTCAACTAATCAATGTTTCTCTCTCTCTCTCTCTCTCTCTCCCCCTCTTCCCCCTTTCTCTTCTCCTCTCCCCCCTCCCTTCAGCTCTCTAAGCATGTCCTCAGGTGAGAAATTAAAAAGAGTGTTATTGCATTTAATGTAGAAAATGCTTCCAAGATGATAATGAATAAGGTAAGATTTCCAACTTAATGCAGTGCTGCTTTGAGCTGCTGTATGTTTCAGGAAGATGCGTTAGGGCGATGAATAGTTTAACAGGAATTGTTTGGTGTGGTGGATCCCACCTGTTCTTGATGTCTACCTTCTATTCATCTTCCCTTTCAGATAATACCACTGGGAACTGAATTCTCTCCCATGACCAGTCATGCCATTATTGTGATATTGACCCTTCCCCTAGCTTTAGGGGGTGGGCCTGACTGGCAAAAGCCAATAATCCTTTCTTATCCCATCTCTATGACTACCATGATTTGATTCATGATGGCAGAAACCCAATCAGCACCAATAAAACCTGTGGAGAGAATTCCTAGGACTTCTGGGGAAAAAAGAAGGGTCTCGCTGCTTCTTGAGAGACACACTCTCTGTGGTCTGTGTGGCGTGAAGGTACCAGGATTTGAATGGTGTTTTTACTAGTAGAACAGAATATGTGGAACTGTCAATGGGGACCCATTTGAGGCCTGAAGAAGTAACCGATGCTGTGGGAGGCAGAGAAAAAAATACCGAAAAGAATAAAGGTCGACCTGATGACACTAGATCAAACCGTACCTGAAGCTAGTCCTGCCTGGGGCCTTTCAGTGATGCAAGTTTATATTTTCCATCATCTTCAAGCCAGTTGGAGTTGGAGTCCTTGCACTGTCAATGGAAAGATTTTTAACTCACCATTTGATTTTGGTGCTGATTGGGTTTCTGCCATCATGAATCAAATCATGGTAGTCATAAAGATGGGATAAGAAAGGATTATTGGCTTTTGCCAGTCAGGTCCACCCCCTAAAGCTAGGGGAAGGGTCAATATCACAATAATGGCATGACTGGTCATGGGAGAGAATTCAGTTCCCAGTGGCATATTAACACCCTTTCAATTAGTCACATGGGAAAATGGGGCCATATTACAGGTTTTGTTCAGCAAGGTGTTTTCAAGTGGAATGAATACATTCTTTCTCTTCTTTCTCCTCACCTGAGGATATGTTTTTCCTTATTGATTTTAGAGAGAGGGGAAGGAGGAGAGAGAGACAGACATCAATGCAAGAGAAATATCAATTGGTTGCCTCCTGTACGTGTCCCAACCAGGGATTGAACCCGCAAACCAGGTATGTGTCCTGATCAGGAATTGAACTGAGACCTTTTGGTGTACAGGATGATGCTCCAACCAACTGAGGCACATCAGCCAGGGTGGAATGAATACCTTCTTAATTCATTTTCTTTTTGTCTCCTTGTGCGCATTTTCTAATAGGGTTCAAGTACAACCTTCCCTGTGAATTCATTACTGAGCAAGAATTATAAACACTGGGGTTTTAGATCTGCCTAGGCTGCCCTAAGTAGTGGTTAAAGCATGTGTGTTACATTAGACAGACATGACTTTAAAATCTAGCTCTATAATTTACTAGCGATGTGGCTTTGGACAGTTTACCTAAACTCTCTAAGATGTTTCTCCCAACCTGTAAAAATACTGCTAATAATAGCTGCTTGTCTCAGACAGCTTTCATGAAGATACATGAGATAGTTCGTGCACAGTACTTATTGTGATGCTGACACTGAATACACACTCCATAAATGATGATGATGCTGGTGGTGGTGTTACCACACTTAGCAAAGACTCTACTAGAGTGTGTATAGGGTGTGTATAGTCTGGGGCAGCCATACTCACAATCTATAGATAGAGCCAAGTAAAGCGAATCTGCAGTTATTAGCCCAATAAATATGTGCTATATGAGCAATTAAAAATTGATGAGTAGATGGTTGAATGAACACATGAGTAAATTAAAATATGATTCGATGAAAAAAATGAATGGAAGCTGGAAACTGAGAGGCAAGGCCACAGGTAGAGGGTGAGGCCGGGGATAAGAAGGAGGAAGGAAGACCAGAAAGATGCACTGTGCTTTATGGGACTGCCCTTCCCGTGATCTGTGTGCCGTCAGGTGGAATGTTCTGCAATGCCGCTCCCCTCAGACTCTCATTACTGCAGGTCATCTGTCGGGAGACTGTGATGGGCAGCTTTACAAACAGCCATAAAGCAGCACTTATGGCCAAAGTCATCATGCTTTGTTAAGTTCTGAGCTCAGCTCACCATTTTCTCTCTTTTCTCTGGGTCCCAGTCACTCAGTGCATAGACAGAGTTTAGCATAGATGGCTTAATTCCTTCTACTGGCTCCCATAGGCTCTGAGATAAAATTCAAGAGGCCCTAAGACCCCAAAGACCATGAAGAATAAATAGGATAATATGGCTATTTACTGAGTGCTACTTCAGTCCAGGCCTTAAAACTTGGCCAGCCAAGACAGCTCACACCTTGAATGAACTGTTTCGTCCAATCTTCACAATTGCATATGGCAGCTACACTCATTGGCTTAATTGTGCTGGTGAACAGAGATATGCCAATGTTGTGATACGTGTCATGGTCACAGGTCAAGGGAGTGTACTGAGAAGATTTTGGCCCAGGCAGTCCATCCCTGGGACCTCTGCTCCACAGGGCTTTAGGCTTCCTACGCTCCACGTTATGTCAACTCCTACAGCACTCACAGCTACAAACACAATTGTCCCTCTGCTTCCATCGGAGTTCATGAAAATGAAATCTGTGGGAGTGTTTTAAAATAAAATTCTTCAAATATTGGACACATAGACACTTTGAGATGATTTTAAGAGCTCATTTTTATAGATGTCTTTGAAAAACAGTTTTTAAAAATCTCCCTTTCTTATTTCATTGATCTTTAATAGCCAGTAAATAGACTCCTGTTTGGACATGAACTTCAAAGGACCACACAGCCTTCTTGGTGCTAGGCATCTGAACTACCAACCTGGTTCCACAGCCAAGTTTAGCCAGGCTGGCTGTAGGTGGGGTTCTGTTTTAGACGTGCTTTCATGTCAAGCTGGCCAAGGAACTATGTGATTTTCAGGGTCAAGCCACCCCTAGCTCATAGAGCATAGAGGAGGGATTCAGAGCTGAGAAACAGTAGCTTAATACATGCACATTGACAACTTACAGTTCTCCTAACTTTGGGAATGGGCTGCAATCCACGGGGATGGGTCCTCAGCAGCGATGTCTGTATTAGGTGTGTTTGTCTTTGACTGGACTGAGCAAGAACACCTGACTCAGTCAGCCAGTCAGATTCTGTGTCCTAGGAACTGGCATGTTTCTATTACTGAACCCGGATTTTGTAGGGTGTGTATAGTCTGGGGCAGCCATACTCCAACAAACAGATTAAGCACAGAGGAAGCTGTCTGTAGTGATCATAGTCTGGAGTAAAGAAATGACGGTGGGGAGAGGAGAAGGGAGGGGAGGGGAGGGGAGGGGACAATACCTGGATGACTTTCTGGTTGCTGAATCTAGTCTCTTTCCAAGGGCTGGCTATATCTCAGACTTTTTGTTTTCTCTGAGATGCTTCTCCCCCTATAAAATAATAACTGGATATTCTGACAGCTAAATAAACTGGTTTCTTCTAGCTACACCCCAAATTTAGTGGGGCATCCTGTGTTTTATCACATGAGGTGGCAGAGATGGCTGCCAGCACTCTTAGACATATTTTATTAATGCAGCAGTGAGAAGGAGGATTATTTGGTAAAATTCTAATATATATATATCAGTTTGTGCCCTATCAGAACAATTTGACTTACATGCACAGCCATGAACTAATCATGGTGGCTTAGGAAAAGGAATAATTTGATGGAGCAGGCATGGCTTGTGGTATGACAATGAAGATGTGCCAAAATAACATTTGACCATGAAAAAAAAATTACAGATTATAAATGGTCAGAGTAGAAAGTAGAAATAATCTTAGTTCATGCTGTTCATTTAGCAGACGAATAGGGGGAATCTAAAGAGCTCCCCTGACTTCTCCGACAGTTCTGGGTAAAGTCTGGGTGGAAAGCCTGCCACCACCTACTCACATCCAGGGCTCTGTCCAGGGCCCATGTGGCCATTGCCATTCTGATATAGACTGGATAAATCAATTAGCACCTATAAGCCCCCCCTTCCCCTTCTCCATATACAAAATGAGCAGGTAAAAAGGAAATGCTTGTCAAAACAAAACTCTGTTTGGCTTTCTCCATCTATGGGGAAATTTCCGTGAATGTGTCAATCACTTTGTTGCAAAATAGCCCCTCCAACATGCAATCCACATTTCCCGATGACATGGGCCTGTCAGTCATTCACTAAATCAAAGCCAAATTTCATGCCAAGCAAAGACCAGTTTGTCAATCACGTTGCCTGCCACACATCCACCAGCATCACCTGACAGCTACAACTTCTACTCTCAAATGCAGTGGGTCTGGTTAAGCTCCTTTGTCTCTCCTAATTGAGTTCCTTTTAGGACCAACTGGTAGCTTAGCAACTAATAACTTATTTTCTGCGACAACTGGCCTAAATTTCATAGCTTTCTTGACCACTGCTACTTGCTAGAAAATCGTTTCCCCTCAAGTGGCTAAACAGCAGATGCAAGCTTTAATGCCGAATTGTTCTGTTATTTCTAATTATAAGCACTGTCCTACTGTTTGAAAGTAAACACAGGACATGTTATCAAATAGACATGATTTTAAATAATTACAAAATGTCTTGGAATTTTGACCTGACGTCTCCATTATTGGTAGCACTAAATATTGGGAAAGAGGTCAATGAGCTAAATACTCAGCAGGTATTAGGTTGTCAATTAGTTCACAAGCACCTGCTGTGAGCAAGTCACTCTGAAGTTACGTACAGAAAGTAACACATGTTCTCATCCTGAAGGAACTTAATTGGAGGAGAGAATTGGCAACGAATTCCAAATCCACTAAAGAGAATTAACAATGCAAATATGGGAGAACAATAGAGGCAATGCTTGTAATGATTTTGAAAAGGTATTGCAATAGAGTCAGTATTGGTACAGGGGGCCTGGCCATTTCTTTGGTGGCTGAGCGTCTCATTTCCCTTCCTATGTTGGAGGAATCCTCTATTGCGTGTAGATTATGTGGGATGTGATGCCCTCGCCTCCCATTATGGAAGCTGAAGGGTTAGATCTTCACTCCCCCCTGCCAAGATCATAGTTTGGCCAATCGGCCGGGCCCACCCTGCAGTGTTGAATCTGCTGCTGGATGACATGTGAGCTGCCTGGCGTCAGGGGCAGTGGTGTCGCAGCCAAGAGCACTGGTTGTGTTACCCTGAGAGGGTTGTACCTGCTAAGAGGAGAATGATAGGACTCTTATCTTCTGGTTATTTCTGAGTTGCTATAGTTCTCACAAGTTCTCCGGCCAGTTTATAATTTTGGGTCTCCCTGATAAACATCAAATATCTATTTCTTAAATATAAGACACTCCATATTGGTTTCTGTTGTGTGTATCCTATTGCCCTGAGACTTTTAGTGGACTTAGGCCTGAGGTAAGAAGTGTTACCTGTGCATTCTGGGCTGGGATAGTGTGAGGAGGTGCCACTGGGGACGGCTTGGAGGGCTCTGCCTAGGTGGAGGGCAGTGTTCTACACTGGACCGCAGACAGAGAAGCAGAAGTCCAGTGTGCCGAAAACAAACTTCACATAAGTAAAGACAAGGCTTTGTTTATATTCTTCTTCACTTTATCTTAAAAAAAGTAACAGAGCAACTAGGAAACAAAGCATTTAATGAAAGGGCTGAAGGGATGAATAAAGGAATGACAATGAAAGGAATCAATGCCAGGATGAATTTGGCTATACTGGGGACTCCCAGTAGGTTGGTAAGAAATGAAACTCAAACACTAGCATGGGGAAATATTGTAAATAACCTAAAAATTAACAGCAATTCTTTATAATTTTTTGTATCTTCTTTAAGCATATTATAATGTAGCATATTCACCATTATGCATAAAATGTTGAGACTTGCAAAGACAGGGAGCACATCAGTACAACAGTGGGTGAGACTTCTTCATGTTTGGGGTCTTGCCCAAAGGGGGAGAGTCTCAATCTGGAAGCTTCTTTATACTAAAAAGATGTGGCTCTAAAGTTCCATTTGACTATCTTAGGAGAGGCAATTGAGCAGAGAGAGAAAATGCTCTGGGAAAGAGAGAGAGAGGGGTGGGGTGGGGTGGTGGGGGGATGTCTGGTGAGCAAACAGAGAAGCTCTTCGTGTGTTAGAAGGAAGTGGGGTAGGCATTTTGCACAGCATGTCATGGGAAACCTATTTCTTTAGTTGCACAGCTGTTCTGGACTTTAATTTTAAGGTGTGTCCTTAGAGCAATTGCAGTCAGGGAATTCCCTGATATTCATAATTGGTCTTCTGATATTTCATTACTGACTGCTCAGGCATAGAAGGAGCAGGATAACTGGATAATGGAGAATTTAATCCAAACAATGGAGATAATTCCATTAGGCACACTGGGGCAGTGGTTTGACCCTTTTCCTAGGGGGGAGGGTTGGAAGTTAATATCAGCACCCACTCTTGTTTGTGGTGTAGCCAACGATTATTGCATCAATTAATGCACATTAATTAGGCTTTGTTCTAAGAATTTCACATGCATAACCTCATTAAATCCTTGCAAAAAACTTGTAAAGGCAGGTGCTGAATGGGAGGTATTGATCAGAGGAAATGTATTGTTTTGGAAAATGTATTAGGTCTTATTAGTAAAAGGAGAGTGTCCAAGTACTACAACCTTATGGAGAAAAAGACAAAATAAGAGGGAGAAACTGTACAAGATATACATGCCAGTGATTGCAAAATGGTTGGAGCCAAGGAAAAAGTATGATTGCATAGAGCCCAGAGTTCAACTAAGGTTGCACTTTTTTGTTCCACATCCAACATCATTGCCACATCCCTGTGTTAATGACATTGCAGCAAGAAACACACAGAGACATATACCAACGAGGAAGGCTGTGATAAGACAGAACCACACATGATCTAGTTAGCTCCTCATTGGGCAACGGTCCACAGGTGTTTGGCAGAGTTCTGCGCAAGAGAGAGAGGGATGACATCACAAAGAAAATGATTTTACTTGTGAAAACTTGGATGCTGTGTACTCAAGACCCTTCTCCATCACGGAGCTGCTGCTCTCCCCGTGGACTCTAATTCAAGTCAGCGTTGGCCATAAAATCATATTGCGTGACCTGCTCTTCCTGTTGGCACCAGGATCAGAACCTAGGGGTTGGCCCCACTGAATGCATCCCTTGGTGCTCGTGGTTAGGTTCGCCTGGATTTGGAGCAATAAATGTAGTTCATTGCTTAGGTCCCTCTCCCTAGCGAAGATGTGGGCAGAACTCAGAAAATGAGGGAACCAAGAGTGGATGTTATCATTAATCTCCTTTTGCAGATGAGGAAACTAAGGCTCATAAAGGTTTATCCCCAATAATACAGAGCTGGGAAGCAGTGGAGCCAGGATTTGAAACCATATCAGTGTGACGCCACCGCCAAGGTCTTTTCCATTATGATATATACAAGAGTGTAGTTGTTGACTGACATATTCTTCTCCACCCTCTGTGGTGTGGTTGGGAGCGGGGGCCAATGGAATGCCCAAATCTTAGTGGAGCACAAAGTTGCCCATCTTGAGGCCAATGACCCAAATTTCCTAGAGCTTGGCTTTGGGCATGTGAGTTAATTCTGGTCAATGGGATATGAGCAGAAGTAATATGTACTGTTTTCAGCCTATGTCCCCAAAAAGTATTGGATGTGACTCCCCTGGCCTCTTCCTCTTTTCCTAATGGCTTCAGATGGAGACGATGGAAAAGCAGAGATGAATTCCATGGTGTGAGAGAGAAATATGCTTCTATCTTGTAGAGCCACTACAAGTTTGTGTCGCTTTGTTACAACAGCTTAGGCAATAATATCCCAACTTATATGTGATATGATGTCTCCCCAACAATTTTACCATTTCCTTTTGAGGAACTGCAAGTTCCTATCAGAACTCATTTAATACTTTTTACAGTTTCCTATAAATATACTAAATATAGTAACATTTAGGCAGGAGTTTAGACATTCCTATGTAATTTTGATTTTATGCTTTACTAATTCTTTTTTGTTTTGTTTTGTTAATCCTCACCCAAGGATATTTTTACATTGATTTTTAGAGAGAATGGAAGGGAGAGGGAGAGACAGAGAAAGAGGGAGAGACAGAGACATCCACTCTTGGTTCCCTCATTGCCAATTTCCCTCATCCCAATTTCTGATTGCCTCCCAGGCCAGAGACAGAGAAACATTGATGTCAGAGAGACACATCGATTAGTTGCCAGGGGCCAGGATCGAGCCTGCAACCGAGGTACATGCCCTTGACCAGAATTGAACCAGGGACCTGTCAGTCTGCAGGCTGACGCTCTATCCACTGAGCCAAACCAGCTAGGGCTCAACTAATTCTTTATGTTGGTTTTATGAAGACTTGAGTTAAAGAATCATTCAGAAATATTCAGTGATTTATCTCTGCCCTGGGTAGAGATCCATGGTCAGCTAACTACCCCTGCAAACAGGGCTCCAAAAGACCAGCCATCAGCAAGGATGGCCCCTCCCTCTGTACACCTTTCCCCCATCCTCCTTCAGGCGTAATCTTGGCACGGGTTTCTCAGCTGCCCCCACTCATTTGTGGAGCCTGATGAGTCTTTGCTGCTGGGTGGGGAGGGGGCCGTCCTGCCCTGTAAGATGTTTGGCAGAAGTTTCAGCTTCTACCCACTAGATGCTGGTAGCACTTCTCCTGGACCTGACAACCAACATTATCTCCAGATGTTGTCAGGTGTCCACTGGGAGCATAACCACCCCTGGTTGAACACTACTGGAGCAGAGCACTGGCCTTTACTGGGGTCTTGTTTCCCTGACTGGAAGCTCCATGCCCTGTAGCTCCATTCACACAGGGCCTGTGGCTGGCCAGAGCTCTATCTCAGGAGTGGGCAGGGGACCCAGGGTCCTGTGGCTCTAGGTCCATGTACTGGAGGCTGGGTGACTAGGGACGGAGCACCGGCGAATTTCTCCTGATTGGAAAGCGAGGATAATGTTGCTCTGCTGAGTGACCTGGAAACACTCCTTTGTGCCTGGCTCTCTGTGAAACGCAGCCCTCTGGGTGCACACCCCTGCCGCCCGCCCGGTAGGTGAAGTCACCCTTAGAGAAGGCAGGCCACACGGTGAGTCTTGATTGCCCCCCAGGCCCGGCTGAGCCGCGAGGCACTGCAGGGAGGGCAGCCCACGGCTCACTCCCCCGTTTCACTGCGTATGGCCTTAGAAAAAGTGTTTTTTGAAAAAATGACCCGAAGCTTTCCTAAAATCCTCAGGAATGACACCTGAGGGGAGCATCCGAAAGCTGCACATTCATTAACTAACCCTTCCTGTTCGGTTATGTTCCCTGAAATGTGTTTGACAGTTAATGAACCGGAGAAGGTGGCAGTCGGAGAAAAAATACAGCTCTGTCAGGTCCTGGCGAGAGAACAGGGAGGCCAGCAAGCAGAGGCCTGGGAGGCCTGCTGGACGAGCACCCCGCACGGCGAGGGTTCACTGTGGAGAACTCCTTGGGAGCAGAGCAAAGTGGAAAGCTGCCTGGTGCTCTGTCCGGACCCGAGGACTGCACCCAAGCCAGGCAACCAGGTAAGGAGCTGTCAGGGTGAAAGCAGCAGGGGTCTGGGCTGACTGGAGCGTGTGAAACAGAGATCAGAGAAGAGAGAGAGGGAAGACATGCTCAAGAGCATTTGGACTGCCTTGCACACCTGCCCCATCTCAGCCGATTGCAATCGCCCCAACCTCTCCTGAACACGCAGAAGGAAATGTCGCGCGCAGGAGGGCCAGCGCGTGGGCCTGAGAAGGCCTCTGAAAACGTTCCGTTTCAAATGACCTCAAGGGAATATTATTCACTTCCTGCTTCCTCCTCCTCCGCCCATGCCCTTTGTGGAGGTTCAGAAAAGGTCTGCGGGGGCGCAGGAAGATGGGGGCACACTGGGGTACACCTCTGCAGCTGCCAAAGGTCTGATTTGGGCAATTCAGCTCGGCCCAGCCCTCCTGAAGTTGGGCAAACCTGTTTTCTTCCCTATGATGTATCACTTAGAAACACCAACTGCACGGATTTCTTATGTTCTCACAAAAAAGGGAAGGAAACAGCTGGTAAATGTTTCACAGATGGCAAAGCTCTTGGCATCTCTCTCAAGAGAGGGCCACCCATGCAGATGGCTCATTATTTTAACATTTGGATTTTCATCTTATTAAAACATCTTTTTTTTCCCTGGTTTTATTTAGCATCATAAATTCTCTTACACTTTAGCAAGCGACTAAGTGATCTGAGGACGTGCGCGCTAAGGAACATCCTTTGGCTAAAGCATAGATTGGTAACATCATTATTCCCAGCTTTGATCTCAACGTGATGGGTTTCAATCTGATTAAAAATTCCAATGAAAGGGGAAGCTGAGAGTAGTGAATTTATCAAGCAAAAGTCCATATAGTAGCTGAATTATTCAGCAGAGTGATAGGCCGGGGGAAATTGGGGAAATAGTTTTATTCGATGCATAAAATCCCTATTGCTATGTAATATGCATATATAAAAATAGACAAATGCACAGTGGGAGTAGATCCATACACACACCCTTTCTACATATGTAGGGAGGCTTCTGCACCACGGCGTACAACAGCCAGCATTTAAACCAAGCGATGCCGAATCTTGGCAGCGCAGATAGGGAGGGCCAGGACTGCAAAGGATAGTCCCGCCTACTCACACTTTGACCAGACTGAACCTGCATCTTGGGTCCAAATAGCTGTTTCTAGGTGCAGAAGAAGGGAGGTGTTGTGTGGTTGGATGGAAAAAACAATGCCTCTTGCGGCCCTGACTCTGTTGGGAAAGCAGACCTCGTGCCTGCCCTCCCTTCTCCAAACTTGGCTCCCCAGGTAGGGGCAAGGTTGTGGTCCCCTCAGCATCCCTAACTACTGTGCTGGGGTGTGGGAACTGTTGGAGCTGCAAATGCAAGAGGCAAAGCAATGTAATAAGAAGCAGCCAATCTATTTAATGTGGCGAGATGCTGGCCTAAATACAGGATCGGTCGCTGTGCTCTTGCAAATGGGTCTTAGGGAGCAAGGGCTGTGCCTACCCGCTGTAAACGTTTATTAGCGATGGTACACAGTGCACGTTATGGATCCGTGGAGCTCAGAGCTGCCTCACTTTGGGGGTCAAGCGTAAATCCCTGAAATGCTGAGAAAATGTTAATAGTTGCCAGCACCAAGACTGCCTCAGTTGAGAGTGTGCCCAGGTATCCTAAATGGAGGCTCAGCTCATCAACTGGAATTACCTCTGGTCCCTCTAACCTAAAGCATTAGCCCACCTAATGCATTCTGTGAGCTGCTGGCTTCCCTGTCAGCGGGAAAGTGAGACAGGAGCTGCACAGAGTGTAATCCCACAAATAAGAAGCAGAAAGAGCAGTGCTGAATGGGCTCGGCCAGAAGGCTCAGTGTTATGGAGAAATGGAGGGGAGCATGTTCTCAACTGATTTCTCCCTGAATGGATGGCTTCTGGGGGTGCCTTGCTGCTGCATGGTTCGTGGTGGCTACAGCATAAATTGCAATCCCAGGAGTAGATTCTTTGGGTAGAGCCTTCAGCGGGTCTGCGTTACCTCCTATTCAGGCATCATACCCCATCAATCACGCTAAGGCAGCGGTTCTCAACCTGTGGGTTGCGACCCCTTCACAGGGATCGCCTAAGACCATTGGAAAACACATATATAATTACATATTGTTTTTGTGATTAATCACTATGCTTTAATTATGTTAAATTTGTAACAATGAAATTGGGGGTCACCACAACATGAGGAACTGTATTAAAGGGCCGCGGCATTAGGAAGGTTGAGAACCACTGCTGTAAGGCCATGGTCCTCAAGGAGGGGTCCCCACAGCAGCAGCAGCAGCATCCCCTGGACCCAGTCCTGACTTCAGAGTCAGACACCCTGGAGTGGGGCTGGCAGCCTGTGCCATAACGAGCCCTCCAGGTGACTGGGACACAGGCTCAGGTTTAGAACCACTGCTCTGAGGCATAATGATTTGCCACTCCACAGGTGCCCAAGAACCTTTTTGGTGACAGACATCAAGTATGAATCCTGTAAAATCCTGGCAGCAGAATGCATTTGTCTATTTAACTGCATGCAAAACGCCTGTCAAGAAGGCTTCCGGGGGGCCTCTTTTTGCGAAGGCTTCCTCTCTCCCCATCTCTTTGGAGACTGGATGTGCCTTCAATCCAAGCTCCAAAGTTACAAGCCATTTAAGAAGCACCCCACCCCCGCCCTTTTCACCCCACAGTGGCAAATAGACAGAGGCGCACTGCGCTGGGCTTCCTGAGACGAGCTGGGAAGACTGACAGATTTCATTACACTTGTCAGAGGGTCTAAGACTCCACGTGGGGGAAAATCATCCCACTGAGTAAAACATCTGTACCTTTGAGGCAGAATGGAGAAGCACACACAGTATTGTTCCTGGGAAAATGGCAGGGCATGTGGGGTGTGTTTGCAAAAGTGGGATGACTATTCAGCAGCCTCCGGTTTAGGTGGCCGAGACCCCCACAAAACTACACGGGGACTGGCATACCTACGCATCCGCAGAAATGGCATAAGAATCAAAGGCAAAATGAATTTCCCGTGGTGCCGATGAGCTCCTGAAAATCGCTCCCATCTGAGCACACCGCCTTCTCCTCGTGCGCGTGGAGAACCATTTGAATAATGCACGGTATTCAGTCGCATTGTGTGCTCTGAAAGCCATTTAATGAAGGTAGACAGGCTTCCCAGACGGTGTTCTCTTTGACTAATGCAGATGCTCCTGGAAAAATCTTTCCCCAACACAGAGGCAGGATTTACCGAGGGAGGGGAGAGGGAATGCTATTACAATGTCTTGTTTCACTCAGTCAAATTGAATGGAAGTGACCTTGGGTTAAACTTGATCTATGCTAGGTTCACCTTATTCTACGCAATGCACATACTGAAAGGCTGCAAGTCGATCAAATTTTAGCAAATCAAACCATCTTTCCATTGACTTCCGTTATATTATCGAAGTTGTTTTACCTCTTTCTGATTGATCACCAGTTAGCCATGGCTTCCAGCGCTAACCTTCCTGTTAACTAGGTGAAGATGTATAAACTGACACAACAAAGGAGGGGCACTCCTCCCTAAAGGAAGGTTTCTTGAATATTTAGGAGCGTCACCGGCACTTGTTCTTACAGGACTAGCTGAATATCTAGCTAACCTGTGCGTGTTGTTTTAATAAAGTGAGGTAAATGTGTCTAGTAATATTGGTTCTTTGTATGCAATTTACTCGGTTAATTGAGCAAAAATTACCTAGAAGGGTATCTGGTGAAAGGGATAGTTTAAATTTCATGCTCCTTGGTAGTTTGAATCAAGAGGTGGGAGGAAGAGAGTCAGTTTGACAATGCGGGCCCTGGAGCCACACCTGGACTCAGTCCTGCTCTGCCGCGTCTCTGCTGGCTCATCGGTCCTCCCTGACCCTCAGTCTCTTCCTTGCCAACATGAGTCGAGTACTCTGTCCTTCCCATGGGATCGCAGTGAAGAGTAGCACGCTGCCTATATTGTTAGCACGTGCTCGGCACACGGGGAAGCCAGGATCAATAGCAGCTGGTGCCATTATTTTCATGAAAAGACAAAGCCAGAGGAACCATGGCCATCACAAGCAGGAAGTGTCTGTAGTGCCCGTCTGGAAAACCATGGGGACAATCTGACACCAGTGCCGTCTTAAAAAGATGTCATTGGCCAGGTCTCCAAAAAATGAGCGTGCCCAGCAGAGTGAGAACAGCAATCGCCTAAGTGAAGAAATGAGACTTGTGGTGACCCACTCCCCAGCTCTCATCATCGCTATATGTCCATCTTCCCCTCACTGCTCAGGGACGTCATTTCTCCCCAGGTCTCTGACGTGTAATCGAGTGGCCTCTCTGTCCCTGTCCCTGCCCCTTTGTCCCTTGGTGTCTCTCGCTCAGGCCTCCTCACTTTCTCAGCCCACAGCTCCCTCGTCCCCCTGTTCTCAGCTCTGAGTCACAAAGTATTTTGAACCTGCTGTCGAGATCCGGGGGACTGGGTGGTGGGGCCGGGATTGCAACACGACTCCGACATGCGAACAGATCTTGTCCTTGACAGACTGGCAGAAACGGAGCCCACGCTATGGCAGACAGAGCTCGGGATAGCGGTGATCTCGGGGCAGGGCGGGTGAGAAAGCAATGGGAAGCGGAATTTCATTTGAATCTAAAATGTTTCATTTCTCTCAAAAATTAAAATGATATCTGGAGAAAATATGACAATGTGCTAACATTCATTATATGCGGGAGGTGGCTACACATCGGCGCCTTATTTCCTGTGCACAGGAAATAGTTCAGATCTAAAGATCCAAATGCCGAAACCAACAAGTTGAAGGAAACGGTGACTGTGGAAGTCCTTTGTCAGCCTCAAGTCCGCTCAGCCAGGGGATCGCAAGCTCTCCCCGCACCCCAACTACCAGCAAGCTTGGCCAGAAACAGATTTCTGAGGGCCACCCTGGAGTTTCTCCTTCAGGATATCTGGGGGCCGGGGGACTGAGATCTCGCCTTTCTGGCACGTCCCCAAGTCGTGCTGACACCGCTGGCCCAGGGCCACCGCTTGAAAATCATTGAGGTGACAGGAAACTCCATGAAAGCAGGGCCAAACCGTGTGCATCTTGCTTGAGTCCCGGCACTTGGAACACATCCACTGAACAGCTGCGCCCGGGAATGACAGCCTCGGGCTAGCGCACTTGAAAAGGCACAGTGTGCACCTTCTGCCCTTGGGTGAGTCCAAAGGGTCCCCTGCTTATCCTCAGGGCAGGACAAGTGGTTTCACGCAAGAAAAGCTGAAGTTCCTGGAGGTGAGATGAGGGGGAGATCAAGGATGGGAGGTGGCTTTTTGGGAGAGTGACAGGGCAAATAAAGGGACTGGGAAGGAAGTTGCAGAGAGAACCCTGCCATCTGCGCTGTGGCTTGGCCTCTACACTATGGAAGCCCCCCTCTCCTCGCCCAGGGGTCCCCCGGGCCCGGGGCGCAGGAGTCTGGCTGGCCCAGGCCTCCTCTAGTGGTGTTTTCTTCGCCTTTGCCTAGTGTACCCCCATTTAACCTTCATACGGCAGCTCATCTGCATTTCCTCAGAAAGCCTTCCTTCTCCCGAACTAAGCCAGACCCCAGCCACACAATCCTGCGCACTCGTCGTTTCTTCCCAGCCCTTCAGTTTGCAGTTATGCTTTCTGTTTGTGTGACCAGTGTTCACCTCCCCAGTTTGAGGCTGCACTCAGTGAGGGCTACAGCCTCACTGCTGTATCCTTGTACTATAATTTTTAAAGCATGGCCCATATCCTGTGCTCAATAAATACTTGGCCTTTAAAAACGTAATGTATTTTTTATTGAGATATAATTGACATGTAGCATTGTATTAGTTTTAGGTATACAACAGGGTGGCTTGATACATGTATATATTGCACAATGATTACAATACATCTAGTTAACACCCTTCACCTCACAGTTACAATTATTTTTCTTGCCATGAATACTTTTAAGATCTGTTCTCTTAATAAATACTATTGAATGGGTCAATGAGAAGTGAATATGGGCACCTTTCCACATCTAACCGACATGATCATTTCAGGAGCGAAGGGCCGAGTACTGGCACTGCCTTTATTTCTGTATCTTTCAATTCTTCTGGTCCAGTTTCAAATCTAGAATGTGCTTTTAGCCGTTAAAGCACCCCCTCTTATTTTAGGCTCCTCTGATGCTTTATCTCTCTGCCCTCCACTTCTGCGGCTGAGAATGAAAGAATGGAGAAGTCGGATATCCGGGGAAGGGAGACCGGAGCAGTGACACTGTTAGCTGCTCATAGAGAGGCCACGAGGTGAGACCCACCCGAAGTCTCCAAGGCAAGGGAGGCAGGCTGGCCCCGAGCATTAAAGACAAAGAGAGAGAGATCTCCAAGTTTGTGGGGCTTTGTGCTGTTAAAATACGGTTTCTCAGCTTCCCTTCAGAATCAGAGCCTCAGCACCCGCTTGAGGAAGCGTGTCCTTAGCACCACTTAAGCCACAGAGGCCGTGATGGAGAGCCAGGGCTTGAGGGATGGGGACTGTCTGGTCACAGCCTGTCACCCGTAAGCTACTTTGTTGTTGTTGCTTCTTAACCATTGCCCAGTTTATGAATCATTGTTTCTGCTTGCTTTAGAAGGAGTCATTCTCAACTTTTATTTTTCAGATTGAATGTGTGCTGGCTTTTTATGTAACTCTTTAGTGTTTTATCTGCTTCATGAAAATAACTCATTCATTTCAAACATCTATAAACAAATGATGTAGAAAATAAACGTGTTTCTGTAATTCACTCTTCAGGGGTAGCCAGTTTTCCCCTATATCATTCTACAGTGTTAATGCAGATACAAATATCTTCTCTTCCTCCTCCTCCTCCTCATTAGTATTCTATATAATAAAAGGCGCATCCACCGAATGATGGAACAACCAGTCACTATGACAAGCACTGACCACCAGGGGGCAGATGCTCAATGCAGGAGCTGCCCCCTGGTGGTCAATGCGTTCCCACAGGGGGAGCACAGCTCAGTCAGAAGCGGGGCTATGGGAGCAGGCCTAAGCCATCAGTCCGACATCCCCCTAGGGTTCATGGACTGTGAGAGGGTGCAGGCTGGGCTGAGGACACCTCCCCCCCACCGAGTGCATGCATTTCATGCACCGGGCCTCTAGTTATTATTATAATAAACATTGTGATGCTAAACACACTGTTCCAGAATTAACTTTTTCACTCAGCTGTTTCCTGTGGATAACCCTCCGGCTCACAGGCCAGCAGTCCACTCTATGCTATGCCAGGCATGGAGAAGTGGCAGTGACATTGTTTGCCAGCACTCACTTCACTATGAAGTGATGATGAATATCTTTGAACACACAGCTTTGTTCGCCCAAGACACCTGTCCACTTTCTCTTCCTCCCTCTAAAGACACGTTGCTGCTGCAGACTAGCTGATGTCACAGCCAGAGGAAACCCTTCCCTTGCTAATGTCCACTGCCCCTTGGATATGAAAACCCAAGCATCGTTCGCTCATTCATTCATTAGCCTTTATCACCAAACGCTGAGTTGGCATCTAAGAAGTGCCATCTATCATTCTAAACACTGAAGAAATACACAAGAGGTCTCTGCTCATATGGCCGAATTTTTTATTGGAGGAAAACAGAAAATAAAATAAAAATAGAGGGTTTTAGTGATGACAAGTTGAAGCCATCCACAGGAAATTAAGGGAAGAGTTTTCCAAAGGAAGGGCCTTGCAGGGCAATGGGAGGAGTGGTGTTTTATTAAGTGTTATGAGAGCCATTGGAGGGATGTGAGCAGAGGAGTGACAGGTGTAACGTATGCTTTAGTGATGACCACTCTGTGGCTGGGTTGGAATTATCTCGGGTGGAAGGAGGCCAGAGAGCAGGTGGCTGCTGGCGTCCAGGTGAGAGTGTCTCCATGGCGAGCAGGGAGCGCAAGGGCTCAAAGATCCAGGCAGTATAGCTCTGAGTCTCAGAATAAACATCTAATGGACTCAAAGGGTCAGTCAGTGGCAATCCCTCTCGATTAAAATCAGCAGGTAAAAGAGAAGCAAAGATCAAGACAGAGGCCACATCAAACAGCCAGAGCCAACAAGGAATCAGTCTGAAGAGGCTGGGACCCTCCAGGCTGCTGAGTCATTAAGGGTCAAAGTACCAAAGAGAACAGGGAGCAGGCTATTGACTTAACAGAGGCCTCCGACCTGCACAGGCCTTTCATCTCTGGGCAGCAGAGACCCTGGAGGTAGGCTCCACCCCTTCAGTGTCTCTCTGTGGGCTTAGAGAAACAACGCAGGACTTCACAGTGATCTCTGGCCTCTCACAGGCAGGAAATGACATTCATAAATCTGAGATGTCTATGGGTCCTGGTCAGAATGAAGGTCAGTGTTAGGGTTAACATCTTCAAAGTCTTGCTGGATCAGCCCACTTGCTGTTTTCAACATGGCATCTGGCATCTGTGTTTCATCGGCTCAACTAACTTGGCACTCACACCAGGAACCTGGCACCTGGTCATTTGAATGAATAACTTGAGTTGGGCAGAAGTGGAAGAATTGCCACATTCTAAAGGCAAGTTCATGATTTAGCGTTCTAGTTCCGGAGGTTTAGCTGCAGAAATCCTTATGCCAAGATGTCCAAGAAACTTTTTTCCTTAATCCTCACCTGAGGATATTTTTTCCATTGGTATTTTAGAGAAAAGGAAGGGAAGGAGAGGAGGGAGAGAGAGAGAGAGAGAGAGAAACATCAGCGTCAAAGAGACACATTGATTGGTTGCCTCCTGCGCATGCCCCGACATGGGCTGGGTAGGACCCTGCCACTGAGGTACATGCCCTTAGCTGGTAATCAAACTCACCGCCCTTCAGTCTGCAGACCAATGCTCTAACCACTGGGTAAAACCACTAGGGCCCAAGAAACATTTTTGAGTGCATTTTCCCAGTCTTGAATACAACACAATATAAAGTTATACATACCAGACTATGTGTTTAAATGTAGGTCTGAGCTTAGGTAGAATCTGGGAGAAGGAACTCCATATGTTATCTTATATAAGTTTGTATTAGGTTGAATCATGTGAAATTTTCAGTTTTGTAGGTAGAAAATGACTCAAGATTGGCAACTGCACATGGTTAATTCTAAAAAGGTTGAAGTTTTGAAGAGGCAGGATAGGTTGCTAAAGTATCTCAAAGCCCGTCTCTGCTTCTTCCCATCTGCTTAGAATTGAATCACACCTTGTGTCTCAGTTTGTTGGTTCAAAAAAATGGGGATAATAATAGTATTTAGCTCAGAGTGCTGCTCAGTGAATTAGACGAGTTACATGTGAGTACTGACAACCGTGCCAGTACAAGCCTTCAATAGATGGCGGCTATTACTTTCTCAAAGAACCTATTACCCTTTGAAGTAAAAATAAAAGAAAAGGATTTTCCTAGAATATCCTAGAACAACTCTTTCCTTCTAGTTGTGAAACAAAACTCCTGGTGAGTCCTCTTCTGAGGACTGCCCATAGTCTAGGAAATGGGCCTTGAACCCTTGGCTGCATGTGGAGACAAAATGATGCTGGGCACAAAGACATTTCATTGCATGGACTGACACCATCCACTGACTAGTTCCCTTTGTTTTCTCAGATGACTGATCTCCCTCCCCCCACTACTCCATCATTATTTATTTTCATGTCATCTTAGAAAGAGAAAGAGAGAGAGAGAGAGGGAGAGAAATATTGATCTGTTGTTCCATTTATTTGTGCATTCATTGGTTGATTCTTGTATATATCCTGACTGGGGATCGAACCCTCAACCTTGGTGCAACAAGACGACACTCCAACCACTGAGCTCCCGGCCAGGACCTACTAATGTTTTCTGTAAAGTCATTCATGCTTTTCTTTACTTCTTTGTGCGGTACTCTAAATATAACCACGGAAACAAAACAATACAGTTCCACAACAAACGACACCCGGCTGGGCAAGCAGAACCCTACGGCAGGTCCTGAGTCAACTGTTGTCTCTTGTCTGCATGTTCTATGAAATAGACATGGCTCCCACAATAGAAAGGGAGGGACCCTGATTAAAGGTATGCATTGCTTTAAAGGGGAATTAAGAGTGATACGAAGGTTTGCACTAAACTGGACCAGGCAAGGACATTCAGGAACAATTGCCTGGGTGGTGTGCAGTCTGAACGCCCAGGTTCTGAGTCTGCAATGACTCACTTGCTCATGAAAGAATGGCTCTCTTGGCTAATTGTTTCATCCATCAGCCAGTTCCCTTTCCCCCTATGAAGGAGTAACAGGACTATGTTGCAAGGGTTGGGAATGGGGTGGGGTGGAAAGGTAATTAGAGGTATTTAGAAATACATATACAAGTGAAACATGAAAACTAGCCAAGAAGGTTGAAGCACTAAATTTGGAGTTATTTTCTTTAGAATCACTGAAAACAATAATAATTAAAATATTTACTAAGTGCCCCCTCCAGGCCAAATATAGTTGGAGACAGGAGTGAATGGTGGTAAATAAGGCAGGCAGAGGCCCATTCATATGGTCTCATGTTCTAGTGGTGGAAGTAGGAAAAGAAATCAAACACACAAATAATTATGATAATTTCAACTTCTAAAAATCCTATAGAGGAAACAATTGGGAAAGGGGGGGGGGCAGTGTCATAAGGTTAACTTGAGGTCAGGAAAGATGTCTCTAGGAGGTGACATTTGAGCTGAGACTTGAAGGTGAGCCAGCATGGCAAAAGAAGGGGGGAGGAGGAGGAGGAGGGAGGGGAGGGGAGCAGTCTAGGCAGAGAGGGACCAGCTTGCCAAATCCCTGAACTGTAAATGGCTTGTATGGGAGAAACAGGAAGGAGTCCAGAGGCTAATGCGAGCGGTTATGGTTACGTAACTTACTATGAGCGTATTGATTCTCAGGACCAGAATGGAATCTGTAAGAAAATCAGAGCCAAAGAGGAACCTTCGCTCACTTCAGATCACCCAACTCTTGGTTGAAAACAAAGCAAAGCCCTGGGGAAAACCCAACCCACCTAACTTGCTGGCAAAAGACCTTGTTTCTGTATCATTGATACAATTGTAATAACCTGGTTATTATCTAACAGGAAAGGAGGAAAGAAAAGACCAGACAGATGCATGCCCAGTAAGGTCTGAGCAGCGTGGGAAGGTGCTTGCCTGTCAATCACACCTGGAAGCCAGTCAGTGTCCAGAATAGGCGTGGCCACTGCAACTGTGCAAAACCTGAATATTTAGAACTTCCAAACAAAGGAAGTTCCCTCTGTTCTCTCTCTGGCGTGTTGGGTTCCTGGGTCTCCTGTGGCAGGGACTGTGCTCCCCTGTGCCCACGTGGCGCACAGCCGTATTGGACTCCACACGTGGACTGAGGGACTTCAGTTAGCTTGGATGCTGAATTGCATCCGGCTGCAACATGGAATGGAAGCTCAGGACACGGGCCCTTCTTCTGGCTCTGCTGGGTCCCTTGTTGCACCTTTTGAAGGACTGGCTTAAGGGGCACGAGACTTTGGAACCTGAGAAATGGAACAACTCAAATAAAGCCTTCTTCCACATCCCATCTTCCCGTGGGGGCTTATGTCAGCAGTACCCCAAGAACCTCACTCCCACTGGTGTCTGGGCGATCTGGCCCATGAATTCCTCCTGCAACATCGTCACAATGAAGCACGCTAAATGAACGCAATGGTGTATTTCGGCAGCTCGTCTCCAGTTGGGTCTGCATAGCTTTTTCAGTGTGCCAACTTTGGAGTCATATGGGGTGCTTGACGTAACCTGGCTCTCACTCACCTTTAGTCTTCAAGTGTCCCTTTTCCTTTCAGAGCCTCATCTGTAGGATCTTCTGGGGTTTCTGCTGCACCACACAAGTCGTCAGGCAGGGTATACACCTGCTTGGCACTGAGAATCATGCGGATGTTGACTATCATCACCATTATTATCATTATTATTTTGTCAATATCCTCCCTGCCTTTGAATTAATAGTCTCCATTCTGGCAGAATGTACTCTATAGCATTTTGCATTTTATCTACCAGCGCAGAAGGGGCTAACGCATAACAAACAGCTTTCTAACCCAAACATTTGCTCATTTGTCACAGCATCAACTAGATATCAAGTATGGCACTAGGTTGGGAGAAAACAAAAATTTTAAAAGCAATGATTGATCGATTGGGTCATGGTCAGGGTCAGAGTCACTGTCAGCATCAGGGGATTAGTCCAGATCCATGATGTGTTAAGTATGTGATACCAGCAAGTGACGTAACCTCTCGGGGTCTCAGGATTCATACTCGAACAACGGGCAGAGTACCAGCCCACAGAACACTGCTTTGATGGGCATGAAAGAGTGTGAGGGCTGGAAGCCCTGACTCCAGAGCCTGCAATGTGGTCCCAGCTCCAGAAGACCAGTTCACAGCAGCCCTGGCTCTCTACAAGCAATCATCTGAGGAGGTGGAAGCAACAGGTAAGCAATTTGAAGAGGTTCATTGCCAATTAAGCCTAGTGAGGACGCCAGTTCCTGCCTCCCCAGCCTCCACTGCGTGGTTCTCAACCTTGGCTGCACATTAGAATCACCTGGGAATCTTTTTAAAATCCTGATTTCTGGGCCTCATCCTCCGGAAATTCTGTTTCTTTGTTATGGGGTGGGGGCCACAACATTAGTAACAAAGAAACAGAATTCCCGGAGGATGAGGCCCAGAAATCAGGATTTTAAAAAGATTCCCAGGTGATTCTAATGTGCAGCCAAGGTTGAGAACCACTGCTCCACTGGAAAGATCTCACAGAGATCCTGGGGTTGGTGCTGAAAGTATGCATAGGAGTTTTCTGGATCGACGGGGAGCACTCCAGGTAGCCAAAGTGGCACATGTGAAAGCACAGAAGCCTGGAACAAAACGGCTGATTGGGGGAATGGTAAGTAGCCTGAAACAGCTGTTTTGTGCGTTGGAGGGTGGGAGAATGGATACTGAGAATAAGGCAGAAGAGGCTGTAACTCCTTCCTAATGAGCATGTGCTTGTCACGCTCATGACCCCCGGGTTGTCCTGCGCTGGCATCAGGTCACTGTCCAAAAAGACTTTCCATCCTGAGCAAACTTTCTCTTTTCTTCCCAAAGGCTGAGAATGAAACGAAAATGTTGTGTCAGCAGCTGAATGTATAGCTGTCCCTGTGGGGATCAGATGGCCAAGCCTAAGCACCCAAGCACTCATGAGACTGGATTCCCACACTCATCCAGGGTCCCAGCCTTGGCCCGACTCCCCACCCCCATCAGCACTGCAGTGAAATTCAAATGCATTAGGTGATGTTTGATGCCTGAAACATTATTTTAGAAAAATCCCAAGAAGATACCATTGTGTTTGTAGCCAATGCACAAGACGCAAGGCCGAAGTTATCCTCAGGCAGAGAACCGGGACTTCATCGGGGTTAGTGCAATTACTCAGGCATGTCAGAATAAGAAGCAGCAAAACCCTCCCCGAATGGGGAGCGAGGATGGCTAGCATCCTCACGGTGACATAGGCAGCCAGTCAGCGGACACGACCCAGGATCCACGCACGACACCCTTCTTGAATTTAATGATCTAATTTAAGGGCTGACAAACATACCATTTTTCTAAGGGGCTAGGAATGCCCCCCCCCCCTTTCCACAACCAAAGTAATTATCCCCCCAACTTGAAGCAATAGGAGTGAAAGCACTTTTTGTTTCTCCAATCCTCCAGTCGAAGCCCCAGGCTAAGAATTTTTTTGCAAAGCATTGTTCATGCATGGTGGCATAGAATTTCATTTGCCAGGTTTCAAGTATTAAGAGCACAACACAAAATCTAAGCAATTTTAGACATGTGTCAATCTCAAATGAAAAAAGGTTTTGTGCTGGCACAGGATGTCAGTGCTTGAATTAAAGAGATGGAGAATTTCCCAGAGCGAGAGCCGCACATGCTGACATAATACATTGTTAAGGCTCCGTGTTACGATACAGCCCATGTGTTTTAATAATTTATTGGTATTTATTTAACACACAATACTGTCATGCCAAATCTAAACCAAGAGGTCTAGGTTTCCCATTGAATCGTGTACATGGTTCTAATCAGGATCATCACATGCTTCCTCAGAAAAGTCTCCTGCGTGTGATGAAATTAGGAAAGGGTGTTTTCCTAAATTTCATTAGAATGGCATTCTGATACCACCTTCCTCGGATCTCAATGGGATCTTGCTGGAATGATTGAATCTGGCTTTCTCTTTTTCCATCTTCATCTATCAGACTTTATCTCCCAAAGAAATCACTGATTTAAGTTAATCTCATTTGAACATTTAGTCAAAACCTAGCCAGCTAAGAGAGTGCTATAGGCTAGCATGGAAACCTGCCGGATATAGAATCTAGGTTGAATTTTTCTGGACTGCCTTAGTCATTCATTCATTTGCTCAAAAATTCATTCATTTTTATTTCATCATTGCCTAACGAGGATAATGAAGACTGTCAAAAATCTTTTTTTTTCAACTGAGTATTTGATAATTATTAACTAATAATAATGTCAACAATAACCTTAATGACAGGTATTCTCTCTAGAGCAGTGGTTCTCAACCTGTGAGTCGCGACCCCTTTGGGGATCAAACAACCCTTTCACAGGGGTCGCCTAAATACATCCTGCATATCAGATATTTACATTACGATTCATAATAGTAGCAAAATTACAGTTATGAAGTAGCAACAGAAATAATTTTATGGTTGGGGGTCAGCACAACATGAGGAACTATATTGAAGGGTAGTGGCATTAGGAAGGTTGAGGACCACTGCTCTAGAGATTTACATCTTAATTATACTTGCGGTAGGACAAATGAACTCCCCCCTGGAACTTAAGCTTTGGTTTACAGTTTTCAAATCACAGGAGTGAGGAGAAGCTATCTTTATGTAAAAATTATCAGACTTTTTTTAAGAGCCTCGTATGGCAAGATGAAGAGAGAAGAAAGCTGACACGATTTAGTGTGACATCAGTGATTCTCAAAGGGACTCCACACCACAGAGAATGCTGCTCCAGATGTGCGCTGCTTTTATGGAGGTGACAGGCCTGGCCTGGCAGGTACTAGGAACACCCAGGACAGACTAGAAATGTCTCAAACTACTAACAGGTACCACAAAAGATATGAAAGCATCTGTCTGGAAGGGGGTGGCTCCTCAAAACGGGCTTAGACCTGTTTGAAGTTTCTGTTTCTTTAACAGGCCCATCCTCCTTCCTTGTAGAACACAGAGTGTACAAACATTTTAAAAGCTAAGTGGTTTTATTTTAGTCAGGAACAATATCTTGTTTCACTGATAGAAACCCAACTCAAACTAGCTGGAGCTTTTAAAAAGTGAGGGCATAGACTGCCTCATGAAGCTTCAGGCACAGCTAAACCCAGGTGTCAAAGAATGACAGGGGAACCGGTAGCTCTGTCTCTTTCCTCTGAATGGGCTCCAGTCTTTCCCACATGGAACTCCAGAAGCATTAAACTTACCAGTGGTCAATTTTAAACCCCGTGGAGCAAGAACCTCTCGGTTATGGGTTGAATGATGTGTGCGTCTCTCTCTCTCCCCCCTGCCCCCAATATAGGTTGAAGTCCTAACCCTCCGGACCTCAGAATTATCAACTTTTTTGGAAAGAGAGTCATTGCAGATGTAAGTAGTTAAGATGAGGTCATACTGGAACAGGCAGGGCCCCTAATTCAGTATGACTGGCATCTCTATAAAAAGGGGAAAGTTAGACAAACACACAGGGAAAAGGCCACATAAATAGTGAGCTTTGCTGCCACAAGTCAAGGAACTCCCAGAAGTTAGGAAAGGGGCCTGGAACAGAACTTCCCTAGCACTTTCCAAGAGAGCGTGGCCCTGCCGACACCTTGATTTTTGACATCTTGCCTCCAGGACTGAGAGATAATAAGTCTCCATTTGTAGTAGTCCGTTCTCACAGCAGCCTGGGAACCCCACACACCCTCCTTTCCAAAGCTTCCACGCGGATCTCGAGGTTCACGCCCAATGCTTCCATTGGGCCACATCCATCTCCGTGGCCAGGGGGATGGTGCCCACTCCCAGAGTTGGGGATGGAGCCAGTTCTACCCTGTGTGTGTGCCAAGAGCGAGCAAAGGGCGGTTCTCCAAAGAAAAGTCAAAGGGCTGCGGCCCACGAAGGGAGGCCGGCAGGCACAAAAGCTGTCTGCTAGCCATGAATTTGTCCGGGAAAGATGAGGTTACCGCAGCTCAGATTGCTCTCTGCCCGGATAATCATCACGTCCTGCTCCACAGGCCTGACAGGCACTTACTCCTCAGTCCTAGACCGAACCCTTTCTGTGACGCCTTTCCCCAGCCCCTCCCATAGAATTCAGAATCACCCTCCTCTCACCGTGTGGCTCTTTGCAGTCATGCCATAGTAGCCTCTTTAGAGTGCTGATGATGTGCCTCCTGCCAGAGCTCCATGTGATTTAACTCATTTAATCCTGATATAACCCAACGAAGTAAATGCTCTATTAGCCAGAGTTACAGGAGAGGAAACTGAGGACCGAGAGGTTAAGTCACTTTCCCAAAGCTAATTTCCTCAGCTAATAGGTGTTAAGTGCCAGAACTGAGATTTGAATCAAATCAATTTAGCCCTAGAGCCCATGTTTTATTTTTGTTGTTGTTGTTTTTACCAGTTCATTATAATGTATCAAATAATTCATATTCTTTACTTCTGTCTCTTTCTATGACACAAGTGGTTCCCAAATATGGAACATGGATCGCTGGTGGAATTCACAATGATTTCAGATTTTTTATTTTTGAAATTCTTTTTTAAAAATATATTTTTATTGTTGATAGTATTATAGATATCTCCCATTCTCCCCCTCCCCTCCCCCTCTCAGCCCCTACCCCCACCAAGTCTTCACCAGCCTATTGTCCATGTCCATGGGTATGCATATAAGTATATAAGTTCTTTGGTTTATCTCTTCTTGTCCCCACAACCCCACATCTAGTTATGTCAGTCTGTTCTATGCCTCCATGTTTGAGTCTTATTTTATTGGTCCATTCATTTTGTTCATTAGATTCTACAAATAAGTGAAATCATGTGATATTTATCTTTCTCAGATTGGTGATTTTTCAGTGGTTCTCAACCTTCCTAATGCTGCGACCCTTTAATACAGTTCCTCATGTTGTGGTGACCCCCAACCATAAAATTATTTTCGTTGCGACTTCATAACTGTAATTTTGCTACTGTTATGGATTGTAATGTAAATATCTGATATGCAGGATGTATTTTCATTGTTCGCGACCCACAGGTTGAGAACCGCTGTTTTAGATTTTAGGATATATTAAAAAGCTATTGCCCTAGTTGGTTTGCTAAGTGTTTAGAGCATTGGCCCTCTGACTGAAGGGTCTCAGGTTCGATTCAGGTCAAGGGCAGGTACTTAGGTTCCAGGCTTGATCCCTGGCCCTGGTTGGGGCACGTGCAGAAGGCAACCAATTGACATGTCTCTCTCATATCAATGTTTCTCTCTCTCTGTCTCTCCCCCTCCCTTCCATTCTCTCTAAAAATCAATGGGAAAAATATTCTCAGGTAAGAATTAACAAAAAAAGCTATTAGTAGTCATAGGTTATATTTTTCTTTTGTGGGCATCTTCTCTTTCTGGCAACAGACACTCTTTTCACCCCAGAGGTACTATATACACTGTCCTTTTAAGTACATTGATTTCAGTAAAAGAAGCTGATTGAAGATATGGTAAGAATATTCTAGTACACATAGCATGTAAATATGCAGAAAATCTTTACAGTAATATAGAAAAACATTAAGCTTAAAACCCAGGAACTTACCTAGACTCTAAGCTCTGTGAGGAATATGGTGTGTCTGCTGAATTCTTAGTGGTAGTGCCCAGGACAGTGACCAGCATATAGCAGACACTCATTAAACACTGGATGCATCATTTTGTATTGATTTGGTTACTGGCAACATACTACACAGGACCGACAGGCCCCGGCTGAATTCAGCACATTGAGTTATGTGAAATAGCAGAAATATCGATCCTCTCATCATTACTGAAATTCAGCCAAGCACAGTCATGATGGGCAGACATCTGCCAGCTGTTATTTGGACAAAGTGCAATGAAAGTTGGGGTCTCAATTCAATGTCAAGTCAGACGACTTTATTTCTCAGAAGAACTTTATGCCTATGATGTCTGTGTGTTCCATAGGTTAGAACTTTCACAGACACCGTTATTGTTTGTAATATGCTTCTTTAAATGACTAGTTCCTTTTACCTTCTCAGAATAACTTCAGATAAAACATTTCAATGACTATGAGGGAGTTCAAGTACAAAAGCAGAAGCTCTTCACCATGTTAAAAGGTTCAAATTATAGGTTGATAGGACTTAAAAAGCAAAGGGATTATTCTTAAAATTCTCTTACAAGTATGTCTCTATTACAGCCATATATAAACCAAAGCTGGAAAAGTGTAATGGATAAGTGTGTGAACTTGAAGAAGTTAATTAAGTCCCATGTGCCTTCTTTCTTTACCTTTCTGTTCAATGTGCATTGTAAAGGACTTGTTGAAAAGATGAAATGAGTTAATGTACATAAAGCATTTAGTTGACTATTGGGTAAGCACTTAGTTATAATAGGTGTTGTTATTATTGCCATTACTAATACTGTTGATTGAAACTCATGTTATCTTAGATATCGTAGGAGATGAAAAGCTCCTCTATACTGTCATCAATGTAAAAGACATCATTGCATTTAACCTTGTTTCAGGTCAGGCCTACAAGGATGCAGAGTCTGCAGCTGAGATTAATGTGAAAGTTCGTTAGGAGTGCTCTTGATTTTAACAACTTTGGAAGGAGGAAAGGGGAAGTAGGCTTGGCTAGACAGAGAATTTGAACTGGTCACAGTCACAGTGGCCCCAGCTAATGCCATAGAAAGCTCTGAACTGTGATGACCTTTCAGAATTGTCATATGTTGGGGCAAAAGGGGCTGGATTTTTTAATGCTCTCATCTTACAGTTATTTGATTCACATTGCTGCCTGAAATTTGCAACTTCAGTAGTATTTTCTCTTTACCTGAGGCCAACCCACAATGAGAGCTCAGAGTTATTGGGTGTTAACCTCCTTGAAGCTGGTGAAATTGGACCTTCAGTCCTCATTAGGGGTTCTGGGTGGTGCAGTAAACTCTTTACTACAGTCCACCCCTCGATTTCAGGGCAAATTTAAATAAATTCTGAGAGAAGTAGCTGTAGAAGTCTGGGGGGCCACTGTGCCTTGGAAAATCTAGAGTAAGATTAGTGGGATAAACCAGCTGTCTATAGCTGCTTTTAAAGTCACAACTGCCCCTCATTGTTTCCTGTCTAGTCTTAGATTTTCTTATCCTAAGCCAGCATTTCTTCCAGTTTAGATGACATGACCCAGACTCTTACATTTGAGGCGGGTCTAAGCCTCTAGTCACTTTGACCTTCTCAGTCAGGATAGTGACTCCCTGTCCGTCAGATCCTTGACATGAGAAGTTCAAAGTGCTCAAATGGAAGCCAAATCTTAAATTTGTTGTTTAAGATAGGCGGCTGCGGGGAGGGGGGGGGGGTGTTCTATAATTTCCTACATTGAACAGATATTGGCTCCAAGTTGCACTCAGAAAGGAAGTATGACCTTGGGTCAGGTGGTTTTTAGTGGTGAATTGGTAAATTATTAACAATCGACCATTTGGGGGTGAAAAGCCTGATTTGTCGTGTTTATCCATTTCCATGATGTAGATAGATAAGCAGCTGGAAAACTGCAGCATGCTGGCCCACCACCTGACTTTGTAAATAATGTTTTACTAGAAGACAGCCACATAATGTGCTTACATATTGTCTATGGTTGCTTTTTTGCCACAATGACAGAGTTGAGTAAATGCAACAGAGACTATTGCAAACCCAGGAATTTTCACTATCGGGGGCCCTTTAAAGAAAATTTGTTGAGCCCTTGTATAAATTCTCCCACCACGTCTGATTTCAAGTTATCAGTGAAGCTCAGAGCTGAAAAATGATGCCCACAATTAGCCCTCATAAACTAGTATGAGCCAGTTGTAGAACACCACATTGGCTGAAGTCAATGCCCACATTGGATAGAGAGCTGAGGCTGGCATTGGACAGCACTCCCGGCAGAAATCTGGGTGGAACAGCACAGCATCCATTAATATTCCCATAGATTTCCTTTACAGAGGTACTCTCATTATAACCATCTTCCAGATCAGAAAACTGAGCCAAAAGTGTTAAAAGCACTTTGTCCTAAATCGTAAAGCTAGTTAATAGTGTCTCTAAGTTTCTGATGCCAATTCAGTAACATTCTATATCTCCTATGCAGCTGTCAGGCTTAATTTTACCATCCAATACCATTCATTCACTCAATCAACTAACTACTATTCAGTAAATGTGCTATATGCCAGGCATTATGATACAGCAAGTAGTAAGATACAAGCCAAAAACGTCTGGATTTCTAGTATGTTTGCCTATTTGAATGTCTAAATCTGTCATCTCCAAATTTAGCTCAAAAGCTGGACCACTACAGTGTTCACTGATATCTCTCTTTTCTGATTAAATTCCTGTTGTACTAATGGTCCATATCATGTCAAATGGTACTTTTGGGTCTTCTGATTGTTTTTCAGTGAAGTCTGTTTTCCAGTTAGTTCATGGTTGCTTGAGAATTGTGGCACTTTAGGGCCAATAAATCATGACTATCTCCCACCAAACTCACAACCAAATCAAGAAACTGACACTAGATTCAGAGCCATGAAGATTAGAGTATGAAAAACTATATTGAGGAATTTGGCTTGTACATGCAACAACAGACCATTTGTTCGACTGGTAATTACTAAGCGCCTACTATATGATCAGTCTTGTTCCATTTCCTGAGAATACAGAGATGAAAAAGAGGACAAGATCCCTGCCTTCATGTTTCTTACATTATAATGTAATCTGGATGCTTAGGACCTCCTAAGTCTATGTCTCAGAACCCAGCTATCTCAGAAAGATGGGTTTTCAGAGGAAGTCAACTCACCTGCTTGGAAGAGATTGCCTTGCACTTGTTGAGCAGAAGCACAAGGAAGAGAGATGAGCTTTTCCATCTGACCCTACAAGGCTGGCCTAGCGTATCATCCACGAACAAAAGCTACATGAAGAGAGGAGAAGGAAGAGAATGCACCCATTCTGGGGGCCAGATGACCTAGAAAAAAGAAAGATGGGGTCTATGACATGCTTATGATGACCCCTAACTTACTTTAGATCGGTTTAGATGTTGATATAACATGGCAGAAACAATGTCTAGCTCTTAAATCAGAACATAGTAAGTATGCATTTAAGTCTTATGGATTGTTTAATTCCAATATTCTCACTTATACTTTGATAAATGTCAGCACTGAAGAATCATCATAAAAGTCAGGTAAGCCTCCTTCTGTTCTGGGTCAATTATAAGAGTCTAGAGCTTTTTTCTGTTTTGATAATTATAGTATCACTAATATCAATAAGTATTTTGAGGGGAATGCTTTGCAGTTGTCTGGGTCACACCCACTGTGTGCCTTGTTAAAATTACATGGCGTCTTCCTGGATGGAAAACCTCTGTTTATAAAATGTCCTATTATCATGCTTCGTGATGGATGGGCTGTGTTTATTTGTTTCTTTCCAGGCTGTCTTTAAAAGATGATCTAAGGTTAATGGTGGAAATGCTACCAAAATAAATGGTTTCATGTAGTCAAATATTTCATCTGAGCACTCTGTTTCAGGAAACTTGGGAAGAAAACAAATGAATATTTTTGGAGTGTTTAAATTCATTCCTTAACTTTAGTGCTGCTAAGGTTTCTGAGATATGTTAAAAATATATTTTTCAAGTTACCCACAAAGTCCACAATGCTTCCACTGACACGTCAATTAGAATATTACACATATTTTCTTCTGGAAAATCCTCAAAAGGATGTAGAAGATGATTTCAGATGCTGCAGAAAATTGGCCATTTTCCACATGAAATGGCTCCATAGAGTCATAATGGTTCATGAGAGTGATATTCACCAGACCTGGTTGAAAACAGTTCCTTAAATTGACATCTTGTTCTGAAAATAAGCAGATGTAATATTTGCCACTAATCCGTACAAGTTTGGATGCTTTTAGAAAAACAAAACAAAACATGAGGCCATGTGGGTAAGATATAGAACTTTTCTTTGGTGTCCTAGGCTCTGACCTAGGTCAGGCTTAGTTCAGAATTGCTCTCAGCTCCCATGGGGCCCTCTCTCACTTTGGATCAAAGTTCTATGGTAAACTGCCGCTCCTCATGCGGGATGAAGTCATTATCATTTCCCCCCCTTGGAAACGCTTTGGAATTCTCCTAAGAATCTCCTTTAGGTCCAGCTAAATACAGAGGCCTGTCTGACAGCTATCGCCTTCCTGAAAGGCTTCATATACCCAGAATATTTTGCAAATGCCAACGTCATTTTCTGCCTTGTAGTCAACATTACTTTGGAGGGAACAGAGATTTAAACTTCAAGAATGGGCTTAAATGACAGCCAGATAAGAGAAGTAGTCTATACTTTAAGACATTCAAGATCAATATGTTTTATTTAAAAAGAGGATTGATATACACCAAACCCTGGCATCACAAACAGAGTGAATTTTCCTTCCCGTCCTTCTGGTGAACTCCAGCATGAGAAGTTATGCTTCTGACTCTTTTAAACTTAACTTTGTTGTCATTTTCTAAACTTGGAGTTACAGCAGTTGTAGAGGAAAGGTCCAAAATTGACTTAAAGGGGTAAGAAGACCCGCTAGCAATTGAGATTCCACTGGAAAAGTTTCCTATGAAAGGTACTTGTTGGCTGCTTGAAGGGTTATATCTACTTTGGTCTCTTAATTCATTACTTAATATAAAATAAATTGAATTGCTTTTCATAATTATAAGAGTAACTTTTGCTCTTTTGAGGTTAGAAAATATAGACAATAGAAAAGAAAGGAGAAAACAATCACAGTTTAAGCTGCTTGCTTATAACCACAATTTTAAAAGGTGTATGACTCTACAGATTTATATTTGTTTGTTTAACAAAATACATATTGATTTTCTATAGCCAGTGCTTTTCTAGGTAGTAGCAATAGAAGCACCTACAAGGGGCTGCCTTCATGGACCATTCTGATGGAAGAGACAAAAAGTAAACAAGTAAATACATTGATAAATAAAACAAAAACAGGCGTCTGTCAGCACCCCCAAAAATTGTTCATGGCCCAGCTGGTGTGATTCAGTGGTTGTGTGTTGACCTATGAACCAGGAGGTCACAGTTTGCTCCCCAGTCAGGGCACATGCCCCTGTTGCGGCTTGATCCCCAGGAGGGGGCATGCAGGAGATAGTTGATCAATGATTCTCTCTCATCATTGATGTTTCCATCTCTCTCTCCCTTTCCCTTCCTCTCCAAAATCAATAATAATATATTTTTAAAAAATGGTTCATGGAATGAAGATGACGGAGCGTGGGATATTTGAACAGAAAGTAGAAAGGCTGAAGCTCTTAGGCTATGTCAAAAGCTAGGAAAAAAAGCTTCCAGGCAGAGGAAACAGCAAGCGCACAGGCAGGGAAGACTGGGACGATGCCGGTGGTTCAGGGACAAGAAGACTCCCAGGTGGAGGGCGGGGAGTGGAAAGACATGACGTTAATTGAACTGAGAGGCAGAGGCCAGGTCAGATGGGGCTTCGCAGGCCACAGGAAGGGGTTTGGATTTCACTCGGATCTGATTTGTTGTTCACAAGCTCAGTGTGATTGTCGTGTGAAGACCTGACTTTAGAGGAGCAATAAAGGCAGCAGGAACGTGTCCATGTGAGAGGCAGGCATGCGTGCCGGCAGCGACGACCTTGGGAAGTGGTCTCTGGGGAATTTGATGCTTTGGCGGTAGGGCCTGCCCGCCTCTGCATGGTCCCTGGGACTCTCAGATGGGCAAGTGCATGTCAGAACTGGAAACTGACCCAGACATTGCCACATGCAGTCTTACATCAAAGCCCAGGAGCTCCCCCTCCCCCCATCCTTTAACTGGGGTAAATTTGGTAGAAAAAGCAACAGCCGCCCAACCCGCCTCCTTTCCGTGTGGATTTGTCCACTTTGTCCAGCACACTCCTTTTTGTCACTAACCTCTGTTGGCTCGGGTTGGTCAGCTTTTAGAAACAAAGGGCAGAGGATGAACAGACATTCCAGGAAAAAAGTATCTTTTTTAGAACCACAGACCTAGATGTTCAATCAGAGATGCTTAGGTTTTGAGGTGAATTAAGTAATACCAGTAGTATTCACAGGGACATCTAGAGAATGTTCTAGAACAGGGGTCACGTGTGTGTGTGTGTGTGTGTGTGTGTGTGTGTGTGTGTTTAATAAATTTTGACTGGGACACAGCTATGCCCATTTGTTTACACATCCTCTCTGGTCGCCTTGCCACTGCGGTGCCAGTTAAGTAGTTCTAATAGAGACCGTATGGCCCCCAAACAGTTACTATCTGGCCTCTTACAGACAATATTTCTATTCCTTGTTCCAGATCCTCAGTGCTTCACAGAGTTTAACGTGCCAGGAATTGCCGGGGCTCTAGTTATGACTGGTCTTAAGTCGCATTTCGAGGAGGGAGGTTATAGAGGAGCTCCGTCCCCAGGAACTTGGCAGTGGTGGACCGTTCCGCAGCCACACTGCTCAGCATGGCCGCCACCAGGTGCATGTGGCCGTGAGACACGTGAAAAGGGGCCAGTGCAATGGGGGACCTTGACACTTTATTTAATTTCACATATTTTGAATTTAAACAGTCACACATGGCCAGCGGCTACCTCACTGGACCGCTAAGTTTTAGAGAATAAATCCCAGGTTTGCTTGCTTGTTTCTAAGAAAAAAACCAAACCATGCCTGGCTGGCTCAGGTTTCCCTCCGATATTTTTTTTCAGGTAGGTATTAGCATTACAAACAAGTTTAGAGGACATTAAGTCTTAGCTCACTCAGGAGGGAGGGGCCTCAGAGATACTGCAATCTGGCCTGAGTATAATGAACCCCTTTGTTACACTTAAATACCATCATACTATCTTATACACAGCAAAGCACCGAGATGTTTTATAGTAACAATGCAGCAGAGCGCAAACCTCAGACAACTCTGAAAAGGCGCTAATTATTATTATTAGTGTTTTGCGCTAACAATAAATGTCAAATGGAACCCTGAAAACAAATAACTACCTGTCACCAAGAGAATGAAAGGCAATTTTAGTAAAGTGAATTAAAACCCCAAACATCACCAAACCCCACCAGCGAGAAATGCCTAGGCGGCTTGGCGGAGGCCTGGGGGAATGCTGTTCCTGGGTTGTCCTTGGGGGGAAGCACTGAGGGAGGGGCCGGCTGATTAGCATGCAGGGCCCTGGGAAGGGGACAGCACATCTTCAGAAGTAGGCCCTCCTCCACAGCCCACGACAATTGGAGACCATTAAGGCTAGGACTCTATTTATCGGCGAGGCTGCAGCCCTCATGAACGTTATCAGTGAAAAATTAAAGCCGGACATCAGAGTGCGGATTTGTTTGCATGACATATTTCCCTTAGATTTTTCAAAGTGCATTCTGGGTGTCTCCCAAAGACTATTTTTTAAAAATAAATCGTACATTTTATTTTTTCAAACTTCATTTATCTTTGATATCTGATTGACATATTCAGGACAGCCTAATCCTTTCTGCTGAAGTGAGCTATGACAGTAGCTGCTACAGCAATCAACATCACAGAGCCGTCCCCACGAACGGGGGCTGCGGCTCCTCGTGAGTCGGAAGGAGGGTCTGCTGGGTTCTTTCTAGACACCATGCGCTAGTGGGACCTGTCTCTTGGGTCAGCAGATAGCTGAGGCTTAGAGGCTTGAATCAGCTCTCATTACTGCAGAATCATCAGAGAAACCAGGAGACTCAGGAAGCAGGCGAGAGGCTGGCCTTGCCTCTCCAATTTTCTTACTTTGTTGTAACCACCGGGGCAGAAGGGGGATGTGAAGTTAAGATATTTAGCTTTGTTGTCATGAGCAGCCTAGTTTATTCTACCCAGTCTGGGCTCCTCTCCCTCCCTCCCTCTTTCTTTCTCCCTCCCTTTCTTTTCCTCCTGACCTTTTTTCCAATGTTTGAATTGATGATATAGTCACACAGTTGTTCTAAACTCAAAATTATTCAAAGTTATTCAGAGTAAAAAAGCCTTCCTCCCACCTTGCCTCTCAGCCTTCCTGAAACTGTTCACTTAGTCTCTTAATAATCACATATTTTTTGCCTACAAATAAATGCACAGGCATCCAAACACATGCACACACACACACACACACACACACACACACACACACTTTTCCTCTTTTGTACACAAATGGAGATATAACACACACAGCATTTTTCACCTTGCTTTTTTTTAAACCTAAAGTCTTTTATCTTTGGAGATCTTTTCATATCAGTTAATAAAGAACTTTGTCTTTTTTTTTTAAATAAACAAATGCGATGAACTCCAATACATGGCTACAGCATAATTTATTCATGAAGTGCCTTGAATCTAGAGGTGTTTAGGGAATTTCCAAACTTTTGCTTTTACCAACAGCCCTGCAGTAAATAACCTTGAATGCATGTCATTCCACACACGTGGGAGGGTATCTGAAGAATAAATACCTAGAAGTGGACTCACTGGGGCAAAGGGTAAGTGAGTTTGTAATTTGGATAAATATTGCCATTGCCCTGCCTATGAATGCCCATTGCCATTGTTCATACACAAGGGCCTGTCCCCATCCTCTCACCAAGGATATGACCACACTGTCAATTTTTGCAAATTAGAAAAGGAAAAATAATCTCCCAGGAAAAATTTCAATTTATATTTCTTTTGAGCCGGGTATTAAGTATCTTGTAATATTTGTATTTATAAAATACATTTATTCTTTGTAAACTGTCTATGCATAGTCTGTGCCTCTTTTTTCATTTGTCTTTTCCAATGGAAAGACTTTACATACTAGGAAAAGTAGCACATAGCCTGTTTCATGAGAAACTTTTGTTCTCAGTGGTAAAAGACATGGACTATTTGTATGAATATAGAAAAATTCTTTGATGTTTACTTATTCATGAGTTAAAACGTATCAGTTGAACACCTCCTATATGTCAGCCACCGTATTGAGGGCTTTGCTGCCAGTTCTAATGGGACAACAGACAATTAAGCAAGTGAGGTACCTGTGGGGTGAGCAGAGGGAAAGGCAACTGCCCTGCCCCATGGGGGGAAGGGGGGATCATAGAAGACTTCCTGATAGGTGCAATTTAGAAGCTGAAACCTGAAGAACAAGAGATGGTCAGGCAGGAAGAAAAGGTGGAATTCGGGAGAATGAGGGGAGCTTTAGGCCAAGACATAGCTTATGTGAAAGAGAGAAGAAAAATATCTGTGTGTCAGGGAAGTGACGAGAACGCAATATGATGGAGGCAGAGAAAGGGGGTAATGTTAGCCTTAATGGGGGGAAAAACTGTGGGTAGCTTGAGGGTGAGGACTACTATTTATTCACACAAATGCTGTGCAAGTGTTGGGGACATTGGTGAATAAGACAAGTCCCTTCCTTTGTGGAGCTTAAATTTTAGAGGGGGCGGGACAGAGATAATAAAGAAAAGAAAAAGAAACTAAAGAAAAATTCCTGTTTTAGTGCTACGAAAGAAATACATGTGGCTGTGTTAGCAAACAAAAGCATGGTCTCCTTCAGATGGGGTGTTGGGCTTCTCTGAGGAAGTGACAGTCAAGCTCAGACAGTCTGAATAAAAAGAAATGCAGACATAGATATCCTCACCGTGTCCAGTACAGGTCTGGTGCTTGGTACCCACCTGGGAGATGTTCAGTTCAATGCTTTTTCTTTAAATAAAAAGAAATTAGCTTAATTTATACTCCAAGCTTTGCACAGACATGAGCAAGCTTTATGTCAAGTTTATAAAAGATAAGTTAAAGAGATTTCTGTATATTCCTGGAAAAATGACCTCCTCTGTTTTCCCCACCCCAGGCCAGGGCTATACATGCAGTAGCAAATTAGGAAGAACATCCTGAATGGGACAAAAGCTGTGAAATTTGGCTCAGTGCTGCGAGTTGACTCCTATAGGCCTTGGGTCTCGGTCACACACCTTTCAGACTAGAGGCTCTTTCAACCCTAATTCTTGGGGACACTTGGCATCTTTAATGTGGCCAGTTACCTTCCATCATGACCTGTCAGTGGTGTGTTGACATTACTGGTATCTGAACCCTAAAATTACTCAAAGATGAGCAAGAATAACAGAAGCAATGAAAACTCCAGGGTTGGGACAAATTGTAGGTTAAATTCCCAAAAGCAATTTACAATAACTTGTTACTATGCCAGGGATTTATGCTACACCCTTTCATATCTCACTAGAGGCCCAGTGCACGAAAATCGTGCATGGTTAGGGTCCCTAGGCCTAGACTGTGATCCGGGCCATCTTCTGCCTGCTCGCCAGTCCCCAGTCCCGCCCCGCTGCCACCCACCTGGTTCCCTGTGGTTCCCTGTTCACCGAGCTGTGAGCCTGCATGCATGGAGGAGGGATTGAGAGGTGGTTAATGCACCTCATCGTAACTGGTTGAGTGATGGTTCCAGTCATTATGCCGTTATGGTCCTGGGCTTTTATTATATAGGATTTTAGTTGATTCTAACAACAACACACAGAATGGTGTGTATTATTTCCATTCTGTGGATGAGGAAGTTATAGGATTAAAAATGTTAACAACCAGGATGAGGCCCCATTGTTGGCATGTTGCTGAGCTAGAATTTAAACCCAGGAGCCCTGTTGACTGCTCACCCTCAACCAAGCTTCCACAGAGAGTTAGAAGCCTTATGGCCACTAGTGCATGGGTCCACAAACATTCCCTGTAGAGGTGGCAGATAGCAACTACTTTCTACTTTGTGGCCCATACGGTTTCTCCCATACACTCAACTCTACCACTTTAGGACTAAAGCAGCCAGACAGTGGCTATGTTTCAATAAAACTTTATCTATGGACCCTGAACTTTAAGTTTTATGTAATATGTATTACAACAAATCATTATTTTTACTTTCTATCAACCATGTAAAAATATAAACACGGGCCAAAACAGAGTAGACAGTGGGCCAGACTGGCCACGAGCCGTGGCTGGTGACCCCTGCACTGGTCTGTAAGCCACGTGAGCCAAATGAACTGCTTCAACAACAGCCACTACTGATTCACTGATTCACTAACAATTTTGACCTGCAACTTTAGATAACTCTTAGTACAACTTACCAAGATTTGTGTGGATCTATAAAATATATGTTTTTATTGATATTAGAAAGAGAGAGGAACATGGATTGGTTGCTCCTGAACACCCCCTACTGGGGATTGAGCCTGCAACCCAGGCATGTGTGCTGACTGGGAATCGATCCAGTGACCCCTGGGTGTATGGAATGACGTTCAACCAACCGAGCCACACTGGCCAGGGCACAACTTATCAAGATTTAACAATATGTATAAAACTCTTGAATAATGTGCCTTACTTTTCTTAAAAAACCCACTTTGATAAATGTAAACAAAGCCAACAAGTATACAAAGACTTACATGCAAGAATGTTCTTGTACTGTTATTTACAGTAAGAACAAATTCACAACCCTAAATATGCAGTAAATAGTGGATTGATAAAATATTACAATAAAATAGTGTGTGCTCATTAAAAATGATATGTAAATGTTAACTTATTGACACATAAAGACACTGATGAAGGGAAAACCACAAGTCACAAATATTAGATGTCATGTGAGCCCAGTTGTACAATATACATAGGTATGTGTATACACACAAGAGGATACCAGAAAACTACCTGACAAAACCTTTATGTTGCTTGCTCCTGGATGAAAAGTTTATATAGAGTTTTATATATTTTTCTATATTTGTTAAAATTTATATTATTAGATGTTGATTTTTATCAGCACAAAAATACAGGTTATAAAAATGGAATAAAAAAAGATCACTTGGGAGGATCTCAGCCTTATGCCATGGGTAGAAGATTTCATCTAAAAATACAACTCCCCTCAGATTTGTGGAGTGTCTGGATGCTTTGCTTCCTCCTCTCCTGAGCTACACACTGAAACTTTTTCCTTCTCGTTGGATGGTTAAATGCATAACCTGCCTCCCCTCCTGCCTCGTAACCTGCCATCTGTCTTCTTTCTGACCTGTTGGGGACTCACAGAGACATTCGTTCTCTCGAAAGCATGGCACTTGGGAACAACATGGGTGGAGGCATGGAATTTTTATTGCTTTGCTTCTGTTTTTCTTCCTCCAAGTCCCCCTTTTTCTTCTCTACTTTTGCCCAGGGGGACCGGTGCATGTTCTTGCTCCCACACTCTGTCAGCCCCAGAGCCCCGCTCCCACGGTGACAGTGACGGCCACCATCCTGGTTGTGATTTATCTTCGCAAGTTGCCAAATCACTCTTGGTAGCATGTCTGTGCTTGGTGAGTAATGAGGAAGACCTACCATCCATCTAAGGGCAAAACAATGTGAGCGGTTACATTTAAATTTAGCTCTCTTCCCCCCTCAGCTTATTTCTTATTTTCTGATTGAAAAGGGCCCATGTAGAGGCCTTTGTGGTAAATACCTAAATAATTGTGTCACAAAGACGGAGGATCATTTTTCAGCGGAGTCAGCGATTGCTTCGGATCCGCTGCCACCTGACGTTGCAAGCTCTGCTCCACTTAGCTTTCTTCATGGCAATTTCTCCGGCCCTTCAGGAGGGACTCGTTCCAGTGCCCGCTTATGAACTCAGCAGGGCGGGCCATTGCATCATCATGCCGTCTGCAAATTGCAAGAAGACATCACCTCTACGGGAGGCAGCATGTGGGACCTGAGCAGTCTCCCTGGTAAACAGTGAAGGAGGAAGAAGCATGTAATTAAGACCTCCACCTGATGTGACAGCATGAGGTGGGGGAAGGGAAGCTTTGAGGACAAGAGACCTGAGTTCGAATCCTTGTCCAGCGTTCCCGTCGCTGTTTCACTTTGGGCAAATCATGCATTCTCTGCAGCTGCTCCTCACCTGCGAAATGGCCACTCACTCCTCTCTGCAGAATTGCTATGAAGATATGGTGGAGTGTTTTCCAAAGACGGCGGTGGAGCTCTCTCCTGTCCTGTGATTTCTAGGACACATCCACCATCTCATCCAGCAGGAGAGTTGCGCTTTCTGTCCCCTGAAGCTGGGCTGGCCTGTGATCCCGTGTAACCTATAGGAGGCGGCAGAAGTGATTCTGTATGTCTGTTGAGTTTCCGGCATAAAAGGCGATGGAGCTTCTGTCTGGTGAGATGCAGCACTCACGCCTGGACCCAAAGTCCAGGTGCCCCAAGGCTGCTATGCCCACAGGAAGCCCAAGCAGTCCTGTGAGAAAGCCACAGGAGGTGTTGCTGCCAACACACCCAGCCCAGTCCCAGCCCACAACCAGCACTGACCAGCAGCCATGTGAGAGAAGCTGCCTCAGAGAATCTCAGCTCCCACCTCTCCAGGCAGCCCTGTCCCAGCCCCCCAGGGACCAGGGAGCTGCGGCTAGCCATCCCTCACGCCCTGTGTGGCTGGCCTCCTCACTTGCACTCTCCAGGAGCATACCGAATGCTTTCTTTCTGCCCCTGAATTTGGGGGTGACTTGTTATTCAGCAATAGTAACAGGAAAAGAAAACTAGAAAAACAAAATCCTATAAAGCTGATGGCACATAGTAGGAACCTTAGTAAGTGTCAATTCTAATCATTTACATTATTTTCTTCTCGGAATCAGACTTCAGGCAGTAAGTGCCCGTAGGGGACCCTCTACCTCCAGAGCATGGAAGGGGATGAATCCATTCAGCTTTGTTTATTCATCCACGCTTGTGCGTGACACTTACTGGATGCCAATTAGATATTTGGATGTTTGTCAGGTTGCAATGTGCCGGGCATGCTGCTGGGTGCTGGGGAAATGCCAGCAACAACATAGACCTGGGCCCGGCCCACATGAAGAGTCCAGGGCATCAGAAAGACAAACAAGCAAACAAGTCAGTAAGAAAATGCGAAGCTGTGCTGCAAACTGGGGTAATGTGTCAGAAAGTGGGGAAATGCCATTTACAACTGAGACCCTTTTGGCACTGCCCCTTCTCGATGCCTCTCCCGCTGGGTCACCTCTGGAATGGTTTGCTGCTTTTTCCTTCTGAACTGTTTCCGACAGAATTTCACGCGCACGGGTGCACCTATAGGATATACAAAATACTGTCTTGTGCTTATAGAACCTTTTGGTTGTTAACAAAGGACTCATAGGGTGAGTGATGTTTCTGCAACTTCCTTATTTTCCCCTCAAAAATATGTCTTGAGGATTTGTTTATGGAGGCACACGGAGATCCCTTCTATTCTTTTGAAACGTTGAATTTTTTGCTCTTTCACACCTTATTGGGCCATCTCCCTGCTGATGGACATGCAGGCTGCTTCTAGTTACCACACTTCCCCCCAGAAGGCGATGTATATCCTTGCACACGTCTCCTTGTGCCCTCGTGTGAAGGTTTCTCTAGGGCGCACGTGGAGGAGGCAATGGCTTGATCAAGATCATAGATACTTTTACCTTAAAGACACACTGGCCTTCTACCCACTGCCTGAAAGAGTATTCGTTTCTTCATACTTGGCCATCAATTAATTTTTAATCAAAATATTGAATAAAAATATGACCCCCCAAAATCTAAAACTTATACAATGTGTGTGTCCGCTCTGTTCAAACGTAGATGACCCTTGTGTCCCTTCTGATCACCTGGGGCTGGGGTGGACTGAGAGAACCCATGCTCTATGGATAAAGGTATTTCAGGGAGCTGGGAGAACATTCCCCAAAGTGAAAATATTGGTTTTGAGGCTGCTGTAGTGCATTGCTGAGGACTGGGAGGGGCTGGGGAGAGGCGAGATGCAGAAAAACATGCCACAGAAACAGAACTGTTTCCTAATAAAAAAAATCGCTCAAATTTCTCCACGAGGCCCTGTCAGCAGCTCTTCAGGCAGCACGGCTTGTTTTAAATTTTATTTAAATCAACAAATTGTACACACTTGAACACGAAAACAGAATACAGGGAAAACACAAGCTGCCCTAACAGAGTAACGTCTAATAAACATTATGCTACTCAGAGATATTTGCTGTTTAATCACCCCATGAAAGGACGCATTCAGCCAAAAGATGTCAGATAGCATCTTGCTAAAGGCGATGGTGCCAGCTTTACTGGCTTCGGAGTTCATGCAGCTTTTTTTCCCCCCTCTCTCTTCCCCATTTGCTTATTTATTTATTTTTTTATTTTGGAATATCCAGCTCTGAGATGCTCTATCTTTTGGATGATTCAGAGGATCAATCATTTAGGTTTTGAGTAATGACAATAATATCCATTGATCAAATAGTTTATGCTTCAGGACTGGCTATATACTCTGTGGGGCCCAGTGCAAAAATGTGGACCCCTTTTTTCAAAAATGATGGCATGTTTAAGACAGTGACAGCAGAGCACTGAAGCCATTGCTGCCATTTCTCAGTGAGGGTCCCATGCAGCTGCCCAGGCTACACATTGGGAAGCCAGCCCTGATCTGTGGCCATCTTCTTAGGGGCAGACTCCTTCCCCCTCCCCCTGCTCCAAGCAAAGACAAGGTGACCAACCAGTTGGTGAAACTCCACAGGACTTACAATGGTTGGTCCCTGAAAACTTCCTAAGGATGGGCCACCTAACAAACTGCTTGGCTCTTGTTTTGCTGGGTGTGATGCAAGCTGAGAGCTAAGTTACTGGGGAAAGGAAAATATGGGTGAGGCAGGGTTGGGAATGATAAGATAGAAGGAAAAACAGAGAGAAGCAGAAGACATTGGCACCCAGAGTAGAACTTTGAGGAAAGAAGAGACATGTATCTGAAAAAATAATTTTAAAATTATGTTTTGTTGCATGATATGTGATATAATTTCTCTTTCGTCTCTCCTCCTTTTTTACTAAAAATTATTAAGTAAAATTTTTTTACTGAAAATTATTCAATAAAATCTACTTAGTCACTAAAGCAATGAGGAAGAATGTGATAAGATGATGTGTTGGGTCTCAAAGTGGGTGAAAGAAGAGATTTCAGTTACACATCAATTATTTCTTTAAATTCTCCCAACAAAGCTCTAAGAACTTCAGTAGAGAACTCATTTGATTATTTTTCTATTGAATGGTTGTCATTTTAAAAAATACTAATTTACAGAAAATTTTTACTTAAGGAAATTAGTCCTGTGTCATGTGAGTTGCAAATATTTCCCCCATTTGTATTTTAGTGTATTTTTTGTAATGTTTTATTAGATTCTTTTGTAATGTTTTATTAGTTTCTAGAGCTGCAGTAACAAATTATCACAAATTGGGTGGCTTAGAATGAAAAAGTTAATTTTCTTACCTTTCTGGAGGATAGAAGTTCAGAATCAAGGTGTTGGCAGGGGCATGCTTCCTCCAAAGGCTCTAGGGAAAATCCTTCCCTGATTCTTCCAGCTTCTGCTGGTTACCAGCAATCATTGGCTTGTGGCAGCATCACTCCAATCACTGCCTCTGTCTTCACATAGACTTCTAGTCTGACTGTGTCTGTGTCCAAATTTCCCTCCTCTCCTAAGGCTGCTAGTCATTGGGTTAGGGCCCATCCTACTCCAGTATGACCTCATCTTACTTGATTACATCAGTCAGGACTCTCTTTCTAAATCAGGGCACTGTCGAAACCGGTTTGGCTCGGTGGATAGAGCGTCGGCCTGCGGACTGAAGGGTCCCAGGTTCGATTCTGCTCAAGGGCATGTACCTGGGTTGCGGGCATATCCCCAGTGGGAGATGTGCAGGAGGCAGCTGATCGATGTTTCTCTCTTATCAATGTTTCTAACTCTCTATCCCTCTCCCTTCCTCTCTGTAAAAAAAATCAATAAAATATATTTAAAAAAAAAATAAATAAATAAATCAGGTCACATCCATAGATACTTAAAGTTAGGACTTTGGCCGATCTTATGGGGGAATATAATTGAACCTGTTACAATATAGTCAAATTTATTAAATTTTTCTTTCATGGCTTTTGGATTTTGCATCACTTCATTAGAAAAGTCTTTTTATCCTGTGACTATGGAAACAATTTTTCCACATTTTCTAGGAACTAATAGGTTCATTTTAATAGTTTGCATTTAAATGCTTGAAATTGTGGCATAATTAAGAATGTGTAGTGTGTGGTGCAGGATTTCTATTTTTTTCAGGTAGATATTCAGATGCCTTAACATTATAATCTTTTCCAAACTGATATTAAAGAACACTCTATCATGTAATAAATTCCCATATTTATTTGTGCCTATTTCTGGACTTTAGTCTCTATTAGTCTGTTTATTCTGTATCAGGACCACCAAGTTTAATTATTGTATATTAGAATATGTTGCAGAGTTTTCCCAACACTTTATTTATATCTTTTAAATCATGTTAAATACATAGATATACTTATAAAAATAAAAATTATGCCAAAATCCATTTTAAAAAGTCTTCTAGGTCCCTTAGCAGCAATGCAAAGTCATCTGAAAAACGTCTCCTTTTGCCTTTTCAGTTTAATGCTAGAATGGATTATCTATCAAGAAAGAATATTGACTTTTATCAAGAGCCTACATCTATGATGACATTGTCATTTTTCTTTTGATCTATTAATATAGGTTTTCCTAATACTGAAAGTGCTCTCGAATGTTAAGAAGTCAAGATTTAAATTCTTATTCCTACACTTACAATTGTCTTCTTAAGAGAATTATGTCATCTTACTGAGACAATTTTCTGTAAAATGGGAATAATTGTAGCATTGTCATTTTTGCCTCCTCATTTTTATTTTCCTTCTTTGTGAAACAACGCCCCCCATTTTCCTTTGGGGAGTCAGTGCATTTGGTGCAAGGGGAGTTGAGCCTTTCCCTAGGACCAGGGTTAAACACTGAACCCAGGCACTTCCTCTACCTGGTGGCATTGACTCATTTAAGGGTGACACAGCTAGGCCAATGAGAGCTAGCTTTGGGCTTTTCCTGGCCCTGCTTTTATTTTTTACTAAGCTCCTAGCACATGAACATGCTATATTAGTCTTGCTTAGGTTCAGAGGAATTGCTGGAATTGCAAATTCACATGCTCACAGGGCCAGGAAGGTGGTACGAATCGGGGTTTCTGAACTTCGGAACTGTTGACATTATTGGTTGTGGTGGGCTGTGCTGTGCATTTTAGGATGTTTAGTAGCATCCCTGGCCTCTACCCACTAGATGTCAGTAGCACCCACCACCCATCCCTGTGTGACAATCAAAAACATCTCCAGACATTGCTGAATGTTCGCCGATGGTGAAATTGTCCCCAGTTGAGAACCAATGGCATAAATGAATGAAGCCCCTACTGAGACTGAGTCATGGTGCCTGTTTTGTAGAGAAGGCACTTCTCTGTCTAGGAGGTGGCCACTACTCAGCTATAGCTGATGGCAGCGGAAGGGAAAGAGGGACCCATTATTGTTAGAGTTTCCAAATTTCTTAGTTTTGGAATCTTCTAGTCTAGCTTTATTTATTTTTTTCAGATTTTAAAATGTCAACACATTTTCTCATAAGTTGATATGGACCCAAGGAAAGACATCTGTGGACCCTATTTGGCCTCCTGGCTGCCTCGGTGCAAGCTCTGGCTGAGAGGAGACCCCAGGATGCTCTCCCAGGTGCCGGTGATGCTGAGTAATGCTTCCGTGTCTCACATACTTACCCCCAGGGATGCTGTCTTTCAAAACAGTTGGGCTGAGCAAAGTAGTATTTATTCTCTTCATTCATTAGGTTCATGTTGCCCCTTGAATGGATATTTATATTTTTAACTTGTGTCTTGGTAACAAGCAAATTCAGGAATGGGTAAAATGAGAAGGACTATTTAGACGATGCTGTCTTCAGGGAGATTTCAGTTGGAGCCCTCCAGTTTTTCATCCATCTCAATGCTGTCGATCATGAGTATTTTATTTGCTTGTTAGTACTGGGATCTCCTTCATGCTAACTCACCTGTGTTGGCAACTCAGGATAAATATAGAGGGGAATCTCCTGACCTACAGGCAACAACTGTAGTCAGATCCCAGAAAGAACCAAAAGAGTTGTCTTAAATCAAATGGCATCATTCTCTTGTTTTCTTTGATGTTTCCTTCATTAATTTCTCTCTCTCCAGAAGGAATTGCTGTCTCTTCTCATAAGCACTTGGCTACCCCATTCCTGGAGTTATGTTTCTTGTGCTTCATAATACTTCAGTTGAGATTTCTAGGCGAGAAAGTGATGAGCCAGGTGGAGGCAGGCATCCACCCCATGTCCGACCAGCAGCAATGACATCACAAAGTCAGAGGAGCCACTGTATGACAGCAGGTGCTTTCTTTTGCTCCTGTGGAATTTCCAGAATCTTCTAGACTCATGCCTGGTACATAGGAACGTATGTTCTCTTCTCTTTTACACACGCCTTGGGTGACCTCATCTAGATTTGTGACTTTAAAACCATCTACAGTCTGCTGACACCCAAATGTCATTCCCAGGATGAAACTCTCCCTTAAATTCCACTTTGATACCTCCACTGAGATAGAAAACATCTAAAGTATAGGCATCTAAATTAAACTTGTCTAAACCCTCTTAGCCAATGGTGGTAGGTCTTTCCCATCTCAGTCAATGGTAATTGTGTCCTTCCAGCAGCTTGGGCCAACATCTTTGCATTCATCTCTGGCACCTCCCTTTCTGTCACTCCTCATTTCCAAGTCATCAGTAAACCCTACTGGCCGCAGAATCTGACAACCAATTGTCACCCATCACGATGGTCATCTGGTCAGAGTCATGGCCATCTCTCAATGGATTACAGCAACAGCCATCTAACCAGCCCTGCCTCGTCCACCTTTGCTCACCTGAATTCGGGGAACTATGGCCACAGTGCAAATCCTGCACATCACCTGTTTTAGTAAATGACTTTGTTGGAGCACAGCCATACCCATTCGCGTTTTCATTGCTAGTGGCTGATTTTATGCTACAGCTGCAGAGCTGAGGGTTTATGACAGACAATACACGACTAGCAAAACTGGGAATACTTGCTATCTGGTCTTGTCACAGAGAACGCTTGCCTACCTCTGCCCTGTATTTTTAGGTGGGAAGAGTATCATTTCGGAGAGAGACAGAGAGGAAAGAGTCAAAGTAAATACATGGAAATGAGAAGCAGGGGTCATCCTGGGAGACAGAATAACAGGTAATTTTTGTTTTTATCCCTCTGCTTTTCAGTCTTTCCCAAATGCATACAATAACCATTACTTTGGCAACACATACAAAACACATTTTAAGCTTGTGTAATATTGTTTGAAGAGCCCCGTTCTATTCCTCCCAGCCTCCCAATCCCTTCTCGTGGTTCCAGTGACCACAGAGGAGCCTCCGGTTGTTTTGTTGATTGGCCTGTGACCAGGTTCTGCTCGGGGTTGCACCTGGGAAGATGTAAGTCTCAGGAAAGAGAACAGGGCAGCGGTGCTGGAGGAAATTAAGATCTGCAGAAGTGACATTTCCTAGAAGCCAGCCTGTCTTGGTTTCTCCCATAATTACTCACCATTTTGTTTACAAATGGGAAATAGCACTCTACTGTTCGGTGTCTTCCAAGAGACTGAAGTTAATTTGAAATAATTCCCCAGCACAAGCACCAATCAAAGCACCTGGAACGCCCTGGTGCCATACCCTCTGGCTACTGACACGACATTATTGATACACAAATCAAAGTTGACTGCTCTGGTAACACTGAGTCCCCTGGCGGCGAGATCTTTCCACAGAGAAGGTGTTCCTTTCCGAAGACAGGGCCGACTTAAAACAATATCTCACTATAACAGGCTTAGCTAAGACAGTACAGCGATCCCAACCAGAAATTTTATATCTCCTTCCTTTTTTTCAAAAACATTTTTAGATGAAATGAGCCTACCAAAAATTCATAAATAAATGAAAGAAGAAGAAATTCAAACTATGCTTAAGAATAGACTCATGAGACATAAAGGCGGTTACCAACATAATATGACTTGAGGGCTGTCATAGGTTTCACCTGTCAGAGGTGGTAGCAGGAAATGTAAGCCTGCCTGAAGTTTTCACCATTAGAGCCATTTCTCTGAGACAGTGTTTTTTAAAAGGCTCTGTTCAAATATAGAATTATTGAACCTCTGGATTTAAAGGGTTCTTGGACGTCATAACTCCATTCCTGAACTGATATGTGAATCCTGTATCACCTGTAAGTCACTGTCTAGCCTTGGTATGTATGAACTCCTCCCAAGACAGGGAACTCATTACCTCTAAAAAAGCAACCATTTCATTTTGAGTGGCATTAATTTATTAAAAGTCTTCATCATGGTGCACCAAAATCCCTAAAATGTTTATTCTTTTATCATTAGTTTCGTTCCATTCAGCTGAACAAATACTGACTATGCACTCGTTCAGTCAAGATGACACAGTGGCAGTCCCGGCAATCCAGGCTCCCTCTCAGGTTCTTACATTCAGTGAAGGTGGTGGCCAGCGCTCAACCAGATGGTAAATAAGCAAGACCATCTCAGACATGGTCAAGATGAGGGGAAGTGATAGTGTCCAGAGAGAGAGAGGTGGGAGTACTTTGGATGGAGGGTGTTAAGTTGGATTGCGTTCCCCCTAAAAATATGCTCAAGTCCTAATCCCTAGTACCTGCAAATGTGACCTCATTTGGAAATAGGGTCTTTGCGATGTAATCAAGTTAAAATGATGTCATTAGGTTGGGTGAGTGACTGGTATAATTATCAAAAGAAGAGAAGAGACATTCACCAAGAGAAGGCATGAGAAGATGCACAGGGGAAGCATCATGTGAGGAGGAGGAGAGCGTGGAGTGACGCATGTACGAGCCAACGAATGCCAGGGCTCACTGGCACCCCCCCAGCAGTAGCTAAGAGGAAGGCATGGAGCAGACATTTCCCGAGAGCCCCTCAGAGAGAGCAGGGCCCTGCAACATCTTGAGGTTGAACTTCTAGCCTCCAGAACTGTGAAAGAGGACATTTCATTGTTTTACCACCCAGTTTGCAGTGCTTTGTTCTGGCAGTCCCAGGAAGTGAATACAGAGCTGACTTTTTAGATGACCTGCCAGCTTTAATCAGGACATAGACTCTTCCAGGCACAGGAACCGGGGAGAGCAAAAGTCCTGACAAGGGAGTGTTCCAGAAACAGAAAGGAAGCCAGTGGGGTGGGAGCTCTGAACAAAAAGGGGCAGTAGGCAAGGAGCCTGGAGAAGTAGCTGAGAGCCAGATTATAGCAGCAGAGGTTCCCAGACTAGCACACACAAAACATGCGGGTGTTCCCAGGGATTGGCACATGGTGGGCCCAAGCATTGATACATATTTTTAAAGATTTTGAGAACCACATCTGTAGAGCTTTGTAGGCCTGGTAAGCAGTTTGGAATTTATTCTCTAGGCAATAGAAAGCCATTGGGCATTTTAGCTCATTTGAAAACTCTACTCTGCACTATGACAGCCTTCAGATATTTGTAAGCAGTTCTTGTATGCTGCTCCCAGCCCCAAAGCCCCTCCTCTCCTCTCCTGTCTTTTCTTCTTACAAAATCGTCAGTTCCTTGTATGCAATTTGGTTTAATAATTATCTATTGCAGACCTAGCAGGAAGCCATGTAATTAGAACACCTCAACATGCTTTAACATGGTATCACACTTCTGTCTGTCCTTCTGTACCATGAGGCTCACATCCCATCTGCACCCCTCCTCCAGGTGGAAGGCATGGTACACCAGCAAAGGAGGGTCAGATTTGACACTGGCCCTTCCCACTGTAGAGGTTTGGTTTTACTTTCCTACTAGATGACAATATTTGAGTTGACTGGTACCTTGAAGAGACTCTAATGCTCAAGAAATTTTCAAGTGGGGAAAAGATTCTAGGATTCATTCAGCAAATATTTATGTGTGTACCTGTTGAAGCAAAGTCTCCCTGTTCTGATTAGCAGGATCCAAGAGGCTTAGGTGGTGTCACCCATTGCCAGGATTGGTGGCTACTATGGCAGATGGATTGGCTGGAGCTAGACCTATTCAACTTCTCTGGGCTGAGAACAGATCAGGAAATGTCATTCACACAGTGAAGAGAGTTAAACCTGGATGCTGAAATTTAGCTCCAAGGTATTTTTGGAAACCCCTTCTTCTCAAAGCAGACACCTAAGACAACATTTGGACTGTGGGCTTGTCCCTGCTTTCTTCTCTCCAGAGACAGACAAGAATCTGATGAACAAAGACACATGGTGGCTCACGATGCATCAAACTCCAAAAGACCAAAGCAACACACTGCCAACTTGTGAGAAGGTGGACTGGCTATCTACCTCTCTGTCCTCTGCCCAGGATTGCATAGACATATACACTGTAAAAATCCTTGCTTCTTGTTCAGTTCACAAAAGAAATAACTCTGGAAGTGGTGATATGCCTACCAATTAGAGGAAACCTTTATATCTTACCAGGGTAGGCACTGGTATGGCTCAGTTACCTTTATATAGCATTGGTCTGTTCTGATTGATTAGTACCTTATGTTAAATATTTTTAATTTTGCTTCTTTATCTCAGGGCACACATGGAGACCTACTATAGCAATGGAATCATAATTCTAAGGCTCACATCCTTGGAGAGTAATTACTGGTCAAGCTTTCAATGATCACAGTCCTTGTTACCACCCTAGTCCAATCCGCAAGGTGGACTCTTGGATCCCCCTTTATGCAATGACGTTGGCCCCACCATCATCTTAGCCACATTGATGGTCCTTTGTGGGAGCTGCTCAAAGTCCCTTCTCTATGAACTAGGTTAAGGTCAAGGAGGAATTCAGTCTTCCTATTGCTATTATTTGGTCTCACTGTTTTTCTCTTTCTATCTGTATCTCTTTTTTCTGTTTCTCTCTTTATAATGCAAAAAAAATGAATGTTGTCAGCAGCCATATTGTGTAGTCTAGAAATTGGGAAACAGAACAAAAAAATTTTCAGTAAAAAAAAAGAATCCATCTGATGTCATTAAGTTTTCTATATTCACTTCAAATTATATTGAATCAGACGGAATTGCCAATATTTGACCAGTTGAAAATTGATCCCAATTAATAAATTGACATGAAGTATATTTCTAGCTGTGCTATTTATAATGGTATTATCCTTTTCAACTTTTTCTGATAATTACTTTGTGTTACTGTTTATTTTTCCCCATAGAAGTAAATATTATGATATCTTCACATAAATTGGGAATCCTTTTTCTTTGATATGAATTTCAATAGGGACATGACATGCCTGAGGCAGACAGAAATATCAGTGCCACCACAGGAAAGGCTTTGTTAGCCAAAGGACTACTCTGTGGGGGTTTAACATTTTTGTTCTGGGTATCTAGACCTCAAAAGTGGGCCTAAAGGAAAATGCAAATCACTTTTAGGTGAGGATCAAGTAGAAACCAGGCTAAAACTCTAACTCTTTTTTTTTAATTATCTTTCGTGTTGAAAGTAGTACAGATGCCTCCCTCTTTCCCCCATTGATGCCCTCCATCCCCACCTGTCCCATCCCCCCATTCACCACACTATTGTCTGTGCCCATGGGTTAAAACCCTAACTCAAACCACAATGTGGGGCCACACAGCTGACTTAAGAGTCTCTGACAAGACAGTGTTTCAGAAACAGAGTACAGCAGAGGGTGACAAATTGGACAGTGGGCTGATAATCTAAGGTGGGGGAGGGATGTGTGTTGCTTAAGATTCAAAATAGTGGAGAGACATTTTGGAGGATTATAAGCTGTGATAGTCATGGATACTGGATGGAAGCTGGGGAAACCCTGAAGCATGTTAGGAGTATCATCGCGATCAAAAATGTTCCGTTCCTAGAAGGTGATCTGTAGAAGGCATTGTGCAGCCTCCCTTTTAAAACCCTGGGAAAAAAACAACCACAGAATCCTCTTGTCACCAACTTGTCCCAGGCTCGATTTGTAAATGGTGCTGTGATTATATCTGGTGGCCTCTTGGTCACCTCACTGTCATTGGAAATATGCTGCTATCAGCAAACCCTGGCCCATGGGCCAATTCCAGCCCACCACCTGTTTCTGCACGGTCTGTGAGCTAAGAATAGTATTTACATTTCTAAGTAGTTGGTGGGTGGAAGGGGGGGGAGGATGTTTCTTGACATGTGAACATTATATGAAATTCCAGTGTTGTTCTCAAAGTAAAGCTGATTGGGACACACCAACACGGATTATTCACACCGTGTATGTGGCTGCATCCACACTGAGGCGGGCTTGAGTAGTTGTAACAGAGACTGTATGGTCGGTAAAGCCTGAAAAATGTACCATCCTGCTCTTTTACAGGAAAAAAAGTGTGCTGATCCCTGGGCTGGAGCACCTTGACTTTGGCTTCTCGGAGACTTCTCAAGCAGGATGTTGTCGGGGTGCCTAAAGGGGGGACTTGGGCTATGCCTTGCTTTGTGCACACTCGTTATTAAATAGCAGAATTTGGCCAGAAACTTGCTTTCACAGGAACGTGGGTGTGGATTATGAGAGCAGATTCAGAGCTGACAGCTATCTGTAACTATGGGGAGTTAATCCCGTGGCCAAAAGGAACCTAACTGTAAAGCCCAATTTGCTTCGGTCACTGGGTAGCAGATGCCCTGAGAGGGGCAGAATACTGGACTGGAACAAAATACTCAAAATTCCTGATTCTAGACCTAAGACCCAATTGCTTTACTGCCTTGATACGCCACAAAATATCCAATATCTTTAAAATGAATCCCTTTGTTTTGCTTAGGACTCATCCAGCAGATGTTTATCACTTGCAAGCAAACAGGAGCCTTATTCATACACTCCTGGTGATCAGGGGAGGGGGATAAAAGACACAGAGTTGCGCCTGTTCGTTTTATGGAGCCATAAGATCTCCCTGAATTATTTAGTTAACCATCCACCAGCGCTTATGACCAGGAACCTCTCATACTTAACCCAGAAATCTTAGTTATTAAGGTGATACTTTATAATCTTTGCATTGGGCAACAACGGGGCAAAAAAACTGATACATTTTAGGGAGGAATAGGGAGCATGTGGTGTGTTGATGGGTAATAAGTAACATGCACACTAGCTCTTTTTAAGAGAGGACAAGACATCCCACACTTAAAGCAACCCAAATGCCTCATCTATGATTCAGAGGTTGTTCCAAAGATGCAGCAGGTGAGCAAACAGACCTCCCAGAGACGTAACCAGGGTCAGTGCAAGTGACCTGCAAGGGACCCGTGCATCGCTTTGCCTGTTGTGCTTCTTTCTGTCGCATTTTCCTTCCTGACCCTCACACCCCGTCATCACTGCCACCCCTCCCCGCACTGCAAAGTCACCTCATCTCACCACTTTGTGGTGACAATATCAGTGACTGCTTGAAGGATGTGCAGAGAGGCCAGCAGAAGTGTGCTCTCTGCAGTGACATGCCAGATCAATAAACACCCTCACGCAAACCTGTCCCAGGGAGTGGAGAAATGAGTCCCTGCTTTAATTATTAAACAAGAACTGGCAAGAAGCAACAGATAGGCACTTTAGAAGACAAAAAACATTTCCAACACGAACTTTTTCCTGCCTCGATTATTTTCATCCTCCCACTTATCAACCAATGAGAACTGAGAACAGTCTGCTCACCAATGGCCATGTCGACTTTCAGGGCCACTGCCCTGGAGAGAACACTTGTGAATTTCCCATCCACACATCTTTCTGCTATTTTGTGCCTGCTTATGAGCTCCGCGGTTCCTCTCGGAAGGAGCACCGCTGAGCCCAGGAGAGTCTTTTTCTAGACTCCTCCATGGAAGAGACACATCGGCTCCAAAAAGGCTGTGCTACATAGAGCACTCACTTTTCCTGCACTAATTCTAATAAATCCAGGAGAGAGTTTGGCGTGAAATGGATGGACCCAGGCCTGCCTCAGTATAATGCGGCTTTTATGCTGACATGCTCCATTAGGGACCACCACACACATCTTCCTCAATAAACAAGCTTAGTGCTCAGTAATAAAGTCATTTATGGAGAGAAGTCAGCCAAAAGACCAGGACTTATGAGAGGTGCTCAGAGAGGAGTCACACTGAGTTAGGTTGAAAGAGAATCCCATAGGTTCAAATCAAAAGACATCTTTCAGCCGAGAGTCCTAATTACAATGGTCCCACTACCTCACCGCTTCTGCCTGGGCTCAGAGAGGCTCATCTCTCCTGTCCCGAATAGGAAAAGGAAATTTGGTGACTTTAAAGCCAATTAAGCCCTTTTTTAATATTAGAGCAGATTTCTCTGCTTTTTGCCAAAACACAAGAATTTCTGATCAAACAAGAACTTTTCTACTTTTAATTAGCCCCTTGTGTTCTGAGAAGAAAAGCAAGGGTGGAAGTTATCAAGAGAGTCTCTTACTTAAAGTCACATTATAAGGACTTAAAAAAAATTTAGCTCTACTGATGATTAAAAGAAGATGTCAGAAATAAGTGCACGCTGTCCTTTCTCAGTTTCCCTGTATTCTGTGGTGGCGAGGACTCGGCTTTACCTGGGACCCGGCAAGTGCAGGAGATGCCGGAAGGGTGTTGACAAGGGGTGGGTGTGAGATGAAAGAGAAGGTTTCTTCTAGGGCACCTTTGCCTGAGACAGAGGTTGGAGGTCCTTAATATGCTTTGCTGACCCCCACAAAATACCAGCTGCTCTTAACAGGATGCAATCTGTGCCAGTTATTATCACTGTGTACCTGAATATGTATGTAGCTCCCTATAGGATATGGAATGTAGGAAATATATAAGTAGTTTCAAAAATGTATGTATATATTTGTCTCTGTCTCTGTGTATATTTAGATATTTCAATGACGCTGTAAAGATCCCTATACTTTCTTTGTGAGGGGGCAATTTTATACTTTTTTATTTTTTATTAAGCTATTACATACAAACAGTAATGTGAATGGAGCTTTAGATGTACAATGCAAGGAATTTTTACATGTTTATGCCTGGCTAACCATGAGACTTACACCCAAGTTTGTCAGCTCAACACACTTCTGTCCTCTGCCTCCCAAGGATAGGAGGGCAGTATCACTAGCGCCAGCGAGTATCTGATCAGAGGGAAGGGTCCCTGTCCTTATACCCTAAGAGGTTGGTGTGACAAATAGCTCTGGGCAGGTGGACTATTCCCAGTGAGCAGATGCTGGCAGGTGTCAACCCAACAGGCTATCTGAGCTCCCTCCTCCCTAGACACCCACAAGGGAATCTGAAAACACCAGCTAACTATTCCCAGCCTCTCTTGCAGCTACTCCATTTGACTAGGGTCCAACCAGTGGGAACCTTAGGGAAGTACGCCAAAGCCTTCTGGAAAGGTCTTTTCTTCTGGTGAAAGAGATAGGTGGGGAAGAAGTTCTGTCCCCTCCTCAGCCAGGCAGCTACAGACACAGCTTAGAGCTGGGCAGCTGTCCATAAGGGATGGTGAGGCCAGTGTGCCACCCAGAGCGGAAGATGGAGCTGAGCCCTTGGTGATGTGGTCAGGAAACTTGGGTTGTGCAGGACCAGAATGTACATAGTTTAAGTTTTGCAGGTCTTTACTGCATATTCTTCTTCCTCCTCTTCTTTTCTAGCACTCTTTCTTAGTTTCCAGGCTGTACAGAAGGACTGTGGGTGGGTTTGGCCCTTTTGCTGACCCTTTAAACCAATCCAGAAACCACCCATCTCCAGAGCTCTTGTTAAAAAAACAGTTTCTTCAGCTACTCCACATCAGAAAGTCCGTTCCTTGCAACTAAACAATACCCCAGTGACACTGCAGTGTGTCCACTTTCTCAGGCTCACTCCTAATCGTAAAGAAAAAGGAATAACAGTGAAAGAAGTATTTGCAAGGCCAGGGGAGACAGGCTGCAGTGTCCCAGAACTTTGTTTTCAAAGTGTAATGGCGGCTGCTGCCTTGGATGGGAAGACAGAGGGCTGTGAAGAGCAAAGACCAAGTGCTAGGGGTGTGGAGCTCTTTGAGATGCTAAGATGAAAAAAAAGGGAGGGGGAGGAATCCCTATACCTCTTCAGAGCAGGGCCCAGCCAACAGGATTTCCCCACCTGGACAGCTCCAATGGTTGGCAGCTTGCATCTCATTCCTTTCAACGCACGGGCGATGGTTAGCTGTAGGTGTCAACTTGGCCAGGCTCTAGTACCCAGTTATTCAAACACCCATCTAGGGTTGCTGTGGAGGCACTTAGTGGGTGTGGTTAACATTTGCAATCAGTTGACTTTAACTAAAGGAGGTTATCCTTGATAATATGGGCCTCCTCCAATCACTGGAAAGTCTCTAAGAGTAAAATTGAGTTTTCCTTGCAGAAGGAGAAATACTGCCCAGATTGCAGCCTCAGCTCCTGCCTGGGTCTCCACCTGCCAGTCTGCCTCCTGGATTTCCGATGTGCCAGCCTCTACAGTCCTGTGAGTCAGTTCTGTAAAAGAGATTTTAAAAAGTCTGTAGAGTTGAAACTCGTTATTTGTGAATTCTGCATTTGTAAGTTTGCCTGCTCACCAAACTTTATTTGTAACCCCAAAATCAATACCCCCGGGCCTTTAGTCATTCACAAACATGTGCAGGCAGCAAGTGACTTGAATTGCCTGTGGCCCACGTTCCCAGCTGAGACCCAGAGGGATGGACACTGGCGGATTGTGATTATATTTGTCCTGTTTGTCCATAGATTTGTGTCACATGGACCTTTGTCGGAGGGAGGACAGGAGAAAGAGGAAAGTACTTTGGAGCACACAGGATACTTAAAAAGTTGCTTTGAATGAAGGGCTGCTTATAGATCAATTATTTCCCAATCTATAAAAAAGACAAAACTCGCTCACTAGTGTTACTTGCTGTATGAATATATTACTTTTTGTTCACCCATTTCCCTGTGGATAGGCATTTAGGTCTTCCTAGTTTCTCAGTATTACAGACAGAGCACATTCATTTTCCCATGAGCCTTCTTGGCTATGTTTATGAGAATTTCCCTAATGAGTATACCCTGGAGTGGAATTTCTAGGTCATGGAGTATGTGCATTTTAATCTGCATCAGATAGAGCCATATTCTCCCCAAAACACTTGCACCATTCACACTGCCACTAGCAATATAGAAGAGTAGCTACTGTTTCACATCCTTGACAATATTGGATATTGTCAGTCTTTTTAATTTTGCCATTTTCGGGGTGCGACGTGGTAGAACACTGTCACTTGAAGTTGTGTATCCCTGACTGGTCCCTCTGAGAATTGCAGCTACTCACACAGGCTTTTGATGTGTTAAGGATGGGTCCCAATCAATCATCCAACATCCTTGTAAGGTAAGTATGACTCTGTCATGGTTTACAGATTTACTTCAACCCCACAGCTAGAATCCCAAGCCAAGTGATTTGAAGCCTACACTTCACTACCCTGTATTACAGCCCCTCCCTCCCTTCATATCAGTATGGAGGCCGTCATGTATCACTAAAGACTGAAACTCAGTGCATGTACCCATCCACGGTTATTTTGTATGTTCCTGCCTTATCCTATGTCTTCCGCTAACTTATGAGCCTGAGAGCAGGACTCCTCTTCTCCCAGTGCCTCACACAGGTCATACACATGGTAGTTTCAAAGTGTATGTGTGTGTGTGTGTGTGTGTGTCACAAATACAATGATGGTAGTAATAAGACCGTAGGGAAGATCACATAAGTTGCAAAGTTGTGTAGCTTAAATGCTTCCTCTCTTTATGGAATCAAGCACCATGCAGGGTAGAATCATGTGCTTATTCCACATTCTCTGAGTCTCCCTTGTAAGCTGGAACTTTCACTTCCTCTCTCTCCCGCCCTCCCTCCCACATGCTTCCTCCCTCCTTCCTCTCCTTCTCTCTGTCTGATGGAACTCAATGTATGTTTTTCATGTTGTTTGTGGTTTTTATCCTTTATTTGACCTTCAGGGATAAATTTGCTTTGGATATTTCTTGCGAGAGGCCTGGAGGAGTGATAGGAGAGTGTTTCTGATCGAGTTAAGGCAATAACCAGAGAGAGTTCCTTGGGGGTGGATGATTTTGTCAACTGTATTGACTCATTTTTATTTTAAACTGGACACATCTGCTGAGGAACCTGGCAGGGGGATGTCTGTTTATCATTCAGGACTATCCACAGGGCCAGCGCATATAGAGAGAGCCAGGCTTGATTCAGGGCTGTGTCCCAGTTGCCTGGACGAGGTCTAGGGAACCAGACTTTACATAATATGCCCCAGATTAGTCATTTGGTGAGCAGGTGAGTATTTGTGTTTGCAACTGTGCCTCCCTAAGTAATCTGGAGAGAGATAAAGACAGCGAATGCGGCTGCATGTGAATAGTGCGGGTATTTGAGCCTTTGTGCAGCTCCAATCCCTAGCGATATTTTTTGTATTAAATACCGTGACTCCACTTCACCTGTCAGCGCTATTCAAAACACGAAATGCGGTCTGAATAGAAAGGATGTTCTGGGATCTTTCAGATGATTACTGTTGCTAGGAAAGCCACTTCCTGGTATCTTTGTGCTTGCTGTGTGTCTCTCTTTGTGTACAGCTTACAGTGACAAGCAAATTCATAGGCTGGTATTGGGGAGGAATTGGGAAAGTTTAGAAATGTTTAAAGAACACTGCTTAAAGTTATAAGGGGATGTCATCTGCAATAATAGTTAGGAGTGGTGCTTCTTTCATGTGGAGAATTATAGCTATCAAAGAGAGCAGCGGGGCTGTATGCAGGCCATTCAGGCCATCATTTTCCGGAACCTCAGAACTGGGTTATGCTTTTTTGGTGCCTCAGGAAATGACCATATTTTGCTCCTCGCAAATATTATGCCAATTATTGTTTCTATAGTGTCAGCTCTGCTTAACGTTGCAATTCTGCAAGACTGATGGAAGGGAACTGCCCGAATTCTCTCTGGGATGTAGCTGGGAATGAAATCGTTGCCCCATAAGATAAGCCCATTTTTCCTTAGGACTAGGCTTTCTTCCCAACTCTGCATCAGAGGTGAGACAGGAACTCTCTCATCCCAGAAACAGGAACTTCTTAGGTCAAAAGCAAATGGTTCACAAAGGCTTCCCCAGAACACCCAGGAGATGCATGCACAAGGAGTGGTGACATCATACCAAGTTCTGAGCTGTACTGAGAGCCCTGGGTCATCTCTGTAGAACATTCAAGGTTGAGGGACCTGGGATCAGGTATTTCAATTCTCTGAGCCTCTCTGTCCTCATCTATAAAATGGGAATAACATGTTTGTTTACTTATTAGGGCTGGTGAGAGGACTCAATGGCATAACAGACACAGATAATTCATGACAGCACCTGGCACATATTAAAGATTTCAATAAATGTTGCTTTAAAGACCCAGGAAAGAAATAACCCACTCTAACCCCAGTGACGTTCTTAACGCTCTTCTCACTCCCATCGTGCACCTCACTAGTTCTTCACAGAGTTACATCCTACGTGTTGATTTACCAACATTTTCTTGAAATAGGCCAAACAAATAATGTTGCTAGCATAGATTCCTGTTTTTAAACCACTAATATGAAAACAATAATAATATTAGTAATGATCATGAGAAAATAAATGCATTTCAATCATTTTATATTAACCACACATCTTCATGTTCATTCTCTGATTGGAGACATGCCCTTTGCCAATCACCTTGATCAAAGAAGAGAAGGACAAGAAAACTGAAACTCAAATAAATTGAGTCATTTGCCTCAGGCCCCCAATAAAGACAGGACAGAGGCAGCACTCCCTCTTGTCCTGACACCCGACCCTGCATTGGCTCCACTGTGCAATGCCACCCACCAGAGGATCCCCTGTGTAGGAAGTGGAGAAGTGAGGACTGGAATGCTGAAAGGTTATGCCAATGATCAAGACTCTCACACCTGTCTCAGAGTCCACACTGAGTTTGTCACTAAAATTACTTTCATATCTTGACTCCAGAAAAGGGCTGGGATCTGCTGTGTCTGAAATTACGGTGGGGAAGCAGAATTTGACCAAACACCTCCCAATCAGGGACTTTCCTCAGTCTGCGTTTTAATCCCCAGGAGGTGTGAAGCCACCGGGTACAGGGACATAATGTGGACTGCAGGATTTTAGGGACACAAAAAATGTACATCATCTCTAAATACTGCTCTCTTCCAGGCCCCCACAGAGCAGGAACTAAAAGCAAGTACATTTTCTGGGAAGGGCAAACCCATCAACCTGCTGCCTGCTTGCAAGCCAGATCGTGGCCTGGTTTCTCAGTGTAGCCTGGTCCCTGTAGGGTCCCCATTCAAGTGGAACACATTTGGGGCTGTACAGGAATGAGATCTGGAGTCTGGCCTGCAGGTGTGGGGATATCACTGAAAGCAAAGATGAAAATCAAAACAGGAGATGAAGGATTTACAGAGATAAACGTCTTCCTATTTTGCCCAGGGCAAGAAATTGACTCTATTCTCCTTGGACCTGAAATAATGGGGTAGATGGCACGTGTGAGAAGCCCTTACTTCATAACTGCCACATTTGGAGTGCTTCCCTGATGACTGTTGGGAAAATTGACACAAATATATCCCATACTTCCAGGCCCCTCCCCACACACACATATAGACTCAAGGTCTGGCATCCAGAGACTCTGCCCTCACTGCTGCCTTCCTGGCACTGGAGATAAACTCTTCTTGGCACTTGATGGATGTGTCTGTTGGTGGAGGGTGGGGATGCAGAGGCACCAGCAGCTCCTGGGCAGGGGTGGGGCTGTGATGGATGGGATTCACTTTATCTCGTGGCTTCCCCTGAGCCAGGCTTCCTGGCGAGTCCTCCTCCAGAGTTAATTTGCAGTAAAGAGAACAAGGAGTTTCATCACCTTCTGACAATCGCTCATTTGTATTTACAACTAACATTTTTTGAGTGCTTCTTATATGCCAGGCACTGTGCTATGACTTTTCTATGACTTATCTCTGGCGTTGAAACTGGTTTACTCACAAACAGTGAACATTGCCTGTGAAATGTTTGAAGCAAGGGTTCATGGTTTATCTTGAAAGTACCACATAGAGGTAGATATGTAATTTTTAAATATTAAAATTAATAAAATGGAACTTTGTAATTCTACTCCCAGAAACTTTCCTAAGAAAGTAATCAAATAACTGTACAAAGATATATTTACAGTGGTTCCCCCTTATCCACTGTTTCACTTTCCATGGTTTCAGTTACCTGTGGTTAATCACAGTCCAAAAATACAAAATGAAAAATTCCAGAAACAATTTATAAGTTTTAAATGTCACACCATTCTAGTAGCATGATTAAATCTCACAACATCTCACTCCAGTCCCTGACTGGATTCACCCTTTTGTCTAGCATAACCACATGCTACCTGGGTCACTGAGTAGCCACCTCGGTTATCAGATTGAATGTCGTGGCATCACAGTTCTTGTGCTCAAGTCCCACTAAGGCTATGTTCCAGTGCCTACATCACTCATCCCACATCATCTCATCTCACAGGCCTTGTTTCATCTCACATCATCTCAAGTACAGTACAATAAGATATACTGAGAAAGGCAGATCACATCCCCATAACTTTTATTATAGTATACTAGAGGCCCAGTGCACGAAATTTGTGCACTGGTAGGGTCTTTAGCTGCTGCCAGTTGCCAGCTGCCCGCTGCTGACTGGGGCCTCCCTCCCTTCCCTGCCCCCTGGTCAAACTCCTGGACAACCTGCCGGTCGAGGGGATTATTTGCATACTATGCTTTTATTATATAGGATTGTTATGATCATTCTCTTTTATTATTAGTTGTTTTTAATCTCTTACTGTGACTAATCTATAAACTCAACTTTATCATCGGCATGTATCTACAGGAAAGAAATTTATAGGATTCAGTATACTATCTGTAGTTTCAGACATCCACTGAGGGTCTTGCAGTATATCCCTGTGAATCAGGACCAAAATATAGGATGAATATTGCAGCCAAATTTGTAACAGAAAATTTAAAAAATGACCTATACCCATCATTTAGGGATAGGTGTGTAACTGCATGTGTATGTGTATGTGTAGCTATGTTTTATATGCATGTTCACAAACGTAGGCATATGTATATATGTGTGTATAAACATGCATGTGCATGTGCATATGTAAGCACATGTGCGAACACATACATATACACACAACTACATGTGTACAAATGTATATGTATATCTTATGTAAGAGGTATATTTAAAATATTAAAGATGTATTTTAAAATAAAAGACCAAGTTTATTAAAATGCTAATTCCATATCCTTGCAGTTCATATTGATAAAAAGCCAAGAAGAGTATACATATATGAACTGCTCACATCTATGTTTTCCAGATGGGGCAAGGAGGGGAAGTTATGGGCAGAGATGTTATCTTTCTACTCTATTTCTGTATTTTTAATAAAATAATAAGCATGCATTAATTGAGTGATCAACTTCCCCTAAATAAAGCTTTTACAATTGGGGGCTAAGGAGATAAACGGGCGTCCGATACACAAGTTGTGCTGTAGTGATATTTTAGAGATAAAATTAGCTACTTAATTGCCACCAATAGTGATTAAATGAGCCAGTTTCATAGGTATTGGCACTTCTAGTCCTTAACTCATTTTATTTTCTTTGTTTGCCTAATTATTTTTATTCAGGGCATCTAATACATCAAAATGGTGATTAAATATTAAAAAGTAATATTGAAAATAAAAAAACACACAAGTAACTCATAAAATTAAGCACTTTGTGAGGTCAATACACTCACTTTTATAGGCTATTGGCCTATAAAGCCAGCAGCTTCTGGGCAAACATAACCCATTCTGATGAAAACAGGGTCAGCAAAGACCCTTTTCCAAATGAAGATGGCTCTTCTTGCAATTCCCCTCCTCCAAACACCCACATCTCTGCATGGGTGTCAGGGACCAGGAAGCCTCAGAAAGACTTGTGTGAATACTCAGTGCAAAGCTCTCACCGAGCTGCCCAGGAAAAGCGGAAATGCGTAGATTAGGGTATTGTCAGAGCTAGAATCAATCTCCATGTCACCAAATACTGGTTTCAAAACATAGGGCAAGTGACTTAACCTCTCTACACTGCGGTTTCCTTATCTTTCAAATAGGAATAGTACTCATCTCTCTTGAAATTAGAGATGACTGCATCTTGTCTTACATAATAGTCATTGAATAGTGTTAACAAATTAGTTGAATTCATATCAGTTCATAGGCATTTATTAAGTAGTCATGCTGCATTATGAACTCTACTAGGCTCAGGGGGTAAAAGAGAAATAAAAGCCTCTTCAGGCCTCAAGATCTTACAATCTGAAAGCAGTTATTTGTCTTCTTTAGTTTTTGGTTCTTTAATTTCTGAGACATACACCAAATCACAGTCATAAGGCCTGATGCAAATAATGTGTTACTGCTACTAAAATAGCAAAGTTTGTTCATGAGTACCAATTTTTATAAATTTGAGGCATTTAAAGGCAAATAATTAAAAATTATTGCTCTCATTTTCCTTTCTTTGTTTCTTCCTCTTTTCCCCATCCTCTTCCTCTGTCTCTTCCTCCTCCCCTTCCTTCCTCTTTTCTTCCTTCATTCTTTCTCTCTTCCTTACAGCTTTATTGAGATAAATATTACAGACCATACACTTAGCCTGATACACTTTATTCAGTGGTAGGAAAAGGTAAGTGATTACTTAGCACAGGAGAATGATATATAACCCAAAGTCTTCCAGACCGGTGTTCTATCCTGACTTGTTATAATGCACTTTTTATGAATATCATGTTAAAATTGCCTGTTTTATTCAGCTGTAGGTTGTCTATTTTTGTGGGTGTGGGGGCAGGGATGGGCATAAAAATCTGAGTGTATCATGGCAAATGCATATAACCCATCAGGAGTGCTGGGTCAGAAAAATGATGATGCAATCCACTTATCTAATGCAGTGCTGTGTGGAGAGACTTTACAAATACACTCCTGCTCTCTGGGAGCTTTCAAAGAGTGTGGATGGAGACAAATGCAAGGACCTAATTTATTTGGTAGATAAGAGAATTAATTGCTGTTATCTACCACAAACACAAACAGGGGGTTGGGAGAGCTGCTGTTGCTGCTCTATGCTGGGGGAAGGCTTCCTGGAAGAGGTGGGGCCCGGGGAACTGACTGATGAAAGGAGAAGAGTATGCCAAGACCTGTCATAGGGAAGTCCAAGCCTGGAGGGAGGAGGCCATTATCCTACCTTCTCTAGGGTGCCTTGTTACAGAGAGACACACACTGAGTGATGACAGCTAGTAGAGGCAACATTTTCTCTCCATCCATGAACCATTTTAATCAAACCACAGAGAACTCAGAAACAAACACATCATGTGCATCTCTCTCTCTCCCACCTCGTCTTTCTCCCTTTTCCTGTAAGAGTGACTCATTGTAGACAATTACTCTCTGCCTCAGCTCTAGGGAGCAAGCCAACGGGAGGAGGATAAAAATGCAGAAAGAGGAGAACAACAATTAAATCAAAGAGCCAGAGCCCCATCGTTCCCCTGGTGGTGAGACTAAGCCAATGGCTCCATGCCAATGCTCGGGGTCAGCTGAGGTCACATGTTATCCCCAGGAGTGGCTCCTCCTCAACAGCCTTACAGACTTTGGCGAGTGTGAAAGTCCCCAGTGTGAATCCTGGTGCTGAGGAATAAAGCTGGCAGTTAGCTTACTCAGGCTCCAGATCCCTCTCAGAAGAAAACAGGTCCCTATCTGAAGGCGCTATAGGAGAATCACAACCAAGTGGGAAAGAAATATTATTTTTCAGTAGTAACTGAAAAATTTTTATATCAAGCCTTTTTTTCTCCTGGCTGGAAGACATAATGTTGGTCAATTCAGGATCCCTCAGTCAAATCATACTTGTTCGGGGACATTCGTAAAGCAAAGACATCAGGATAGGGGAATTTGGTCTAGAACTGCTCAGTCCAAGATGGTAACCACTAGCCATATGTGGCCAGTGAAAAAAATTAAAATGAACTAAAACTTTAGTTCATCAGTTGCACTTGCCACATTTCATGTGGTCAATGGACACATGTGGCTAGTGGCTGTCATACTGGATCACATGGGTACACAACATTCTAACCTTCACAGGAATTTCTACTAATCACTGATGGTCTACAGTGTCATCCTCTAGCATCTTAAGGGTTTTCTAAGATGTCTTCAATCTCTGTTTTTAAACCAAGGAAACTGAGATTCAGAGAGATTATGTAACTTGCCTGTAGTCACCAAGATTCTAGGTAGTCGAGATAGAATTCAAACTTCTTTCTGGAGGCCTATTTTCCTTTTCCCACTTCTTTCTCTTCCCTATCACAAGTCTGGGGAATCTAAATGAGTCATAGAATGAGGCAACCTGGCTCTTCATCCATCATTCCCGTTAAATCAGTTATAACATAAACTTCATGCCCTCTTTTATTGAGATTTTTAGATACCAAATTTCCAGAAATTTGAAGCTCAGAAAAACTTATTCTCTGCATTTCTACTATTAAAGCTCTTCTCTGAGGAGTGATGGCCTCTCCTTCTAGCTTGGATGAGAATAAAAAGAAAAGTCCTCAAATAAAGAGCACATCTCAATTAATATAAGAAAATATTATCCAGCCTCAATAGGTCTAACTGAGAAGGTCTAGACAGATGAAGGCATAAATGAGTTCAGTCTTTGCAATGCAGATAAACGACCAGATCTAAATCTCAGTGGCTTAGTCCAGAAAGTTCATTTCGCTCGCATGCAAAGTCCTCTGAAGGTCAAGCAACTCTCCAGAGCTACTCCATGCCCTGACGCACTGGTCCAAGTTGCTTCATCCCTGTGCCTCTGGCGCTGAGCCCGTGGCCTTCACACTCCCATCAAAGGGAACGAGAGAGCGTGCAGGGTTCCATGGGGGCTTTGCGTTCCTCAGCCCAGAAGGGACTCCATGCAGCACCAGTCCTAGCACCTGCCTCACTGCAGAGGAATTGGGAAAGGTAGAGGGAGAGATGGATTGGAGGGCGAGCATTCTTGTCTTTGCCACACTGGTGAGTTTAAATGGTTGACAATAAAAATAAAATAACAATACGTTATTGAGCACTTGCCTATAACTGACTGCTCTGTGTATAATATCTTATTCTCTTAGAGATGAGCACAGTGGAGCTTAGATGGGTGAAGAGATGATTAAGGTATAATGAATAACAACAGAGCCAGAGCTTGAACTCAGGACTGACGAATATCAAAACCCATGACTTCAACCTCCATTAAAACATTGCCTCCTTGCTATACATGTTGTTAAGGAAATTGGGGAGGAAGAGGATATCAGAAGCTTAGGGTTAGTTAGATATGTAGATTTTTAAAAAAATATATTTTATTGATTTTTTACAGAGAGGAAGGGAGAGAGATAGAGAGTTAGAAACATCGATGAGAGAGAAACATCGATCAGCTGCCTCCTGCACACCTCCCACTGGGGATGTGCCTGCAACCCAGGTATATGCCCTTGACCGGAATCGAACCCGGGACCCTTGAGTCCGCAGGCCGACGCTCTATCCACTGAGCCAAACCGGTTTCAGCGACATGTAGATTTTTAAGGGAAAATAAAATTGTACTTTTGAATAGAGCTGTTCCATGGAAGTTTGTGCAAAGATGAAAATGTCACTATGACTGTGTGATCCCATATGGTGGTCATGAGCCACATGTGGACACTGAGCACTTGACATGTGGCCAGTGTAACCGAGGAACTAAATCTTTAATTCTAATTAAAATTGTACTGCGATAGAAAATAGAGTTAATAGTGTGGTCATTTAACTTTCTATGTGTAAATGCCCCTTTTGAAAATAGAGTGAAGTTCTTTGAGGTCAGAAACCATAATTTACTCATTTTTTATCTGCTTTAGCTTAGGCAGAGTAGTTTGCAGGTAGATATTGCTCAGTAAATAGTTATAGATTATTATTTGATACTAATTTACTACAGGACTTTCTGGCTTATTAAGAATGTGGACTTGCCTAGAGAGGATGAAAGGACTCTAAAGCTAGATCTAATCAGCAAGTTGCCTCTTATTTTCATCCTATCTCAAGACTGAGCATCAGTAATGAGACATGTTTTGATATCTTTAGAATTCCTTGTTTCCAAGGTTTAAAAAATACTGTTTTGGGGGTTGGGGGGAGAGGTGAGTATGGAGGTGCCAAGTCCCTATTTTCTATACTCATTTTTTTAAAAAGAAAATGAAGATCTAGTTTAAAATGCTTTTATACCAAACAGGAACAGAATGAAATAGAGAAACTTAATGGATCTCTTTCTGTGAATAAAATGACAGATAAAATATCTATTTTGCTCACATATTTTTCATTCACAGACAGTTCATTTCAGTAAATATCTTACCACCTGCACTTGTCTATTTTCCAAGGTTTTTGGGAAATTTCCAATAAGTTCAGTTGGACTCTATAGTTGGTATTTATGAGGCTGTGCTTAAAGGAAAATTGCATCAAGGATATCATCGGCTCAATTTTTTTCTGTGTTTTTCTTGAATGTGTACTTGGCAAGCTCTCAAAACCCTTATCAGGCCATAACTCAAAGATACACGTGGCCTCCACAGCTGGGTGAGTACTTACAAAGCACTCCCCTGCCCCCAGCCTTTTCCTAGTATGTCTCTCTCCTGTAGTGCCTGCCTTCATGCTGCCTGGTAATGCGTAAGAGGAGAAGAGGCAGCTCTACACTAAGGAAAATGCCTCTGTGGTCTCTGCATAGAGCACCTCCTGTCCTCAGGAGTGGGTGGGGAAGTCTCTACCTGCTCTACATACACCAAGGTTTCTCAGCTGTAGCAGTGCCAGCATTTTGGGCCACATCATTCTGTTACGGGGACTGTCCTGTGCTCTGTAGGATGTTTAGGATCCCTGCTTAGCAACATCTCTGGCTTTAACCCAGAAGATGCCAGCAGCATCCCCTACCTACCTAGTCATGACAACCCCAGATGCTTTCTGACGTTGTCAAATGTCGCCTGCGGCAATACTCTCCCCCCTCTTTACCTAGGTGACTCATATTTATGTTTCGGTTCTCAGCTCGCTTGTCTCCCCAGGGGAACACGATATGGGTCATGTTCTGTGGTTGTCACTCTCTTAGGACCTTTAAAGCATATCCTCTCAGTGTGTACTACACATTCACCCATGACCATCACCCCAGCCCTGAATTATCACCAGGATGTACGTGGCAAGGACAGTGAAGTTTTTCCACTAAGTAGCTTACTTTGAGAATTGCCTGACATTTTCAGGGTTCAGAAATACTGATCACTTCTTTGTCTCTGTCACACAAGAAAGGCCAACAGCACCTGTGCTTCTATAGAGTCTACTCACTCCCTGGTCTGAGGCTGTTAACAACAAACTTTGGAGTGGATATGACCAAAAATTTTCTTTAGTGGGATGATGCCGGGAGTGTCAAGACCTCAGCACCTCTTAATGGTGGCAGAATCCATTTTCTGTTTAGAATTATTCTGCAAATCATTTTTTCCATCAGGATAACTAGACTATAAAACCGCACAGTAAGAGCAGTGTCCAAATGGTCCAAGTAAGATCTCAGACCCACTGCTGATTTATTCCTTTAACAGATACTTCATATTTCTTGACTGAAGGCATAAGCAACTACTATGTGTCATATTCTTGACTACTATTGTGCCAGGAAACAGACAGTGAGCAAAACTAAACATGGGTCCTGCCATTTTGGAATACAGTCTGGCAGGAAGATGACTCTAACCAAATACTTATGTCAATGAACATATAGCTACACACTGAGATTATTTGCTTCAAAGGTCCTAAGAAAGTGACAACCATGAAACATGACCATATCCTATATCTCTGGGGATGAGACTTGAACAGAAAATGGAAGCATAAATAATAGTCAACTAGTAAAGTTGGGGGCACAGAGTATTCCAGACAAATGGAGCAGCGGTACAGAGTCTAGTACAGAGAGGGATTAAGACGAGTAAAATACTGGGAGAACCCCAATGGCAGTTGGTCTTGAGCACAGGAAACACAGGGTGAGGTCCCGTGAGAGGAGGCCAAGTTGCTAAAGCTCATGTGCTGTGCCTAGTTTCCACGAGGTCTTCTGCTACTCATCAGTAGACACTCACTGATGGACTTTAAGCCATCAGGCAAAGAATTATATCTGAATGTTGCAGAGATCTCTAGTTGCAGTATGGAAAACTAATTGGGAGGCAGTATGGAATGTGGTGGGAGAGAGTGAACTCAAGTGGTTGTCTAGGTGAGAGAGGAGGGTGTTATGCCAGGAAGGCCCAATAAAGAAGGATAGAGGAATAAGTTAATTACTTGGAAGGTGAACCAACAGGGCAAGTTAAGGGATTTGACCAGAAGGCCCCTATTGGGGAAGACTAGTTATCACTGATGTCCTTTCTGATGGATTGAAGTCCTTGCTGAACCAGTGTTCAATGCATTGCTAGGAACTTCTGGAAAAATCTAGAAAGGAGGCTGATCAGGGTGCCTCTTAAGACTTTGGAAAGCTGGCACTGTCATTTGTCCAGAGGGTGAATGGTAGAAGAGAAGCAAGTTTATGCTAGAAAGTCATGAGCTTTGCATTGGACATGTTGAACTTGAGGTGCCTGTAAGATAATACAGAAAGAACAAGGTCTGGTTTGCTGCCCTATAAGGGAGGAACTTGCCCAGAGTTGAGCAGAATTAGCTAAGGGTGGTCACTTTATAAAACATCCATTAGCCATTTCATACCTAATGTGTAATTTGAACAATTATTTGGCCAGTGGCTGATTATTTTTAGCAAATAACAACAAAATTGTAAAAAAAAAAAAAAAAAATTAAAAATGTTGTTTGTCAACAGTAATTTCCCTCATTTCAGCTAGGCCTTTAACTCAGGAAAGTATCCTGTGCACAGTTCTCTGCACAGGTCCCCGGGAAGGAAAGGACATTGACAATATCAGGAATGTTCCGTCTGCTTCTGGATGGAGACAATACACTTATCATGTTGTCTTACCCAGGACATCTGTAGGAGAGGTTCTCCTTTTCTTCACCTTGCATATGCTCAGTATCTTAATCCCAAATTGCCTTTAAAGAATTTGCTGCTTATTACATTATTTCTTCCCGTACAGGAGAGACCAAGTGTTTGTCATTTACAAGTGCCATGTCATTACATTCCATATCGCAGTGTAATGATGTGAAATGATTAAATGACAAAATGCCAGCTCGCTGCCAAAATTTTCAAAGTGGCATACTTTTATTTGTAGACGGGAAGGCTATTAATTCTTATATTGACTTTGCCAGATGAGCTCATGCAAAGGGACTAGTGCATAGACAAGTGGGTGCTATGAGGTGAGGTCCTGAGCCCTGATTCCAACCTAAACAGGGAGAGCCCTCTGAGTCTGCAGCATCCTTCAGGCCACAAATCCAAAGCTAAACATATTAGTTTAGACAGTCTTGTCACCTGATGAATGCAGAGTGACAGGCATCAAAATGCAACCTGACTGGAGTTTTTACTGAGAAGAAAAATGGGAATGGGGAACAGGTGGCTGAGGAAATAGCATGGTCTGTATGCCTTCCACTCCCTCCTTCACCACTTTTTTCCACTAGCACTTATTGGAAGATTGAATTTTATTTTATTTTTTTCTTTGAAGGGAAGAAGAGCACACAAAGAACATTTCATTTATATCACCAAATTACCAGAAGAATCTGCAGTTGGTTAAATAACAATTTCTCCCTTTTCTCCCCTAGGCTATAAAATCTCACGTAGAGATCCTTGAAAGAGAGTTAAAAATTACATTCTCTGAACTATATATTTTTTAAGCTTCTCAAGTTCAAGTCTGTATGACCTCCAGTATTTGAGGATTTGTGAAGAAACCTGTTCTCACCTGCCACTTCTCTACCGGTGATGGACTGCCTTCCTGGCAACACCTACATTGCCCAGTTCCAGCAAGAACATTCCTGCAACCACATCCAAATGACTGTCTTTTGTTTCCTTTGTTCCCTCTCCCATGAGCAAGTCTGTTTTTCTTTGTGGGGACAAGAGAAATGCCCTATGTCTCAACCTGGTCACTTCTTTTGGTTCTTCTTTCTCAGAGAAGTTCTTGCCTCAGGAATTCTCTGCCCCAACTTGGTTTGGCTTCCGTTTTACTTTCCGCTTAACTATTGTCCCTTCATATAAGCTAATGTCTTGTGTTTTTAGCTCCATTTTTTAGTCCCTGCTATTATCTGTTTGGATTAGAATCTCCTTTTGTTGTGAAGTGCTCTTGGGTAGAAGTTGATTGATGGAGTAGGGAAGTGGAAAATAAAATCAAGAGACAGAGTGTTGTCTTGCTTTTTTTAATTATATGTGGACACTTGCAAGGCTACTCACCTGTGACTTGATCATTTTAAAGCAGAAGACATCAAACACTAATAAGCACCTAGATTTATAGACAATAATAACTCCATGTTTCCAAGATGGTCAACAACCTTTGCTTTTGCTCTAGCACAGGGGGCATGCCACTGCCTTGCTTCTGGCATGTTAGCAGGGTACAGAGAACATGCTTTTCATGGAAAGGGACCCATACGTGGACAACAGCCACTTTGTCAGGAGCTCATTTGGCTCATGGGAAATGCTTTCGGAAAGATATCACTCTGTCCGATAATCCACTACTTTATTTGGATTTTTAATGAATCACAGCATCTTTGTTTAGTCCCTACGTTGTCTTCACTGAAAAGTACCATGTGGTCAAAAGCTTGTAGCTGCATGGTTATATCCAGGAAATGCTACTCCATTCTACCCCCACCCCATTATTTCTTTAGACTTCCACATTTCTAAGGCGCTAGCTCTTATTTAGCAGGTGGTGAGAACCAAGCGTTCTCCTGGAAGACAATACACTAAAGAGCATTAGAGGACTTTTTTTCTTTCTACATAGATGGTTCTGTCACTCTGTTATAAATCATGAATGCATACAATAGCTGCCAAAAGCAGCTCAAATGGCTGCATGAAGGAGCCTGAAATAATAGGCTGGCTCCCCCACATCTGCAATAGAGATCATATTATGCATGTTCTGACCAGCACACACAGAACAGGGGGTTAATCTAAGAGCTTTGTCACATTGCTTGGCCTATGGGTATGATGCATATTTTCATAAAGAAATTCTGCTCTTGTATAAGTCACTCACCTTCCCTGACACCCTGGGCTTCTCCTTCATGATGACTGTCTGTTCATTTCCTCATGAAGTTGACACCTGTTTAGGTGTTCATCTAAGTGTTCCAGGTGAGTAGTGAAGATGACAGACACTGTCCCTGAGATAACTGAGCTTATATCTTAATAGGAATGGCTGAGAAAAAACAAGCTAATAAGCAAGACAATTTCAGATGGTGAGAAGTGCTATGAAGAGATGATCACACAGAGCAGTGTGATTTGGCTGAGTTAGGACTGGACTAATAGACATGGCGAAGTTCCAGAAGGCTCCCAAAAGAGGTGACATGTGAGCTGAGGATGAACACTGGTGTGCCAATCATGTTGCAGTCTGGGGAAGCATGTTCCAGGCAGGGAAATGGCAGCTATAAAGACTGTACATTAGGATAAAGCTTGGGCAAGAAGCATTCCTGTGTGGCAAGTTGGCATTGAACTACAGAGAAGATAAGAATTTAGATCAGAGCAGTCAACAGGGTCCTGATCACACAAAGACTTTCAAATTTAGGATGGTGTCCCCTTGTATCTATTCATTTTGTTTTCAGAGTGAGTCACATATATCACTTTACTTTCAGGACAATAAGAAATACCAATGAGACAGAAGCAAGTGATTATCCAGTGATATTCTGGGGCATAAATAAGTTGCTAAGTATTGACCAATGTATAAAATTTACCTTTACTATACCGAGGGACATGTATACTTATGGCAAAGTCTGTCAGCTGCAATGAGGGTCTATAAAGGGTGCCACCGTGGTGTGGAGCAGAGTATACTTACACTACAGTAAGTAAGAGAGCCCCTTCCCCTCTTGCTGCCTTGAATGAGGGCCTGATGCTGAGAACAGCAGCCGCCATTTTAACATCAGGACCAGTAAAGGGAAGATCATTTGAGAAATTCTGACCTTAGGTTAGATATCCTTGAAGAGCTGAGCCAGGATCAGAAACCATCTAACATGCAGACTTCTTGTTAGGAGAGAAGGAGAAATCCAACTTATTTAAAAATAACATGACAAGAGCCTTTCTAGGTCCAGATTGTCAATAGAAGAGCAAGTGTTTACTGAAAACGGGAGAATTTGTCTCATGAGTTTATAAGAGAACGCAGTTTGGGCAGCACACAGTTCTCTGGAAGCCCTGGCCTGGTGTCGAGATGAGCTGAGGGCCTGAGTACAGATGACAGGGCAGTCTGATGACACTGGAGTGACAATCAAGTTATATTTATTACTATTTTAGCATGGTTTTGAGATTTTTTTTTTATTCTCAAGAATACAACCAACCCTCTAGTAATCTAAAGAATTAAAAAGGAAAAAAGAGGTGTGAGCCACTGATCAATCCAGATTAGCAGAGGAAAGACCCTTCTCAAATAGCAACATGTCTGGCCTAAGTGATGCCTGCTATTACCAAGATCCATGTGGAATCATTGTCCAAACGCAAAGGACAACTTATACAAAAGGGCAGCAGTTCCCTGGCTGCATGAGGGATATATGCCTTCCATGTCCCCAGTCCTACTCTTTCCCTAGTAACCTTTAAGACCTCAGGTCCTTATGGAGGAATATGGAAGGAGTGGCTGAAGTTTGTGCTTTTCAAATATGAGTGGTGTGAGTGAAGGGGTACTAGTATATGAAGCAGATAGTTTTCTTCAACTTAAATTTTGGGTAGAAACCCACTAGATCAAAGAGATAAAAGTGAGAGCACCACAGTTGAAATGAAGGGGTGGTGCAGAGTGCCATGGGTGCCACCTCCTTTGTGTGCAGTCGTTGAGGGACAGGGAGCGTGGGACGGAGGTTCACCTGATCAAGAGGCCTTTAGAGGAGAGCTATAAAAAGGCTCAGGCAACACCAAGTGCGGGAAAGGACACCAGGGGCATCATAGAAACACACCTGGAAACACACCATGGTGGAGACAGCATCTGGGGTTCATTGTGGCCTAGGTGCTCTTTACTCAGAGTCCTGGTCTTTAGTTCTCATGACCTACTTGATCCTCATTTGAGGATACTGATTAAGAGATGGAATTTGGCGCCAGAAGGCCTGTATACAAAGTCTAGCTCTACCAGCTGTGTCACATTCAGCATACCACTTAATCTCTTCAAATATTAGTTGCACATCTGTGAGATGGCGATAATGACCAAGGATACTCAGAGTTTTAATGACGTGTCCAAGGTCATTCCCAAGCAGGAGACTTTAAGTTTCAAATCCTAGGTCTTTTGACACTTTTAATGCAGCGCTATTGTTTCTAACCACAAGAAGACCTTTGTGCAGACTCACAAATGATGTGAATCTTTGTTGTTGTTATTAACCCTCACTTGAGTATATTTTTCCATTGATTTTTTGGGAGAGTGAAAGAGAGGGAAAGACAGAAAGAAACATTTATGTGAGAGAAACACATCGATTGGTTGCCTCCTGCACGCGACCTGACCAGGGCCTGGGCTGGGGAGGAGCCTGCAACCAAGGTATGTGCCCTTGATCAGAATCAAACCCAGGACCCTTTGGTCCACAGGCCAATGCTCTATCCATTGAGCAAAACAGGCTAGGACAATGATGTGAATCTTGAGAAAAAGGGAAGAAAAGAAGGGAGTAAGGGAGGAAGACTAGAAAGAAGGAAGAAGATTTGGCAGCTATAGATACCTAGACTTTTGCAAAAGATAAATGATATGGAATGCCTTTGAAATATCCTCCATTAGCCACCCATTGGACTTAAGCAGCTATTTGCACCCTTTTCCTGTGGAATGAGTCTTCTGATTTTGCCAAAGTTTATGATTACCAAGAGGTAGATGCTGAGAAGTCAAGCAACTTTAATAAGTTGAAGCAGTAGCTTCAACTTTTATAGATAAGTTACTGAGATGATGTACTACATTCTTGTTTTGTCCATGGGGCAGCCCGAATTAAAACAGAAAGGTCCTTGTTGCTGAATGGATGATGCCAGGGCAAATGAATGCCAATCATTTGATATAGACCATGTCTGGGTGGGACCTGTGGAATAGCTAAAAAGGTAAAGTTCACAAACCTTTGTTGCCAATTAATTAATCAGATGAATTAATCAGAAAGCAAGGTCTTAAGAAAATAGGAAACAAGATAGATAAGGAATTGTTGGGGGGATGGTGATACAAAACAAGAAGGTCAGAAAATATTTAAACCTCAAAAACCAGGAGCCAGAAGTCTGAATTATGTCCAAGGCTATCTCACATACAAAAGAAGAAACCTTATAGTTCCCCCTTTACCGTTGAAGAAAAAACTTGGAACACTAACCCAGTCTAAACCATCCAGGGCAAAGCTGTCAGGGGCACCAACACAAACTTATCCATTCCCAATGGTTTTCCTAGATGAAAGATCCTGGGTGAACTGGAGGAACCTTACAATCCCTCCTTCAACATGATAGCAGCTGAGAAATAGTCGTTTCATGAAACACCAGCAAGGGATGAAGTCAATGTGAATTACCTTGCACCTTCAATTTCCACCCTAAAGCAGCATGGCTCACTTCACTTTTGAAAGTAATTGTAATGAAGTATCTCCAAAAATACTAGAGTCTGACTTTCCAATATTTATTTTGGAAGAGGTAGGCCTCAGACAAGTAATTTGCAGTATTATTAATATTACTATGTTCATACAAATCTGATAACAATAGAAGCACATTTTTATTGAGAGAAATCTTACATTAAAATTGGAGCTAGTATTTGGCCGACTTTGGTGGGTTAACCAAAAATAGAAATTGGCTTATGTATCTTTCCATTTTTAGGGAAGGTGAAGATATGGGTTTCGACACTTGATTTTCTTAGCTTAGGGAGCACTGTAGGCTAAACTGCATTGGCCCTGAGGGACTCCTTGCTATTGGCAGCCCTGGGCAGGGTGAGATTTTTAAAATTCATTTCTGATATCCAGTTGACATGGATTTTTGTAAGTGTTTAAAATTGTACTGGTCGCAACTGGGGCCTCAAAGAAGTCTGCTCTTACTGGCACCTGGCTCTTGTGTCTCCTCATGCTTTCCTAACTTCACATTGAGTTCTGTTTCCCAGGATGGATGTTTGTTTCTCAACCTAAGCAGGAAAGAAATGTGTGAACAATGTGGAAACAGGGAAAGCCAGGAGCCCTGTAATGCCCCGGCGCTGGCTACATGCTGACACCCCCTCTCCCCAGTGGTCTCGTGGAAAGAGAAGGGAAGGCACTGGGGTCACACCAGCAGGGGCCGGATGAATGTGGACGAGTGATGCTGGCAACACGCAAAGCTCTCGCCGGAATCAGGACTAGATGGAGGCCACTATTTTGTTTTTCATTCACACCTTCCCCTGGGGGCTCGCATTCCTATAAAGGGAGAGTGATAGATAGACAGTATCTTCTCTTCTGAACTGGCCCTTTGAGACCTAAATGGAACAGGTAGAGCTACATAGCTCCTAGAAGTGAAAAGTCTACACCCATATGAAAAGGCACACGGTCAGGTTTCAGAATGTGCTATGTGGCTAATGAATTTGCTATTAGGGTAATGGTTGGAAAAATAATATGCCTTCTGCTTCAACAAAAACCACCATGATGGGCTTTGTGAAAACCTTGTTGGATGAGTTTGGAAAAGGTTGAATTTCTCTTCCTGACTCTAAAACTTACTGTGTGACCTTAGCAAGTCACTTGGCTTCTCTGAATCTCCCTTACACATCTGTAAAAGAACAATTAGGACTGTCATCCTGCCTACATCACACTGTTTTTATTAGAATCACATGAATTCATGTGCAGGAAAATGCCTTGGGTCAAAAAGCTATATACAAACACTTGACATTATCACCAGATTATATTTCATTTGTTCTCTATTCCTAACTTTGGAATTCCCTAGAGGGAACAAGAGCATGAACTGCCCTCACAAAGGAGAGACCAAAGAGTGTTTTTCTCTCCACTGTCTCCACCACAAAGCTACCCACCAGCTACCATAGTAGCCAGGCAATGACTTAAGAAAGAGATCGGTTTTAAGGGCCAGTGAGTGAAAGCTGTTTAGCAAATGGGATGCCATCACCCCTGAAGTGGTTGGCAGTTGGAGGCATCCTTAATGTCAAGCGTAAATCATTTATGCACATAAGACATTTATGATGTGGAATTATAAATAATGACCAGAGATTGACAGCAAAATGTAGGTGGGACTCTTACCGATTTCCACACATAGAAAAGAAATCTTTTGTGAGGTTGGAAATATAAGAAATCGGATTATAAATACTTGGTGTGTATTTGTATATATGCTTATATATGTAGCACAATACATAGGCAGATGGCATTTTATATATGTATATATGTGCATGTATACATCCATTTATATCCAAACATATATTATAGATGTATATGTATATTACATTGTATATGTTATATGCATATATATATTTGAATTGACATTTGCTAGATGCTAAATAAAGAGCAGGCAGAAATCAGCAAAGCATCCAGCTTCTGTAGAGGGTGAGTCAGTGGAATGATTTTCATATTTCAATAAAGAAATTACAGACAATTTTTAAAACCTGTATTTCTGCTTATCTGGTCTGACTCCCACCTAACTAACCTCTGTAACCTAATCTAATGCAATGTAACTATGGATTTTGCTAAACTCACTTAACCAGTCTTAGTTTGTACAAAAAAAAGATAATGGTTATTAAAATACTAGAGACCTGGTGCACAAAATTTGTGCACAGATAGGGTCCCTAGGCCTGGCTGGCGATCAGGGCCAATCAGGACCTTCTGGCTGCTGGCTGGGCCTTCCTTCATTCTGTGCCACCCCCTGGTGGTCAGCACACATCATAGTGAGCAGTGGAACTCCTGGGTCGGTCAAACTCTGAGGGGAAAATTTGCTTGTTAGCCTTCTATTATATACGATTAGCATTTCTACCTGAATAAACTGATTTTTTTAAATGAGGATGGGAAGAGAAAGCAGTCACATTTCATGGAAATTTCTGCTTTAATAAATGAAACCAGAACTAATTGTGGAATTCTTATAGCTTTCAACATTGGTGCAAGCTACGTATCAGTCCTGCTTAGTGGTGAATGTCTTTAGGTGAGTGGGAGAGGGGTGGTAGTGTGAAGATAAACCTTTTATCACCAATTTTCTCAAAGAACATTTATGCATCTTCCTGGAAACCACTTATTATCAGCTCCTTTAGAAATACTGACACAGCTAATGGTATCTAAAGTCATGGGCACCTGCCCTCCACAAAGGTGGTTTCTCCCCATTCATGGACCAATGGCTACTTTCTCTGTGACTTGGCTCTCCATTGGCCCTCATGAACAGGGAGGGGGGTCTAACACCCAGTTATTCACTCCACATATGTTTATTAAGCATGTGCTATGTGCCAGACACAGTTCTGGGCACCAGGCTACAGCCATAATAAACACCCCCAAATTTCTGACCTCATGGAGATAACTTCTCATGGGTGGTGGTAGTCAGGACAGTTTGAGAGCTATTAAACACAAAAAAAATAAGCAAAATAAATAAGAATTTTAAAATATCATGTGATAGAGAGGGAGGTTTGGGGTGGGGAGCCTCCTTTTGAGGGGCTGGTCAGAGTCAGCCCATCTAGGAAGGGGACTTTCATGGAAGCTGAGATGTGAAGTATGAGAAGAAACAAACAATGCTAAGATCACATGGCAACATGCTTCACACAAAAGAAAGAGTTGGTGCAAAGACTCTGAGCTGGGGACAAGGCTGTCTTGGTCAAGGGACAGACAGGCAGAGCAGAGTGGCTGAGATAGAACAGAAAGAGGAGAGAGGTATACATTAAGGCTGGAGAGAGCTGTAGGACTGAGTCCTTCAGGACATGGAAAAAATTAAAATTTTAAATAAATTCACTGAGCAGATAGTGGAATGTTTTAATCATGTGAGTGATGAAGTTGGTTTTGCATTTTAAAAGGGCCATCCTGCCTATTGTTTAAAGAATGGGAAGACCCTCTCCCTCTCAGCCCCATGCAGCTTTTCCCCAGGAGGCCTGCCAGGAAAGACCTTTGTAATCACCTATGGTCAGGTCAGAAAGATCACACAGAGGTGGTGAGGCAGGAGCCAGACTCCAAATAGACTGCCCTATATCATTATTACCATAAACCCCCCTCTTTGTTTCCTACAATAGCTGGAGTAGTTTCTGTTGCTTGCAACTGGTATTCTAGCTTAAAAAATGGGCCCCAAAGTGAGACAAGGTTAAACAATGAGAGACCTTGAGGGATGGTGACAAAATGAATATAAAAACTAGAAAGACAGGCACCGCTGGCCATGATAAGAAGACAACTGGAGGAGATATCTTGCAGACCTCAAACTGGGACAAGAATTTGAGCCTGTAAAGGAGCAATGGATCCAGACAGCCCAGCACAGGAACAGGAGCTTGAGCACATGAAACGGGAGCAGTGCAGTCTATCTCTGAGATTACCTGTTGGAGCATTTTCCCCAGAAATTTCTTTTATGTAACAAGGATGATAATAGGTGAGACCAGCTTCTCTAATATTTCTTTCTCATCCTTGTATGTAGCTGGAGACCTCATGGCTACCAGGGGTTGGTTGCTGTATTTCCAGTAGAGGTGATCTTAAAAATGTTTTTTCACGCTGAAACCGGTTTGGCTCAGTGGATAGAGTGTCGGCCTGCGTACTGAAAGGTCCCGGGTTCGATTCCGGTCAAGGGCATGTACCTGGATTGCGGCTGATCGATGTTTCTCTCTCATCGATGTTTCTGACTCTCTATCTCTCTCCCTTCCTCTCTGTAAAAAATCAATAAAATATATTAAAAAAAATGTTTTTTCAAATGGTACAGATCTGGAGCCCCCTGTTGCTCTGGGCTTTTCTCTTTTGGAATCATAGGGAGGTCCAGTGGTCTTGGGCAAGGAGGGCACCTGGGGATCCCAGGAAGGTTGCAATTTATCAACCAATATGGAGGTATCTCAGCATCTTCACAATAATACCGCCATATCCAAATGTCAGCACTGACTCTAGAAATCAGGCAGAAAGAGGAGGCAAGGAGAAGGGCATGGGGTACTCTTTAGTGGGGCTTTGTGTTTTTTCATTTGGGAAGAGAGATTCTCCCTAGAGATTAATACGCAAATCTCATTGGGCAACAGCGAGTCACATGACCACCGCTTACTGCAAGGGGCAAGCCTTTGCGTTTCCCAGGCCTCTACAATCAAGGCAGGCAAGGGAAAAGGCAGTTGCGAATGGCTTTTGGAAAGCCAGTTCCCAATTTCTACCACAGTTTACCATTATGGTTTGGGAAGGACACAATAAAAGGCCAATTCATCTATCCTCGAGGTGGGCAAATTGAGAATGAGGATGTCAGAAAGCAAAAAGCCCAACTTAAAGTAATGCATTATATTTTGAACACTGAATGTTTGACAATACATTTCACGGCTCATTTCCTGCTACTTGTGAATGCTAGTAAACACTCAGAGAGCGAATTCACATTTTTCATGTCAAATATCCTTACAGTTCTCCCTCCTCCAGCTTGTCACCCGTTAAACAGACCCTCTGAGGACAGTCTGTTCACACTATAATCTCCTGAGACACTAAACCTTAATCTGTCTTACAATTTCTATTGTTTTTCACTAAAAGGTTATTCCAGAAATATTTTATAGAGCACATTCATTTTCTTGGCTGAGAATAAATTGGATAATCAGAGGTCCTCTAACCAATGCTGAATCTCCCTTCCCAATCCAAACTTAAGAATTTCATGCGGATTACTCATTGCCATCTATCTAGTTAATTCAGTGTCATTATTTTTCTCTGGTCCAGGCAGATTTACCCTTCCCTGAAATGAGCTTATCTCATCATAAGGTACTGGGAGAGGAGCAACAGTACGGGTAGAGTTGGAGTTACTGAAGTCCACACACCCACTCCCAGGCCTGGAATTAAGGGGCTGTCAAAGCTTCCACTAGAAGGAACAATGGAACAATCCACTAAAAAATTGCAACTTGTAGGCCAGCATGGCTCAATGGTTGAGTGTTGACCTATGAATCAGGAGGTCATGTTTCAATTCCCTGTCAGGGCACATGCCAGGGTTGCAGGCTTGATCCCCAGTCTGGGGACATGCAGGAGGCAGCCAATCGATGATTCTCTCGCATTCTCTCTCTCTCTCTCTCCCTCTCCCTCTCCATCTAACTTCCTTTCTGAAATCAATAGAAGTATGTTTTAAAAAATTTCAACTTACTATTTAATCTTTTTTTTTTATATGAAAGGGTCTAACTTTGCAAATGGTAACCTTCTCTAAATATTTGGTTTGCCTTTCATTTCATTTCCCAGCCCACCCCCATCCTGTTCCTAGCTTACATCTCACTTACTATCCAGGTAACAGCTTATGACATTCTTCCTTTCAAAGGCTTTCTCTGTCCCCAAGACCAAGAAGGAACTTGAGAAGAACTAGCTCTACTCTCATTTCTAACATCCTGTTGAGTATGCATCAAAGGCACATGCAGTGCTGTCCAAAAGTAGAACGAAAGCCACTCAGGTAATTTATAAATTTTTAGGAGCCTTATTAAAACAAACAAACAAACAAACAAAAAAGGTGAGGAGATATAGGCAAAACTAATTTTAATAATATATTTCTCTAACTGAATATGTCCATCATAATACCATTTGGCATGCAATCAATATAAAATATTAATGGGATATTATATATCCTTATGTAAATCCAGTGTCTGTCCGCCAGCCACAGTTTAAGTGCTCTAAGCCACACGGAGTAGGAGTAGTGATGGTTATAGTGGACGGCTCATTTCTATAGTATTGGGATGTGCATTTGTGTTCCTTCCCCATTCCACTCAAGAGCAAGGAGTATATTTATCATTCATCATTGCACCCTTAGCACCCAGCACATAGTGGAAACTTAATAAATGTTTGATGAAAAGTAATTGAACAATGCCATCTCTGCTACTGTTTAATCATGTGACTTTGGGTTAGTTGATTTCTCTGGAGCTCCTAGACCTTATTAAAGAAGAGGATGTCATATTCCATGATTGCCAAGGTCCCCATAAATGTAAACATTCTAGGTCACTTAATTCAGCCCCCCCCCCCTCTCTGACTCATATAAAGCCTCTAAACACAAGCCCTTGATTTTCATCAAGAGTGTTTTAAGGTCAGGGTACACCTAAATTTACCATGCTCCACATTTCCACATTTCCCCAACGGGTCTTTGGATCTTGGAGACATTTAGCATTATGATACTGTTCCTTTTAGAACAAAATTGTGTTCATTGTTTTTCTTTGAGTCTGAAATCAAATATCTTCATAATAGAAATGTGGGAAATACAGAAAAGTACTCAGCAAGCAAATTGGTGATATAGCTACCTATACTCAGAGAGCAACACAGTCAAACATTAGTGTGTCTATCCTTCCAGTGTATTTTCTCTATTTATTAGTAGTAATATGGGTATAAATACACATTTGGTTCTCCTCTTAGAAAAAGGGGGGCGGTCATAACGTACAATCTTTTTTTTTCAAATGATCCTGTTACTTGCAATTTTGGGGGAACATACACCCTGATCATCAATTTTTTTTAAAGCATAATGTCACTGAGGCCAATATATAGTATTATATGACTATATGGAGGTGCCACCTTAAGGAAATGAAGGAGCAAACCAAATGGGTGTCTGGGGAAAATCTCTCCTGGTGGGGGAAACAGCAAGGGCAAAGGCTGGGTGGTAGGAACAAGCCCAGCATGCCAGCATGGATGAAGAAACATAAGCAACGCAGAAAGAGGTAGAAAATGGGATCAGAGTAATGTTGGTGGCACCTTCCTCTGAGGGATAAGGGAAGCCATTGTCAGGTGTCAAGCATCACAAGTGATGTGGGAAGAAGGATGGGGCTGGTATCTAGTAAGTAGAGGCCAGGGATGCTGCTAAATACCATCAATGCCCAGGATGGCTATGGTAATAAAGAATTATCAGTACCCAAATGTCAATAGTGCTGAAATTGAGAAAGCTCGCTCTGCAGGAAGACAAGAACAGTAACCAGAAGACCAGCTAAGAAGTTACTGAGAAGTGGTGCTGGAGGTCCAGTTGGAAGTGATGGACATGTGGATCAGAAGTCATATTCTGTACAGATTGGAAGACAGAGAGTTATCAGGATTTGATGATGGACTGGACATGGAGAATGAGAGAAAGAAAGGAATCAGGGTGGATTTCGATGTTAGGGGTCTAAGCAGCTTAAAGGATGAAACTACCATTGAATAGGATGGGGGAGATTTCAAAACAATGTTTCTGGAAGGTTAGGAGCCTGGATTTAGAGATTTTTATTTTTTCTTATTTTTAATATTTCAAGAAAACCGATCTTAAATAGAATAATGTTACATGCAATAAACCTTAATATCTCAAGAAAAATTACTTTAAATATAATGTTACATGCAATAAACACCAATTTTTCAAGAAAAATGATCTTAAATATAATATTACATACAATAAACATTAATATTTCAAGAAAAATTATTTTAAGTACAATAATATTAGCAAAACTGCACTAATATAGTATGATTTCACAAAAGCTGTAGGAAATATTAAAAATCTACAAATAACAGGACTACTTAAATTATATTCTAAACTATTTTTTTCCTCTGGATCTATTTTTGTTCATCAGTTTATGTTGTTCATTATATTCCACAAATGAGTGAGATCATGTGATATTTATCTTTCTCCGACTGGCTTATTTTGCTTAGCATGATGTTTTCCAGTTCCATCCACACTGTTGCAAATGGTAAGAGTTCCTTTTTTACAGAAGCATAGTATTCCATTGTGTAGATGTACCAATTTTCTAATCCACTCATCTGCTGATGGATATTTGGGCTGTTTCCAAATCTTAGCTATTGTAAATTGTGCTGCTATGAACATAGGGGTGCATATGTCTTTTCTGATTGGTGTTTCTGATTTCTTGGGATATATTCCTAGAAGTGGGATCACAGGGTCAAATGGGAGTTCCATTTTTATTTTTTTGAGGAAACTCCATACTGTTTTCCACATTGGCTGCACCAGTCTGCATTCCCACCAGCAGTGCAAGAGGGTTCCTTTTTCTCCGCATCCTCGCCAGCACTTGTTTGTTGAATTGTTGATGATAGCCATTCTGACAGGTATGAGATGCTACTTCATTGTTGTTTTGATTTGCATCTCTCAGATGATTTTTGACTGAGCATGTTTTCATATATCTCTCGACCTTCTTTATGTCCTATTTCAAAAAGTATCTATTTAGGTTCTTTGCCCATTTTTTGATTGGATTGTTTATCTTCCTTTTGTTAAGTTGTGTGCATTTCCTGTGTATTTTGGAGATTAAACCCTATCCAAGATAACATTGGCAAATATGTTCTCCCATGCAGTGGGCTTTCTTATTGTTTTGTTGATGGTTTCTTTTGCTGTGAGAAGCTTTTTATTTTCATGTAGCCCCATTTATTTATTTTCTCTTTGGTTTCCATTGTCCTAGGAGCTGTACCGGTGAAGATATTTCTACGACTTATGTCTGATATTTTGTTGCCTATGGATTCTTATAAGATTTTATGGTTTCCCATCTATGTTTAAGTCCTTTATCCATTTTGAGTTTAGTTTTGTGTATGGTGTAAGTTTGTGATATAGTTTAATTTTTTGCATATATCTGTCCAATTTTCCCAACACCGTTTATTGAAGAGATTATTTTGTCTCTATTGTATGCTCTTCCCTCCTTTGTCAAATATTAATTGAGTATAATGGCTTGGGTCAATTTCTGGGTTCTCTGTTCTGTTCCATTGGTCAATATGTCTGTTCTTGTGCCAATACCAGGCAGTTTTGAGAACAGTGGCCTTGTAATATAGCTTTATATCCAGTATTGTGATCCCTCCAACTTTATTCTTCTTTCTCAGGATTGTTACAGCTATTTTGGGTCTTTTAAAATTCCATATGCATTTTTGGAGAGTTTGTTCTAGATCTGTAAAATATTCTGTTGGTATCTTAATGGAGATTGCATTGAATATATAGATTGCTTTGGATAGTATGGGCATTTTAATGATGTTGATTCTACCAATCCATGAACACGGTATATTCTTCCATCTGTTTATGTCTTCCTCTATCTCTTTTTTCAATGTCCTGTAGTTTTCCAAGTGTAGGTCTTTTACCTCCTTAGTTAAGTTTATTCTTAGGTATCTTAATTTTTTTGGTGCAATGGTAAATGGGATTTTTTTTAAGTTTCTCTTTCTGTGAATTCATTATTGGTGTATAAAAAAAAGCCCTAGCCAAAACCAGTTTGGCTCAGTGGATAGAGCATCGGCCTGTGGACTGAAAGGTCCCAGGTTCGATTCCGGTCAAGGGCATGTACCTGGGTTGCGGGCACATCCCCAGTGGGAGATGTGCAGGAGGCAGCTGATCGATGTTTCTCTCTCATCGATGTTTCTAACTCTCTATCTCTCTCCCTTCCTCTCTGTAAAAAAATCAATAAAATATATTTAAAAAAAAGCCCTAGATTTCTGGGTTAATTTTGTATCCTGCTACATTGACAAATTCATTTATTAAGTCTAGTAAGTTTTGATGGAGTCTTTGGGCTTTTCTTTGTACAATATCATGTCATCTGCAAATAATGACAGTTTTATTTTTTCTTTTCCAATTTGGATGCCTTTTACTTCTTCTTCTTGTCTGATCGCTATGGCTAGCACTTCCTGTACTATGTTGAACAGGAGTGGTGAAAGTGGGCATCCCTGTCTTGTTCCTGTTCTTAAGGGAAATGGTTTTAGTTTTTGCGCATTGAGTATGATGTTGGCTGTAGGTTTGTCATATATGGCCTTTATCATGTTGAGATATGCTCCCTGTACTCCAACTTTGCTGAGAGTTTTTATCAAAAATGGGTGTTGGATTTTGTTGAATGCTTTTTCTGCATCTATTGATATTATCATGTGATTTTTGTCTTTCAATTTGTTTGCATGATGTATCACGTTTATTGATTTGTGAATTTTGTACCAACCTTGCATCCTGGAATAAATCCCAGTTGATCATTGTGTATGATCTTTTTAATGTATTGCTGGATGTAACTTGCTAATATTTTTTTGAGGATTTTAGCATCTATGTTCATCAGGGATATTGGCCTGTAATTCTCTTTCTTTGTAGTTTCTTTATCTGGTTTTGGAATTAGGATAATGCTGGCCTCATAAAAAGAGTTTGGAAGTATTCCTTCCTCTTGAATTTTCTGAAATAGTTTGAGGAGTACAGGTGTTAGTTCTTCTTTGAATGTTTGGAAAAACTCCCTTGTGAAGCCATCTGGACCTGGGTTTTTGTTTGGTAGGAGTTTTTATTTTTCTTCTTCTTTTTTTTTTCCCCCCGCTTCTATTTAATTGGTTATTATTGGCCTATTCCGATTGTTTTTATTCTTTCTGATTCAGTTTTAGGAGATTGCATTTTTCTAAGAATTTGTCTATTTCATCCACATTGTCCAGCTTGCATATAGTCATTCACAGTATTTTCTTACAATACTTTGTATTTCTGTGTGGTGTCCATGGTTACTTCTCCACTTTTGTTTCTAATTTCATTTATTTGGATCCTCTCTCTTTGTTTCTTGATGAGTCTGTCTAATGGTTTATCAATTTTGCTTATCCTTTCAAAGAATCAGCTCTTGCTTTTATTGATTTTTTGTATTGTTTTTTTAGTCTCTATGTTATTTATTTTTACTCTAATCTTTATTATTTCCTTCCTTCTATTTACTGTGGGCTTTTCTTGTTGTTCTCTTTCTAGTTCTTTAAATTGTAGATTTAATAGTTTATTGATGATTTTTCTTGTTTTCTTAGATATGCCTGTAGTGCTATGAACTTCCCTCTCAGGACTGCTTTTGCTGTGTCCCAGATATTTTGGGTTGTTGTGTGTTCATTTGTTTCCAGGAAGTTTTTTATTTCTTTCTTGATCTCTTTGATAACCCAGTCATTGTTTAATAACATGTTATTTAGCCTCCATATGTTTGAATGTTTTTGGTTGTTTTTACTGTAGTTGATTTCTAAATTCATTCCACTGTGATCTGAGAAGATTCTTGATATGATTCCGTGAACTTGTAGAGACTTGTTTTATCTCCTAACATGTGGTCTATCTTTGTGAATGATCCATGTGCACTTGAGAAGAATGTATATTCTGCTGTGTTGGGGTGACATGTTCTATAAATGTCTATTAAATCCATCTGATCCAGTGTTCCTTTAGAGTCTCTGTTTCCTTTTAAGTTTTTGTCTGGAAGATCTTTCCAGTGAAGCCATAGGGGTGTTAAAGTCCCCTACTATGACTGTATTGTGGTATTGTGATCAATCTCTACCTTAAATTCCTCTAGAAGTTATATATATATTTAGGTGCACCTATATTGGGTGCATATATGTTTACCAGGATTATATCCTCTTGTTGGATTGATCCCTTTTAGTATTATGTAGTGACCTTTGATGTCTCTTGTGATGTCCTTCATTTTAAAGTCTATTTTGTTGGATATGAGTATTGCTACTCCAGCTTTTTTTTCTTTTCCATCCTTTTACTTTCATCCTGTGTGTGTCTTTTGTTCTGAAGTGGGTCTCTTGTAGATAGCATATAGTAGGGTCATGTTTTTGTATCCATTCAGCTACCCTACGCCTTTTGATTGGAGCATTTAATCCATTTACATTTAGGGTTATTATTGAGAGGTACTTATTTGTAGCCATTTTAATTCTGTATAGCTAGGTTTCTCTTTCTGTTTCTTCTTCTCAGCAATCCCTTAGAGAAATCACTTTAGCATTTCTTGTAATGCTGGCTTGGTGATGAGAAACATTTTTAGCCTTTCTTTTTCTTTTTCTTTTTTTTTTTTTTTGGTCTGGGAAGCTTTTTATTTGACTGTCTATTTTGAATGATAGCCTTGCTGGATAGAGTAATCTTGGTCTCAGATCCTTGCTTTCCATTATGTTGAGTACTTTATACCATTCCCTTCTGACCTGTAGAATTTCTGATGAGAAATCAGGTATCACTCTTATGGGAACTCCTTTGTAGGCAACAGTTTTCTTTTCTCTTGCTGCCTTTAAGTTTCTCTCTTTGTCTTTGATTTTTGGCATTTTAATTATGATGTGTCTGGGCATGGGTCTGTTTGGGTTTTTCTTGTTTGGGGTTCTCTTGACTCCTAAACTTGTGTGACTTTTTCCTTTACCAGGTTAGGGAAGTTTTCTGCCATTATTTTTTCAAACACCTTCTCTATTCCTTTCTCCCTTTCTGCCTCTTCTGGTATACCTGCTATTCTAATATTGTTATGTTTCGAATTGTCCCACAGATCCCTTAAGCTGTCCTCCTGTTTTATAATTGTTTTTTTTTCTTTTTAGTTCTCTGATTGAGTGATATTTTCAACTCTGTCTTTTAATTCACTGATTTGATCCTCAGTTTCCCCTAATCTGCTGTGTATTCCTTCCAACGTGTTCTTTATTTGTGTTATGTCATTCTTTATCTCAGACTGTTCTTTTTTCATGGTTACTATATCTTTTTTCATACTGTTGAGCATTTTTACTATCATTACTCTGAACTCTGTTTCAGATAAATCTCTTCTTTCTGCTTCATTTATCTCTTCTTCAGGAGAATTCTCTAGTTCTTTCATTTGAGGGTTGTTTCTTTGTCTCATTTTGGTTGTCTGTTTGGGTTTGTGACTATGTTTTAGGTAGATCCTCTACACCTGTCAATCTCTAGTGCAGGACAGTGTTAAAGGCTGTTTCTGACTCATTGGATCAGGCAAAGACTCAAAGCATCCAGAGACCACCTCTGTGTACAGACTAATAGGATTGACTTGAATAGCCCCAGGCAATCATCCTCAGGTGTGACAAGAGTTTTTTTTGTTAATAGGGTGGGGCAGTTGCTTCTCCCTGGAGGCTAATTGTTATGTTGAATCTCTTAAGTTGCCTGAGGGCAAGGTGGTTTCCAATAGGGTGTGTCAACTGTCTTTCCCTGGAGGCAAGACAAATGTGTATGTGGGAAAGATGTCCTCCATTGTGTGAGGAAATGACTCAGCCCAAGAAACTTGGGGTGTCTGCCTTCTGAGCTCTATCCCCTGAATCCCAAGTCCTGGGTTCTGTTCTCACAGCTCCATTCCACTTCACCCTCCCTCTGCCAGAGCACAAGGTGGGTAGCTCCACAGGGAATTTTTGTGCATTGACCCTTCAAGAGGGTCCCCAAACTTTCAGCTGCTACTCTCTTTCAGTCAGCACTTTGCTGCTTTTCACAACTAGATGTTATGTGGGTACCCTCCTCAGATTTGGTGCTCTCTTCTAGGGAGACCCGGTTAAGTATTAGATCCCAAAGTTCTCAGTGGCACCCCCGCACAGATGAGATAGCTCTCTGGGACTTTAGTTCTGGTCTTTGGGTGCCTGGCCAGCCCTTTCACCACCCCTCCTACCAGTCTCTATGTGGTCTCCACCTTTGGTCCTTGGGTATCAGGATCCTCTCCTATGAATTTTCTATTGATTATTCAGGAAATCTTTCCATATTTCAGTTATAATTCCAGCTGGTTTTGGGGAGCATGTCCATGCAGCATCCACCTACTCTGCCACCCTTTTTTCCCTGGATTTAGAGATTTTAGAGATGGACTCAAGGGGGCTGGAGGATTGGTTGAAAGAGAAAAGTAAAGAAGAAAGAGCAGAGGAGGGCGACTCTACTTATGTGGCCTGGGTAACTGGTTGGACAGTGGAGTCATGCACTGAGACAGGAGAGGGCCCAGTCTGCAAGTGGAAGATGGCAGGTCTGGCCCTTGGCATACTGAGTTGAGGCACATCCAAAGGTATTGATAATACTTTTCCATCTCCCATACCTGTCTCTTGAGTACCAACTAAGATCATGGAGGAAAACCACATTGTGAAGTGAGTCTTTTCTGTACAAAAGTTATTTTCAAAGTCATATCACTTAACAGGTCTTCAGGTTCCTCTGCCCAGTTTCCTGGGAAACCATGATATATGTCTTGCCACATTCTTCCCTTCAAGATTCTGATGGGAGTTGACTCTGTGCCATTAGGGAAAACACATTTATTTAAGGTGTTTAAACATTAAGTTTACAGCAATTGAGCTTCTCTTTATTTGGCCTCAGAGCCCATTAACATTCTTTGAACTACACTGTTAAGAACATTTTAAGTGTTATTTTTACATCAGTAAAAGGCTTTCAAAGCCAGAGAGCACAGAGGATGTATCAATTTCAAGCAAGACCAACCCTAGGTAATGCTGGAATAACTTTCTTATAAGTGGTAGATTGAGTTTATTATTAATTTTCATTGAGTCCTACTGATAACCATACTAGTCATCTTCACCTTCCTCATTCCACAGAATCCGCATAGAATCCTACAATGTGCATTATGCTATTTCCCCCACTTTTCAGATAAAGCAGGAGGGCTTAGAGAAAGAAAATAAAACACCCAAGGACTATGGGAGAGAAGAAAATCACAAGATGTGTATAAGATGGAGTATAAAGGGATCTTAAAGTTCATTTGTTCACCAAATCCTCCATTTTACAGATGAACCAACTGAGCCTAACCCTACATGGCTTAGCCAAGGCTCTGTTGCCAGAAGGCAGAAGCGGCCATGAGCAAGCCTTAGAGGCACAAGGTATAAGTTTGTGTACCTGAAATCTACAAGGAGCTCACTACCAAAAGACACGGATAAACGAAAGGGAAAGTCAGTTGAGCGATGAGCTTGGAGAGGCTGGAGGATTCCAGATAAGTGAATCATACGAGGCTTATCTTCAGTGGCCCAGACATTATCCTACACTCCAACATTTCCCAGAGCATGTTCTGCAAACAGTAGTTTCCTGGAATTAATAAAGCGTTCTATGGAAGTGGTGGGTGGCTATGAAGATTGGAAAATCAGGGGATCCCAGAGCTCAGAAAAAAACTGTGGACATTCTCACTCTCCCAGGGAGAGCTGCACCTGATGCACGAATCCAGGCCCTCCCAGAACTCCCTGGGAGCTCACACTTCAGAGAAGACCAGCTTAAAGGAAGCTTCTGGGAGGGGCAGGTTTAAAGGAAGATTTGAAATGTGAGAAATGATGAGAGTCACTTTTAAAAAATAGAATTTGGCATAAAAACTTTATTTTGTCAGCATTCCCCCCTGGTTTGCTGTTCGGTTTCACACCTACTATTTGCAGTAGGTGATAGGAGTTGTGTGAAGTGTTGGGAGACAAGAGGAAAGGGCTTGCAAAGTTTCAGAAATTCCTGGGAGGCTCCAACAGAGCCTGAAGTCTCTGTTTGCTGGTTTGTTTTCCCAGACCACAGACCCTGCTCTATAGAGAGATTCCAAATACAGACTCGACCTCAATTCTGTAATCCAGTCACTCCAGCCTACACCATGATGCATGAATCACAAGTCTAAATATATAATTACTAGAGGCACAGTGCACAAAATTCGTGCACTCAGTGTGTGTGTGTGTGTGTGTGTGTGTGTGTGTGTGTGTGTGTGTGTTGGGGGGGGGGGGGTCCCTCAGCCTGGATTGTGAGAGAGTGCAGGCCAGGCCAAGGGACCCCCTGGTGCACAATTGGGGCTGGGGAGGGATGCGGAAGGTAGGCCAGCAGGGTAGGGACTGCAGGAGGTCTCCAGGGAGTGTCCAGCTCATCTCACTTAGTCCCAATTGGCCAGATCCCAGCAGCAAGCTAACCTACCAGTCAGAGCATCTGCCCCCTGGTGGTCAGTGCACATCATAGAGAGCGGTTGAGCGGCCTTAGCATATCATTAGCATATCACACTTTGATTGGTTGAATGGCTGACCGGATGACTGGACACTTAGCATATTAGGCTTTTATTATATAGGATATAGATGCTTTTAATTTGTCTATCCCTCTTAGTGTCATGGCATAACTTTTTAAGGGTTCCAGAAAAAAATCTTTGCCAGATATGTATGTGTACGTATGTGTATATAGAGAGATTTAATATATAAAAATCAATATATAAAAATATGTCCTGATATTTCTTTTAGAATATTTAGACAGTATGTTAAATGGGTTTTGAAACTAAGATCAGCTCTTCAAATAAGCAGGGCCTGTGGTCTGGAGTCCAGAAGTTTCCATAGCCCCAAGGATCTTGCCCACCTTTCGACTCACTCAAAGGCTTTCTGAAATCATTTGTGTTTTATCTGAGGAAGGCATCAGGTGACCTGGAAAAGGGAACCCCTGAGGAAGAGTGAGGAGCAGTGCACCTGAAGTAGAGAGCCATGATTGAGACCCAACTCTGCTTGCTTCTACCCATGAGGCTGTGAACACGTTTTCTCAGCTTTAAAATTGTTATTTTCTTTTCAACTTCTTTTCACGTCTATTTTAACCAGCCTCATCTGGCTGAGTGTGACAATGTGTGTGTGTGTGACGCTGAAGATTTGATACAGAAACAAAAGATCACTTTTGTAATTATTGTCTAATTATCCTATCAGCAATGAGGTAACCTGGCGGGTGAGGTTGCAGTAGGAGTGGGGGTTGGTGTGGGAAGGCGCTGTACACAGGGCACAGCCTGACTTTGGAGTCAGAGGCCCAGAGGCCAAGGCCTGGCTCTGCCAACTCCTCGTTTTCCTTGGGTATACAATAGTAACTCCATGGTAGGTTTTTCTGTGTCAATTAAATGCCATATTTTTTAAAGTTTTGAGTAAGCATTCGGTAAGTTTTAACTAATATTACTAGTTTTATAATCATTTTGATACTTTGAGAGAATTGGGAGAATTTAAGAGGCCGTCTCTAACTGCCACTTTCCCCCAGACCTGGCGATCATCTGAATACTCTTGGAAATTTAAAAATGAAACTTCAGAGAGAAGAGAAGCTATTTCAAATCACTTTCTCTAAGGCAGAGATATGGGTGGGCATGGAAAGATTCACTTTAGGAATGTTGTTGATGCTTTTTGTAAGTTAATTTTAAATGAGGGTGAAGTGCATTGCTCAGCAGAAAGGACCCTGAGCGTCAGACATGTGACTAGCCCTGTGGCAGGGTAATACACGATATGCATGGCTTTGTGCTCACGGGCTCTTTAATTGAGCAGACTTATGTGATGCTGGAGTAACGGATGGGTGTAGTGCAATGAGTGCTAGGCACTGTTAACCATCCCCCAAAGCTGCACATTTGACATGCAGGTGGATACAAACCATTTAGGAAATAATTGGTCTGACCCGTAGCTGGAGTAGCCACTTAGGCCTCAGTGAGAGAGAGGCCTGACTGGGGTGACAGGAGAGAATGAGGCTGAGATACAGAATTCAGGATCTCCGCCACTTTAAACCTGTCAGCATATAAAATAAAAATTATAAACATGTTCCCAACCTTTCTGATGCCAGTCTGTTCAGATTCAGTAAAGAAGAAAAAGAATGAACGTAAAAAAAGATTTTTGTCTCATCCGTTAAGTTAAAGCCATTGAGTTAAGTTTATCTTCTTTTTTCCTTCCTGGTTTATTGCCTCTGTATAGGGGGTTAGCAAAGTATGGCTCCTTTGCCAAATCTGGCCCACCACCTGCTTTTGTAAATACAGTTTTTGGGAACATTTCTATGCTCACTCATTTATGTATTGTTCACAGCTGCTTCCATCCTATGATGATGGCAGAGTTGTATGGTTGTACAGAGAATTTATAGTCCCAAAAACCTGAAATGCTCTCCAGAGGGTCCTTTACAGAAAACTTTGGCTCACCTCTGATCTGTTATGAGTCAATCAAGATCATCCTCATTTTTAAAATTAAAACCCTTAAGTTACATATTGTTGTCCCAGGATAAGTCTAAATTTTAAACAATATTTAAAAGACCTAAAAACTAATCTCTGTCTATAATGCTAACATCATTTCTTGACTGTCTCCTCATGTTTTCTACTCTAGATGCACAAAGAGGACATTGAATTTACTCTTGTCTCTGGGCCTTTGCATATACTATTCCTTCTACCTGGAATAGTCTTCCCTCGCTTTCTTCACTAAGATGGTTTTGTACCATTTTTTCATTGATCTAGTCACTCCTCTTTTTTTTCAAGTATAGGTTCTGCTTGTCTTTTATGAGTTCAGCCTTCCTCAGATGCTCTGTTTTTGTACTAGAGGTTTTTCATGTTTGTGTCACCCACTGATATGGAACCTGAAGTTGTAGCTTTAATCCTTGTGAGAGTGTGGGGAGTGGAGGCATTTTCATAGCTGCTCCTCTGAACGTAAGGGCTGTATTTCTCCCTGTCACTCTGAGTCAAACTTCCATGGTGTCTGCTCTTACCTGCAGGTATATGCCTCCCTTTCTGGGCCTGGTTTAGAAGGTAGGTTGCAGGGGCAACCATCTTGATCTGGTACTCCAATGGATCACCTTGTCTTCTGGTTCTGGGTTCTCTCTCACCTCTGCTTTTCCCATCTCTGGGTAGAGAACACACTGGTGATGGAAATTTAGTCTCAAGAACAGACTGTTTCTTATCTTTATGTGAGGCCACATATTTCATTTCTTTAAAAAATATGTTTTGTTTTTTACCATTTCTAGTGGTTTAATGAAAAAATATTGGATCTGGAACATGACCTTGGCATGTTATCTTAAAAGAGAAGACTAATTTAGTCTTTTTTACTAGACTATAACCTCCAAGACAGTGTGGACAACCACATCTGCCTTTTTCACCATTGTATAATTGGCACTTATCACAAAATCTAAGGATGGCTGGTGCTCAATAAATAATTACTGAATGAAAAGAAATAGAGACCACAGATTATTGGTAACTCATGTTTTCTTTTTTTTTTTTTTTAAATATATTTTATTGATTTTTCACAGAGAGGAAGGGAGAGAGATAGAGAGTTAGAAACATCGATGAGAGAGAAACATCGATCAGCTGCCTCCTGCACATCTCCTACTGGGGATGTGCCCACAACCCAGGTACATGCCCTTGACCGGAATCAAACCTGGGACCTTTTAGTCCGCAGGCCGACGCTCTATCCACTGAGCCAAACCGGTTCTGGCGGTAACTCATGTTTTCTATCAGGAGAACCAATAGCCCACACATAATTGAGCCTAGAGCCCAGTTTTGAAAAACCAAAAAAAAAAAAAAAAAGAGCAAAAAAACCCTAACAAAAATATCTTTATGCTTTTAGTCCCCATTCCTGCCTATCTTTGTTGTAACAGGAAGAGGTTTTCAGGTTCTTAACAAGTGTCCTAGGACCAGTGAGCATGAGAAGCTTTAGGCAAAATCCTAAAGAAAATTAAGTATACTCATGTCTCCCTTTTGTGACTTTTCCACATATAAAAAGGGATAGCTTAACATTGATCTCATTCAGACAGGTAACCTCAACTCAACTCTCTACAAGACATACAAGCTCCAATGAAGCATGTTACTATCAATAATACAACTTTTTTCCTGATCACTGTCTCTACCCATCAAAACCTGCCTGCCTTGTATTCCATTTTCAAGCCTGTTCTCAACTAAAAAATCTGCTAACACTCATGTCTTCCTAAATTTGGTATCACTGTTATAATACTGGATGATATTTAGGTAGTAAGTCTATGAGTGGAATTTGCCTTAGCAGTTATATACTTATTTACATACTAGTGGCCTGGTGCATGAAATTCATGCACAGGAAGGGGTATCCCTCAACCTGGCCTGTACCCTCTCCAATCTGGGACTCCTCGGGGGATGTCTGACTGCCTAAATCAGCAGTTGGACATCCCTCTCTCCTTCCAGGACCACTGGCTCCTAACTGCTCACTTGCCTGCCTGCCTGATCACCCCTAACCACTGTGCCTACCAACCTGATAACCTCTAAATGCCTCCCTGCCAGCCTGCTTGCTCCCAACTGCCCCCCCCCCCGCCACTGGCCTGCTCACCCCCAACTGTCCTCCCCTGCTGGCCTGATCACCCCTAACCACCTCTGTCTTGGCCTCACCATCATGGCTTTGTCCAGAAGGATGTCCGGAAGGTCTCCTGCTCTAATTAGCATATTACCCTTTTATTAGTATAGATATAGAAAATGTACAATCAGCCATTTAACTAGAAAATCAAAATCTTGAGGTATGATGTCACATTTAAATAAGTATATTTGAATTTAAACAGCCTTAGAAGAAACTTAGAAGAAATTTAGGGACTGCCAGTATAAGAGGCATGTGGATGTGGAAAAAAAGGAGAATAGTTTGTAAAGGACTGGAGCCTGGGAAACATCTCCATCATCATGCTGCCATAATAAAATGATCACTACATTTAATACCATACTCTTCCCAAACACAAAGTAACATTTTTTCTAGGAAATTTCTATAGTCCATGTTTTATTTCAAATATATCACTCTGTCTCCTTCAACAGGCAGAGCAAATTCAGAGGAGCAACATGTGGCAACATCCTCTTAACTGACCCAAGGCCAGTGTCTTTTCCCAGAATGCCAGGCTGGGGTATCAGTCAACGGGGCTACCAAAGGTCATCAAGCTGCATCACCTGCCTTCAGGCCTATTTGAAACCCAGCCAGGATGCAGTTACCCATTTTCTTCTGAAAGAGCTACAGCCATGGAGATATGGTCCCTCCTTTGCCATTTCTGTGATTTTTCAGTCGGTAGTAAAGCAACACTACTGATCTACCGTCTTTAGTGGCATCCTGTGCTAATGAGTGTGAGAAGTTCATTCTCACAAACCCATCTCCTCTTACATGATCATTTTTTTTTTTATGTTTAGCAAAGCTAAATTCATTTTAGAAACACTTACCTTGACTTCCAACCTCAGCTTTGATAAGTAAAGAGCTTGGAAATCATCATCCCAAATTTTACAGCAAGAAAAACTTGGGCAAATTGAAAACCAACCCATTTTTTAAACACATAAGAAAAATGACTTCCTAGGACAAATGAGCACTGTAAAATCTAGAGAGACAGGCAGATTCACAGTTAGAGATGAGATCTCCTTACCCCTAAGAAAAAGCTGCAGAAGCCAAAAACTGGCAGGAATACCAAGAGATCCTGGTGTTCTGAGAAAGATCCTCTCCTGGCTCTGGCAGGGGGAAGAGAATAGGGTCATTGTGAAGGAAGCCAATGTGCTTCCTAACTGCAGCATGTTCTTCATTACCACAGCTTACTCTCTTGGAGAAGACTTTGTCAGAACCCTATCCCAGCTTGGTGGGGGTTACTCCCACTCTAGCCTGATTGAGCCCCATGGCCAAAACTGAAACACAATGGACAACAAAATGAAGAAAGTAATATTGGATTATAACCCAAAGTGTAAACTAAATATCCATCTGCTATAAATAAATGACTGGAAGGATAAATATACACATACACACATAAATGGGGATAAGTTGACCAATCTTTGATGCAGAAGAATCCAAACCATTTATATAGCTACTTTGCCTTCAAGGAGGTTGGGCAATACTTCTCACTCCTTGGCCTTGGGCTACACAGGGTGATAGCTTTCCAAAGAAGCTGGTATGGAAAGTGGGTGCAGAGTAACCTTACAGTCTAGAAACCTGGCAAACACAGCCTAGGCCAAATTTCAAGATTAATATCAACGGCAAGAAGTTGGGTTGATGCTTGACTCTTGGCTTGATGTGATGAAAATGACACTTCACCTCTGTGGTCTCTTTCTCCTGAAAACACATAACCCCAGTCTAATGAAGAGAAAAAAAAACATTTTTAAAAATGTTGGAGAACATCCTGCCAAACACCTAACCAGTATTCCTCAAAACTGCTATGGTCGTCAAAAACAAGGCAAGTCTGAGAAACTGTCACAGCCAAGAGAAACCTGGGGAGACATGACAATTGAGTTAGTGTATTCAGGGGGGGATCCTGGAACAGAAGAAGGACATTGGGGAAAAACTAAGGGACTTTTGTTAAACTATGAACTTTAGTTAATATAAATGTATCACTATTGGTTCATTAATTGTGAACAATTACATATACACTAATGTCAGATGATAGGGAAATTGGGTGTAGGGTCTATAAGAATATTCTCTATTATCTTCACAACTTTTCTAAAATAATTTTTCTTCTAAAATAAAAATCTTACTTAAAAAATTAACTTAGCTCACCCTAGAATCAGCAGCCAATATCAAATAAAAACAAGTGTCTGGCACCTCTGCACAGCTGGACTTTTCATCATATCCAACCTCATTCCCTATTTTCCAATTCTTTCTGAAGAGCCCAACTCCTGGCCACGGTTCTGTCTTTCACTTATAAAGGGAATAAGTACCTTGGACAAGAGACAACATTACATGTCATATATATTTGGGGAGATATGATATATGATTGGATGTCTCCTTGCACCTCTCCATCAGAATTCTGTATGGAAGAAGATACTTAAAATGATTACCAGTACAGTGAAGTCCAAAAGGCTTGATTTATTAAGGCTCCAAGTTCAGTAATCCCTTCCAAATGCAGAGTTTTCCAGTGTAAATTGTACTGGTAAGAATAGACATTATAGGGCTGACTCTCCCAACCCTTAAAATGTAGAGAAATTATGGAGAGAGGAGGGAGGGATGAAGTGAGAGAGAGAGGTGGGGGGAGGGAGGAAGGGAAAGAGGGCTAGAGGGAAGGGAAAAAGAAAGAACAGAGAAAGGGAGAGGGAAGTAGGAATGAGCAGGAGAAACAAGTCCCCCATAAATGAAAGCTAGTGGTTTTTTACAATTGTGTTCTGTGCTTATTTGTATTTTGGAAAGTCTTGACAAAAAGTAAAATCTAAACATGTTATTTTAGGGCAGAACTTCTCAGATCTTTCGATCTGCTGATAAAAGGAATATCTAATATTAAGCTATAGAAAGCAGCAGTTCCTAAACTTGTTTAATTATGAATTTTGTTGCTGTTATTGGTAGTGTGTCATGCCTATTAGCATCATGAGGTTTAAGAAAAGAGAATTTCAAAAACACTGTCTTAGAGGCATAAATGACACTGTGTCCTGATGACAATATCATCAAATATTTGAATGTCAGTTGTCTGTATGACAACGGCATAGCTGTCAGGCTGCTTCTCAGGGGCTGCAGGTGTGGGTTCTACTTTGTTCCAGCTCCCTCTCTGAAGGTGGACACTCCAAGGCTCAGATTAGACAAAGCAGGTGTGCAAACCACTTGGTTTACTCCTTCATCACAGAAGTCAGCTGGAGGCACACAAAGTGCTATTCAATACTCAAAAGCACATTCCTTTCCACTTTTGTAGACTGTTTTTCTAATGTTTTCTTGGGCCAATGTGCAACTGACCTCCTCCAATGTTTTGTGGCTCCTTCAATTTCTACTGACCTCATTTGCAAATGAGTATGTTCTAATTTTCATATCAAAAAGTAAGAGAGGGGCCCCACTGCCAATGACACTAAGAGAGGTCAGATGGACAATAGGAGTCCCACTATAAGGAGACCTCTGTTCTTTCTGCTCCATCAGAGGCCAGGCGTACTGTGGACTCACCTGGTCTGCAGGTCAGTCGGTCTTATCTGGTTAACACTCTGTGACATCTCCCTCTCCCTGCTTGGTCTGTTTCTCACCCCTCCTCATCCCTGTCAAGGACTTTTCAAGAATTCTGTTTTATCTACATGTACTAACTTAACTCACTGTTTATGTGTCTTAATGAACATTGGAAGCTCTAACCAAAATGATTTCCCTTTTGAGTAATATTGAATTCTCAACACAATCTTGGAGAGAAATAATAGGAATAATTCCTTATATAAGTAACACAGGGGAGTTTAATGCAGAATCTAGAAGGAAACTAACACATTACTATTATATCGAGTGCCCTTGTGCTAAACTCTTTAAAATAAATTGTATTTGAATCTCATCTTTCAGGACAATAACTACATGTTCCCCATTGCACCACAGGAAGTGAATCTACAAGACGTCTACAGGACCTGCCCATGTGATTAAGCTGTTTTAGGCTTAGGTCATCAGACACCAAAACAGCAGCCTCTCTAAAGGCTCTTGTGTGCTCTCTGGGAGTTTCCAATAGACAGCACCATTGGTAGGGAGGGCCTTTCAAATTGGGCAGGGTAATTAGTACATGCTAATTTTTTAAGCAAAGGAACTTTGGTCACTGCTAGTGTATATTACTCCATGATTTGCAGTGTTCACAAAGGATATTGCTGCTTTTTAGGGCTGACTTATAAGTGACATGCAGGTGACTAATGCAAAATTATAATGCTTCCCTGTTTTACTAAAACACATTAAGAGGATGCCTGGTGTTAATTTTCATGCACATCAAATCTTATGGACTATACGCTCCCTGTCTTTGGTCCATGGCATGCTGTGGGATTACTCAAAAGGCAGCATCATCTGGAGTTCTGATTTCATTCAGATTGGAAGGGTGCGGTAATGAAATCACTCCTTATAACGTGTTCCGGCTCTATTAAATAAGCACATTGAAGAATTCCTGTTTCATCTGAAATAGGCTGTCACAGGAACCTAATTGCAGTGTCTGCACATCAGGAAAAAATGTAGCCTTCTTGGGATGATTTTAAGAATTAATTATTTAAGTTTCTATTTCCACTTAATAATCTCTACAGATTAGTGCGTTCCATGTATCCCTTTATGATTTGTAAATTTGTCTAATTATTGTTCCTGGTACCGTCAAGCATGACATTCTTCAATGTGTTCATTCCAATCTATGGGAAGGATTGCTGAGCTAGGGCATCTGTAGGTAAGGAAAACTTTGTAGGGCCAATTTACTAATAAAACCTGGCATGATGCTTGCTGCAAAGATGCCTCCTGTCAAAGGCTTAATCAGGGAGAATAATCTTGCCCACTGTTGCATCCAGGAAAGTTATTGTTTATGACTTCAGGGAGCACTGTCTTGTTAATTCAAGAGATCAGCGGAAAGAACCCTTCCTGAAAGTACATAAAGGGCTAGGGATGGGGGAGGTTTTTCTAGGGTGCTTTTCACTTGTTTCACGTTAGTGCAACTCAAAAGGAGAATTACAGAAAGTCTTCTGGATTGAAGTTTTGAGGAGATGCTGGATAATAGTCTTCAGCCCCTCCGCACCATCTACACAAAACCCTGACCAGTTAAAAGGTCAGTTTTCATTGGGATTTAGGTCAGAAACAGAGAAGCTACTGCATAGACCCGTACTATCTAAAGTGTAGTTCCCAGACCCAGAGTATCAGCATTATTTAGGAGCTTCTTAGAAAAATAATCTCTAACCTCAGACCTACTAAATCAGAATCTATATTTAAACAACACTTCCAGGCTACTTATATGCACATTAAAATCTGAAAAACACATGTTTGGAGCACTCATCCTCAAAATGGGAACATTTACCCCAGGAGGTGTCCAAGAAGATCAGTTGGGGGTGTATAAATAATAAGAAGAACTTATCTATGGTCATATATACTTATATGATTTCTATTTTGTGAATTTTAATAATGTGTATGGCATTGCATAGCAGTACATGAATAAAACTTATAAATAACATATATAGGTTGTGCATGCTCAAAATTTCCCCAGGCTCCACCGCCACCCCCTGAAACAATTTCTGAGGATGGGTATCAGAAATCTGAATTCCATACAATGTTCATGGACCATTCTTCAGCATGCTGAAATTTGAGACCCGTTGTGTGAAACCACCTTCCACCTACTTTGGGGTGTGACATAGCCATTGTTTTTCACATGGTGCAATACCCAATTATCAAGATTTCCATTTTATGGCATTTATATCCTTTGTACATCTTTATATATTTTTAAAATATATTTTATTGATTTTTTTACAGAGGGGAAGAGAATGGGATAGAGTTAGAAACATCAATGAGAGAGAAACATCGATCAGCTGCCTCCTGCACGCCCCCTACTGGGGATGTGCCTACAACCAAGGTACATGCCCTTGACCAGAATCGAACCTGGGACCCTTCAGTCTGCAGGCCAACGTTCTATCCACTGAGCCAAACCGGTTAAGGCTGTACATCTTTATATTAATTCATTTTATCATTTAATAAAAACACAGCCACAATGATTTTGGAATATGTTTCAGGCTCTTTAGATATGTGTCATGAATAAGGATATTTCTACATACTTTTCTTCTCTAGAGTTAGTGGATATCTGAGCTTGTGAACTTGCCTCTCAGCTTCCAAGAATCACAGGTAAGAGACAAATCAAATGAAACTTGGAAACCAACAGTGGTCATAAGGCTATTCATACAGGGGTCATTTTATTAATATTCTTCTCTAGTGTGGTGAGGGACCAGGTGTCTTAATGGATTTTACAGGTGTCTTAAATTTGTATGCAAATTTTAGGGAGGCCCAAGAAACAATTTCAGCCAAGATCAGACACTCCTTAAAACACCTCAAATTTCCTATTTTCCCCAATATATTTAAAGAACATGTAAAACAGTAAATAAACTCTTCATATGATCACAGTGGGCACTGTGGGCACAGAGATAAATCAACTATTTTCCTTGAGTAGAGCAGCTTGAAGTGTGATATTAAAGACTCACATAATCAATTAAATCTATTATGATGTGTAAAATGAAAAAAAAAAGAATTCTGGGTAAAATCAATGGGAATACTCAATGAGAGAGCAATTTCTTCTTCCTTGGCAAGGTAGTGAGTGAGAGAAGTAAAGGAAGGCTACACAGCTGAGTCTCTCTTGCTAGGCTAACTCTTGAAGAATGAATGGAATTTTAGGGGAAAAAATAGAAAATAAAGTCATTATTTCTAAGCTCAATTGCTACTCCTTCTCAAATCATCTGTTTTATATAGTTTTTATGTGATGAAATGTGGAATGGGCTCATCCTATCACCACCATCAGCAATATTATTATTTCTTTACTCTGTGCTTTGCTCATGTATGTCTCCATGCCTTTTCTAGTTTAATACTCAAAATGACCCTGGGATTGTGTTCTATCATGACCTCTATTTTATTGATGGGGAAGTAAAGGAACAGAGTGTATAAGTAACTTGCCCAAGGTCACATGGCTCGGTAAGACATATGATGGGATTCAGACCTAGGTAGTCGGACTCATGACATCTCTCAAGAGGACTTGTTCTTTGCTGGTCACTGGCCCCATTAACATGACATACATCTGTTGGTAGAGCCAAATTCCATGGCTATGATACCAGTCATTGAATTAACTCTTCAGGTGAAGTTAAGGCCATGAGCAGCTGCCCCTGGCTGACCAGGTTAAAGTGCTCTTCGGAAAGCTGACTTGTGCCATATCATTTTTGTTCCTGAACAAGGTGATTTGTTGTAATGCTGCCAATTGCCTGAAAATCCTGCTACCATTTAGAGAGCAATAAGGGGGAGCCCTTTGATGGATGAGAGTTGGCAGGAAGACGTGAGTCCCCCTCATGTCTAAATCCAAACTATGTGAAGTTCATTGCCCTGTGGTACCTGGCGTTGACCTACCCGGGCTGCACATTTGCTCCCTATCCAATGCACTCTTTGGATTATGAATCTGTGTCTCCAGGACTGTGAATATGGTCCTTTTCCCCAGCACTAAATTTCTCCTAAAATTTATTTTCCAAAACATTATTTTTAATGTTAAACAACCCCAAAATGCATTTTTCATGTTTATTGCCAGTGCATAAAATTACAATGCTGTGAACATTTTTAGCAGCATACCAATATCATGATCCATAATTTAAAAGGTGACTTTAGTGTGGCAATAAATTTCACAAGACACTGAAACCTCTGCAGAAAGTATACAAATTAGGGGCCGGCCATTCAGCCAACATTTGAGGGGATGTGGTTAATTATTATGCTTCCACCATTAGGGAGAACTGTGCAAATGACTCTCATCTGCTCCATGGCGGAACTGTTGGAGCAGGCAATACTGAGGGACTGGGTTTGCAAACTCTTTGTTCGGAAGATGGCCATGACATTCAGTACATGTACTGAGAGTGATGAAATCAGGGTAAGGGACATATGCCTTCACAGAAGAAACACACACAGAAGAAACACACACACACACACACACACACACACACACACACACACACACACACACACACAGAAGCTCGGTTGCATTTACCAGAACATGAACTCTGTCAGGAGTGGGGCTATTAGCTCTTGCTGGCTGAGTTTCACAGTTTGAAATTAATTTTTTCTGTATTTCTGCCCTCCTGAGGTCCTGACCAATTGCCACTTTGTTGGTGAGCTTTTTTAATTTTCAAGGAAGGTAGGTGGTGTGTGAAACAAATCAATTGCTCCACATCTGTATGACATCTCACTTAAGCTTCTGCCAAGCTGGAGGCAACTCCGATATATATATATATATATATATATATATATATATATATATATATATTTTTTTTTTTTTTTCCTCCAAAAGGTACGAGGTCCAATTAGGAAGCCAAGTGAACATGGAAACAGTTTCATCAGGTAAAGACATTGCCCAAGGATCTCTTTCTTAGCAGAAGGTGGCTGCTGATGGATGCTGGGGTGAGGTTCAGGACAATGAACACACGCCTCACAAATGGACACCGAGGTCGCCCATTCATTCCTCTGTGTGCTCCCAGGAAGGGACTTGGCAACAGCAGGAAGGTAATTACCAAGTGCAAAAAGCTCTAATGAAGCCATGGAAATTAACACAACCCTACAAGTTGCAGAGCCGAAACCATGCAACGTACACAGTCAGGCATGCACACACACACACACACACCCCAGATTATGTATTTAAGATGATTCCCCACATTGGCATCGTTACTCTATTTAGGCTAATGATGCTGGAGACAATCAGAGCTATCACTGCTCTGAAAATGATAAGTACCATACAGAAAGGCCCCCTGGGGAAATTTATCCTGTTAAGGCTTTTCAGGTCTGATGGATTTTTTTAATCTATCTGCCAGACTGCTTTAAAGCTAAATAGGTGCCCATCAACAAGCTGTCCATGGTCAACTTCACATATTTTGTTTGTGTTGACATTTTTGTTTCAATCGAATGGGTTGTTTGCCAGATGGCTGCAGTCCTCATTAGGGTCTCTTAGTACATTGTGAGTATTCTTTGGGCTAATTTATGTACAGGGGTGTCCCTTTGTTTCTAACTTTTTTCTTTTAGATGATCTGAATTAATCAGTGGTTGTGTTTTAAGGGATGCATGCCCATGGCTAGCACAAATGTGTATGCATTAAGCATCTATGGTGGGTATTGGCAATACAATTCCTTCTTGTATACATAGCTGAGATTAGAGGATGTGTTACAACATGACGAAAATATAAATTTTTAAAAAATGAACATTAGTTAGGAAATTCCTTGATTGATGGCAACTGAAAGTTCAACGTCATTAGAAACATCACATCAAGTATGTTTTAACATCTTGGCTTCTGAGGACCGTTACAATTCTCTTTGCAGCATGACCTTTGGCATCCAGACAGGATAAATTCTACATCTAATCACATCCTGAGTATGAGAGGCAACCGGAAATGTTTTCCCCCATAGCATCCTCCAAAATGAGCCCCTTTCCTTTGCTCCCCTTTGCAGCAAAACTTCTCAGTAGAGTTGCATAATCACTCCATATTCTTAGCCTCTGAACAGGTTGTTAAGCTATTGTAGGCCAATTCCGCACCCACCCTTCTGTGTTCTTGTTGGAGAGAAGGCTCAAATCTCCACTGAGGCTCCCATTCTCATGATCCTACTCAAGTGGTTTGCTCACTAGTTCCCACCATGTTTCCAATCCAAATCTTTCTTTCTATTGTTTCTATGACAGCTTGTGGGTTTCTTTATTGTCTTCTCTAACTTCTTTGGTCTTTTTGCTGGTCCTCATTGTCCATTTGAACTCAATATGTTGACCTGTTCCAGGGTGGGGTTCTCAAATTCTCTATTTTCCCGTCTGTACTCTTTCAGGAGCAACTTCATCTTGTGCTATGCTTTTAATATCATCTATGGTTAGTAACTGCCAAACTTTATTCCAAGCTCTGATTTTTTTCACTGAATGCCATTCAATTATCCAACTACATATTTGATTTCTCCATTTGGATGACCACATACGCACCTCAAACTTCACATGTCTTTAAAAGACCTTTCTAAATTTTCTGCAAGAATGTTTCTCCTATGGTCTCCCATGTCTTGATAAATGGCAGCATCATCTACTCAGTTTCTCAAAACAAAGAACTGGAAGTCATCCTTGATGCCCCAAACACCCATCAGCAAATCTTCTGTCCACAGAAATACCCTCAATCTTTCTTCTTCTCTCCATCACCAGCCAAAAGTTCTTACTTGGATTATTGAGACCACCCTCCTAATTTGTCTCTGTACTTCTATTCTTGTTTTTCAATAGTCCACTTTTCAGGGTAGTGAAAGTTACCTATAAAAGTAAGTTCAATAGGTCATATTAATATTCTATCAAAATCCCACCAATGGCTTCACAACATATGCAGAACAAAATCTCAACTTCTTACACTATTACCTTGCAGGACTGGGCCACACCTCTTAGCTTCCATCCCCTGCCACCACCAACCCCACCTCACTATGCTTCAGATATGTCCTAGAATATACCCAGCTTGCTCCCTCTAAGGACTCTTGCATGTGTGTGAGTGTCTGTGTGTGTGTGTCCGTGTGTGTGTGTGTGTGTGTGTGTGTGTGTTTTCAACCTAGAATGCTCAATCTTCACATATCCTGCCCCTTCCTGTCTCTCAAGTTTCACCTCATCAGAGGTTCCTGACTACCCTATCCAAGAGTATTCCACCCCAGGTACTGTCACTTTAGCCTTTCAATCGCTTCCATCATTTACTATCTGCAATTGTCTTATTCATGTGTTGTCTTTCTGTTTTGTGGTCTTGTCTCTCTGAGCTAAAATGTAATTTCTATGCACACTGTCTTGTTCACTCCTGATTTCTGACACTTGGGCAGTAACTAGAAAGTCTAAGTGCTTGATACATACTTGTTAAATAAATGGATATATCTGTATAATGCAATTTAACAAAGAATTACATATATTTGCCATTTAATAGAGTTTGGGGTCTTAACTAAATTGAAAATACTTTGAAGGTAAGAACTCTTTGATTATTCCTTACTAGGGTCATTACAGGTGCTAATATAAAGCTCCTGAATAAATTGACATATAAAAAAGCCATCTTTTAGGATATCCTTCCTATAGGACAAATCCATATTCCCTAAGATAAGGCAAACTAAAAATAAATGTTAAAAACTTTGTTTATGGGGGAATAGATGCATACTTCAAGCATACTAAAAATTGAACAAAGAGATCCATAGCAAAAGAAAGGAAGACAGGAGAATCCGGAGGAAAATGATACAAATCATACAGTAGACATAGAAAATGTAATTATGAAGGTCATTGTAAAACTCACGAAGTTAGAGCTTCTATTAATTAGTTATTTACTCATCCAGAAAATATACATGGGGGTCCAATTACATGATGGGCTTTGACTGTAGAACAGTGAACTAGAAACATTGTTCATGACCTTCAGGGATGATTGACTAATAAAGGAGACAGACAAGTGTTCAGGTGCTTACATAGTGTATAGGGTAAATAGTAGTAAGATGTATAATCACAGGGATTGGAGAGATCCAGAAAAAGCCCTAATCTAGACTTGAAGGTCCAAAAGAGCATCCCAGAAGATGTAGTTGGCCACATAATGTTAATGCTGTGCTCGTCGCATTGTGATGCACTTAAGAATCACCTAGGAAACTTGTTAAAATGCAGACTTGAGATCCCCTCCCCATGATCCTAATGCAAGTGGTCTGTAAGTCACACTTTAAGAGACTGTGCTCAGTGAGTAAGCTAGGTTCTCTGGCATTAGACACGTCTGTTTTTGAGTCTCAGCTTGGCTCACACATGCTGGCTGCATGGGATGGTTTCTTTCTCTTACCTCAGCTTCCCCTCCTGTACAGAGATGCTCAGTCAACATTAGCATTATCACCCTCATCATCAATGTTATCACCAACCTAACAAAAGAAAGGGAAATGTTGCCAGCAGAAAAAAATAAAATGTGGAAAAGCCAAAAGGCATGTGAGGAAATTTACCATAACTATGGCTGGGATGACTTACATAAGAGAACAAGAATCCAGCCATTATGTATAGTGTCGAACAGCCTAGGCCAGTGGCCAGCAAATCTGGCTCACTTTCTCTTTATGTAAATAAAGTTTTATTGACACACAGCCTTATCCATTTATTTATACATTGTCTATGGCTGCTTTTGCACTGAAATTATAACGGTAGCTATACAGCATAGGTGAATCGTTGTGACAGAAACTATGTGGCCTGCAAATCCTGAAATATTTACTATTTGGCCCTTTATAGGAAAAGTAGGATAATCCTGGTCTAGAGGTAATAATGCTTGATGGTTAGCGGTGTGGGCTCTGCAGTCAGTTCTCTTGGATTTGCAGTCAGTTTCACTTACTTACTGTGAAACCTTGTGTAAGTGACTTAGCTCTTTGTGTCTTGATTTCTTCTTCTAAAAAACAGGGACAATAAGGATACCTTCCTCATGGAGTTGACTAATGAAGGAGACAGACAAGTGTTCAGGTAATTACATAAGGATTTTAATTAGTTAATACATATAAAGTCCTCACAGCGAACAAGCAATCTACCCCAAATATGACCCAATTGTATTTATATGAAGATACTTTTTATTTTTTACCACATATAAAATTTTATTTCCTTGGCTCAGCTGTGATAGCATTCTCTTAAATAATACCATGTAAACACATTTTCCTATTTTGGTTCCTTTTTCAGTCCCTTTTCTTATGAATTGATGTCCCACCTTTGGTAAGTCTATTGGAAGGTGCTGTAAACAGGCCTGCTATATATATGTTGAATATAAATACTACTTTGAAGTCAGATCTGAATTTGAATTCCTGCTCTGTCCCTTACTGGTAAGTTGACTAACTTCCCAGTTTACCCACATACCAAATGGGATTGTAATAATCCCTACATCATAGGTTTGACATGGAAGCTAAGTCAGATCACATATGTGCAGCACCTGCCACACATAAAAACTTCCCAATAAGTGATAACTATGGTTATTTGGTTATTTTAGTTAGTAAAATTCGATACTTGGAAAATTTTGGTTGGTATTTTTGAGAAACACCCTGATGAAATGCCTCATTCCTAGTATTCAGCAAGTGAATAGATTCTGTCCTCCTTGGAACACCATATTTTTTCCTCAAGAACATTTAGGCACTTTCTGACTGTTATTAAATTAAAATGTTTATCCCTCAGGAGAGAAAACAATCAACTCCCACACCAATTCTATTTATGAAACAAAATGCTTTGTGTTTTTTTTCCTGACTCAAATCCTCCTTTATGTACAATCTCTTTGAAATAACAGAGTGTTTAGAATAATTTTCACACTGTGGGGTGTGTGTGTGTGTGTGTGTGTGTGTGTGTGTGTGTGTGTTTCTTTCAGGGTGAAGTTGATATTTAGGGCTTGACTTGAGAGCCATCCTTCATCTGCTCTTGGATAGGAGCCATGATCTCGGAGGCTCTTGGCTGTAGGTGAGATTCTGAGCCCTGATGGTGTGGATGCTGCAGCGCTATGTGGATAGGAGGCACAACAAGAGGAAGATAGGACTAAAATTTGCACAAACATTTGTTCTCTTTCTTGGGGAAGATCAGACACACCCAGACACCAGTCTTCTAAATTCAAATGAACACACACACAATCCTCTGGGGTTGGTTGTCCACATCTGTGTACATCCTCATTCCTATGTCACTCCTGGGGAGAACCAAGTATCTTTCTGTGTTTCTGTTGATGTAATCCACACTTTATAGTTCACCTCAAGAATGGAAGACCATTTACTTGGAATAAGGAATCATGGGCTTGAGCCTATTTCTCCTTAAAAAAAGACAGAAGTTACCTCTGCTAAGAATGGCTTTATGCCTAACCTCATACACAACCCCCTTCAAGTTTAGGTTACTTACCAACACAATTGCATATTTTTATGGACTTACTGCATTCAAGTCCTTACAGCCTTCTTATTCTCTAACTGTCTTCTTTGGCAGAAGAGACTCTCTGCTGTCTGTGACTCCCAGTGCCCAGCCTGGTTCATATGTGAGAACTGCTCAGGAAGAGCTTGGTGAGTGACTTTGGCCTGAGGATCAGAGCAATGCAAGTCTTTCTAGATGAGGAATCTTGTCCACGCTGTCTGACCACTCCATGCCACACTTTCTTCTCTTTTATCATTGCAATCATCATCGAAGTCACCATCTTCAGCGCTATCAATTAACAATATCTAAGGAAGTAGCTAGCTGTCCATCCATTGTATTTGCCCACTCTTTTCCTTTATGATAATAGCACCTCTTTCAATGGGCATCCCTTCTCCAATCTTAGTCCAAGTGGTTGACTCCACCTTTGATTCCAAGCTTGGACACATAGCCCATGCCTGGCCAGTCAGAACAATCTGTCCCCTTGGCTACCATGATTAGTTTGGATATGATTATGTGACCCAAGCCAGGCCAAAAAGATACAATTGTGAGATGTTTGTTGGAAATATAAAGAAATATGTGCTCTTCTTTCATCAGGACTTTTCCCTTCCAGACTGTGAATCTATTGTTGTAGAGGACAGCCATGTAGAGAAATGATCTGCTTGCTTGTGAAGCCAACCCCCAGGGAAGCCAAGTTGAGAGTTGGAAAGAAACACATCCTGCCAATACCTTTGAGCCACTGGATGGAGTCCTGCCAGATTGGCCTAGGCTGTTTTAGTGATATGAATACACTTTTGTGCTTCCATTCATTTGAGGTGGGACCAGAGTCCTAACAGTAAAATTACATCAACAGGATGTTTCATATCAAATTCTATATATTCCATTTTCTGAACCTGCCTAAATTTCCAGTATTAAACATTTCTCCTTCCCTCCCCCTGACCATACAATTTTGCATGTTATATGCAAGAGTCAAATACAGTCTGTCCAAATAGAGGATGAAAGGGAAGTTTTCTTCCCACAAGTGTCTGCTCCACCCCCCCCCCTCCTTTGCCACTGAGCACTTCCAGTAACTAGACACAATGTTGATGCTCTGCCACTGCACCGAAGTCTAATAACAACCCTAACAGGAGGTACTCTTATTGTCCCCATTTAACAGATGAAAAAAACATAATTTTACCAAGTAAAGTAGCACCGTCACACAGCCAGCAATTCCAGAGCTGTAGATGGAGAGGAATAATAAAATAATAAAAATGTGTTCTTTTATTTATGTAGCTTGTTGTGTATGTCACCCCAACAGCATGCAAACCCCTGTGTCTATCTTGTTCACCTCAGCGCACGAAAACCAGTTCTGACACAGGATAGACACAAACATTTGCTTAATACATAAATAAGGGGAGGGGAGATGGAGAGAGAAGGAGAGAAGTTTATTGGAAGAGTATATAAGCCCACAAAATCTGCAGGAAAGCTATAGAATCAGGTCTCAGAGAGTTCGTGAACTGGGATTGCTCCATAAAATTTCAGAGGAGAAACTGATGGGCAATGCTGGGATAAACCAGTATTTGAGTTCTTCTTTTCAAAATAAAAGTTACAAGGAAATGGAACCACTCAGTTTAGCTTGAGTCACATGACCATTTATTGGCCAAGGGGCAGTGCGAAGTTTGGTTGACCATCCTTCCTATAATCAGAGAGAAAGAAATGGCACCCCAAATGCAGAGCAGTAGTTATGATTCTGACCTGGCAAAAAGGATATAAGGCCACTGCAATCAGGCAGGTTTGACTCTCAAATAAATAGATGCAAACTTCTACTACCAAAGAAGGAAATTGTTTATTTGCTTGTTTTAAATTGTAAATCAGGCCAAGGCACAGAAAATGAGAATATAGTATAAATTGGTTTGTAGCATCTTTGGCAGAGGTAGCACAGTATAACCATTAGGATTGTGGGATCTGCTTTCCAATCTTTGGGGTTTGAGCCCCAACTCCTCTGCTTGCCAGCTGTGTGAGTTTGGGCAACTGATCTCTCCATAAGGGTCCCCACATGCCCATCTAATAAAGTTGTTACTAAAATTAAAGGAGTTAATATATTAAAAATTCTGAGAAAAGTTCCTAATATGTATTGAGATCAATAAATGTTATTTATTCTTACAATGATTGATATTGTTTGTGTGTGTGTGTGTGTGTGTGTGTATGTGTGTGTGTGAGTGTGTGCGCGCGCGTAGTTCAATAGACAAGCTCTTGGTGTTATCAGATTCAAATGTGGTTCTGAAGATTACTGATGTCCAGAAATTTACAAGTATTCTGAGCCAAGAATCAGCACCTTCCCTTTGGTGTGGTTTTCCTGTCCTGCAAAGTGATTAAACCTCTGATTCTTAATAATAGCACCATAGCAGAATAAAATATGCAAGGTGGTTTGGTGCCAGGATGACTTCAGGAAGCATGTAGCTCCTGATGAAAAGCAGAAAGCCAGGGGCATGAGCAAACTCTTCCAGTTTCAAGAAGCACTGTCAATGCTCAATCGCGCATAACTTGGTCTGCTGAAAAAGGGAGATCATATAGTATCTTTAAGAACAGCAAGCCCACCACCAACCAAAACAGGAAATGGAAAAGGGAAAAGCTAAGAAAGGAAAAACCCTCGCTTCCCCTCCAATTTGTTGACTTTTTGCATCTTTGCTGCCAATACTTTGCTAAATTGCAGCTTTTGCAGAATTTCTTCTTAGTCACCTTTCCAAACCCCAAATGAGCCTTGTGCTAATTTGACTTCTTATTCAGAAGCAGAACAACGGTGGCTCAAGATGAAATTGTCAGTATTCTAGGGGTGGAACTATACAATCTTCCACTTGGAATCCTTCGTGGCACCAAATGTGAATTCAACCCAGGACTTCTCCAGGGTCGGCAAGGAAATGAACTAGTTCTGTAAAGTCAGACGTACTTAGGGAATAAAGAATGAGACTCCATATTGTTGCAATCCCTTCTCTCCCTCATCTCTCTTTGTCTGCATTTCCTTTTAACATGCCAGTGGTCAAAGTGAATAATGATATATTTTTGTTGTTGTTTAAGAGAAGCCCTTGAAAGCCACTGTGAGACTGGGGTCCAGAAATCTAATCTTTGTTTGATTCTGTGTTTAGTGGGGATTCAAATCCCAACTTAATTTAATCTTTTGACTTATCCTGCAGGTACTGCCTGATTACATTCCATTGCCACCAGTAATGGGATTTCAGGGACAGAATCTTGCTATTAGCACTTTGAGAAACAAAAGCAGAACAGACTCTGTCGCTGGTATCAGTCAATGAAACCTGCCGTAAATGAATGACTACCTCCCCAGCCTTCCCCCCACTGCCTCATTTGAATAAGCTATCTTAAGATATATATAAAAAGTTCCAGATTCCATTCACCTCCAGAAAATCCTGAATTTCAACGAACATGCAGAACCTCCAACCCTTTGCTAATAGATATGCTCAAACAGCAAACTTTAGTAAGAGGCAGACAATTATTTGTTAGTAATTCTGGTGATTTGCTTATATGGTTGTTCTTAGGGTTTCATGATCGTCCGTAACTTTTAATCCACATAGAAATAATGGGCCCTGGCCGGTTTGGCTCAGCAGATGGAGCGTCGGCCTGCGGACTCAAGGGTCCCAGGTTTGATTCTGGTCAGGGGCATGTGCCTTGGTTGCGGGCACATCCCCGGTGGGGAGTGTGCAGGAGGCAGCTAATCGGTGTTTCTCTCTCATCGATGTTTCTAACTCTCTATCCCTCTCCCTTCCACTCTGTAAAAAATCAATCATATATATATATATATATATATATATATATATATATATATATATGAAATAATGGACAGCATAGTAAAATGTATTTCCACCTCTGTAATTAGGCTCGCTGCATTACAATCTTCTTGCTAGATTGGTACCCTTAGATGAGTTAATGATCTCTCTATCACTCAGTTTTCTCCTCCATGAACTGGGGATAAGGATACTGTCTCTCTTATAGGATTTTTGAAAGAGTAAATGAAATAATGAAGGAAAGCCCTTAGAAAATGTGCTAGCACATATAAACTGTGCAAAAATATTATCAGTTATAACCATTAAGAGAAAAAGCAAATATAGAAAAGAGTCGGAGAAACAGTAACAATGCCTTTCCAAGAGCCCTGAGCCACCATTCTGTGTGTTCTCCCTTTGTTCAGTCCCTAGTCCATATACTATGAGGAAAGTGGAGCATATTCTACGGGGGGAAAGTAGAGTGTAAAATCCAGTTGACAAATAAACATGTAAATAGATTCCAAACACAATAGTGATCATTAAAACATAAGGTATCAGATTTTCACCTAGCCTATGAACAGAGATAAAAACTATTTTAATACTCAGTGCTACTGAGGGAAGGTAAGATGCTGTATAAACATGAGGAGTCTCCCTCGCAAGCAGCAATGATCATTTAGGCGGAGTGTAACAAGAAGGCAATTTCTCACAATGTTACTGGATCACTCACAGCATCTCTGGGTGAGCTGGAGAATTAAGTCCAGGGCTAGCAGCCATGCACATGGCCACAGGCGCCATGCAGAATTGGTCCAGTACTAGGTGCTATTGCATGAGCTTCCAAGAACCCATCACCTTGGCTGCTAACTCCCCTGCCAGTGCCCCAAGGAACTTGATGTGGAGCTCAGAACCCCACAGCTGCCATGGAGATGACCTTGCAGCCTCTTGCTTCTTGGTACCACCAGCTCCCATGCAAATATTGGGCAGGCCTGGGCATCTCATTGGAAGATCTTAGATGGCGTCTTGACTTCAAGGAAGCAGAGATAAGTGAGTATATGGCCATCCCAGCAGCTCTCCCCAAGAGGAAGCCTCTACCTCACACCTAAGGGGATTCCTTAATTACAGAAAAGGGCTGCCAATATAGAGAAGAAGAAAAATAAAAGATCAAAGAATATATGCACCACTGTAAAAACAGCATCTTATATTACCTGTGAGTGTATAAAGCAATTTCTTCTTTATCTAAAAGCAATTTCACAATATGTTTCAAGAAGCTTAAAATCATTCATCGCCTTTGACTTTGTAATAATCCTGCTTCTGATCATTTATTCAAACGAAGTTATCAGAAAAACAAATAATTATATACAAGGCTATTAACCAACGCTTTATCTATTGATCCAAAAAGTTGACAATATTCTATTTTTTTAACAGTGGAAGAATGATTTAACAATGTTAACTCTATTAAGCTAAACATTATTTGAATTATATTGTTAAGGGGAAAAGTGGGATCTATAAAAACTAACATTTACAGTGTAATTAAAAGCCAGATGCTGTTTAAGAACTCCCATGAACTGTCTCACCTAATCGTCACAACAATTCTATGAACTACAGATGTTAAGTGCTATTTTCAAAGGGGAGTTAAGAAAACTGCCTCCAGGGAAGAGAATGAGAAGGAAGAGGGGTAATAGAAGTCCCTGTTTGACAGCCTAGAGTTTTTGAAGGTGGTGGGTGCGTCTCTCTTGTTGTGTTTGAGAATCTTCCCCACGCCTACCTTTGCTTCATCAACAGAGAGGAGGGCGCTGGCACCTGCTGCAGTAAACCCTGACATTTCTCATCTTCCCTTTGGATCTGGGCCCTTTCCTTCCCTTATGCTAAACAGATAATGTTTATTTTAATTTCAAGCTTCTCTCCTCATTCATCACCTTCTAGAAAGATTCACTACAGTTTACTTTAAAAAAAAACTTTTAAAAATTTTGAATAATTTTAGATTTACAAAAAATGGAAAGTCAATACAGAGAGCTCCCATATACCCCATACTCAGTTCAGTATCTTACATTAGTACAGTGCATTGATCACTACTAATGAACCAATACTAATGTGCCATTAGTAGGCAAAGTCCACATTTCATTCAGTTTTTCCCAAATGTCCATTTCCTGTGGTAATCACTCAGACTTTCCTTATTTTTGATGACCTTGACAATTTTGAAAAGTACTGGTCAGGTATTCCGTAGAGTGTTCCCAACTGGGGTTTGTCTGATGTCTTTCTTGTGATTAGACTAGAGTCATGGATTTGGAGGAAGAAGACCAAAGAAGTAACATGCCATTTTCATCACATCATGTCAAGGGTACATACTATCAACACAACTCTCAGTGTTAATATCATTACCTGGCTGGGGTAATGTCGACCAGGCATTTCTACCACAGAGTTACTCTTTCCCCCCTTTTCCATACTGTACTCCTCAGAAGGAAGTCACTATGCACATCCTGCACCTCAGGAGTGGGGAGCTATGCCCCATCTCCTCTAGGGAAGAGTATCTACATAAAGTATTTGGGATTATTCCACATGGGATATCTGTCTATTCTCTCTATTCATTTGTTTATTCAATCGTTTGTATCAGTAGGCATTCATGAATATTTGTCTTATACTTTGGCCCAATCCTACTTTCTGTATTTTTTGACTCATATTGTTTGCTCTTGGACATCAATAACCACAGTGAATAAAACCATGGTCCAACTAGAAACTTGTGACACCTGAAAACTGTGAAGAGTCAATACTCAGAAAGTATTTATTGAGCACCTACTGTGCACCCCCATGAGATGGCTTTTTTTTTTTTTGGCAGATAATGCAATTGACCATCAAGTTTTCTGTTTATTATTCTTTGTTTAAGATCAAATGCCTTTGATAACATCATGGAACCAGTCTACCCCGTGATTGGCTTCCATTACTCTTCTCATGAAGATTTCCTTACAAAGAGGTTTCTAACACATTCATTCACTGATTTGCTTGTGAGATCAAAATCTTTTCCTGGTTTTCGGTCCAGTATTCATTCTCATTCCTCACCATCTCCATTTCTTATCTTTCATCTACTCCTTAAGTGTCTTCTCTTTCAGCACTGACTTGGTTCATTTGAATAATGCATAATTGTAAAGAGGATTCTAATGCATAGACTCATTCATCTTTCTCCTCCTTCATTCCCAAACTTATGTACCTATTTCAACCACCACTGTCTTTCATTATGCCTCCGACAGTCCAAAGCCAGTTTCCTCATCTCCATTCTTTTTTTTTTCTTTTTTAAATATATTTTATTGATTTTTTACAGAGAGGAAGGGAAAGAGATAGTTAGAAATATCGATGGGAGAGAAACATTGATCAGCTGCCTCCTGCACACCTCCTACTGGGGATGTGGCCGCAACCAAGGTACATGCCCTTGGCCAGAATCGAACCTGGGACCTTTCAGTCCACAGGCTGATACTCTATCCACTGAGCCAAACTGGTCAGGGCTCACCTCCAGTCTTGATACTCTTCCTATTGCTCTGGAGACTAATTCTATTAATTATCCAATTTTTTGTCTTGTCTTTTTAAAGTCTCCTGTCATTCTCTACCTGCAAACACCTCCATCTTGATCATTGTTATGAGTGGCTAATATTCTGTGAATAATTAACTCTGTGCCAGATACTGAGATGTACACTTCAGAAGTGTGTCATTTAACCCTAACACCAACCCTATAATGTGGGTGCTACATTTTACACAACAGGATATAGGCTCTATGAGATAAAGGAACTTGACCAAGATCTTGTCTTGTCAGTAAGAAGTAGCACAGCCAGGATGGTTTCTATATAATACAGTGCTGCTGAAAATCTCCCATCTTCCCACTGACTTGCTTTTCTGCCACTTGTTCACTTTGTTCTGAGCAAAACAGGAAACACACTTCACTTAATTTCCCCCCCACCATAGACAAACACACTAACTCCTGCTTCTCCTTCAAAAAGTCAATGTAAAATTAAAACAACCATATTAAATTTTCAATCCCTCCTGAGGGGATGGACAGCAGTGGAGCCAGAGAGAATAAACAAACCTTACAAACACAAATGTGGATTATCCAGAGTCCCTAGGCAGCGAGCTGTAAGCAAAGCTAGCTGGGAGAAAACAGAGCTTAATGCACGCCTAACAGCAAATATCTCAACAAACAGCATTCTCGGGGGTGAGGGGAGGAGTGTGAAAGGTCATGGGAAGGAAGAAATGTATGTTGGGTCCCCAGGACGAATGCAAAATGAAGAAAACAGGGCTTTGATTCTGGCCTCAAATGCTTTTGATTTCTTTCCTTTTTTTTTTTTTTTTTTTTTTTTTTTTTTTTTTTTTTTTTTTTTAAATGGACGAGAGAAGCCTTCTAACTGGCAAGGTAAATAGTTCATGGGTTATTTATTTTATCTCTATTCCTGGTTAAATTGAGTTCAGAATAATTAGATAACCCTGGAAAAGCTGTGACTGGTCCTGCTAATTCCACCTAATGATTTTCTGGCGTAGTTGCCCAGTGAAAGGGGTTATCTGTTAAAACAAGCTTTAAACTGTTAATAGAATGAAATTATAGCTTCAGCAGCTAACCCCAGGTACAGTGGCTCTGGTAGGGTATTATAGCTCCGGGTTGGGGGCCAAATTGCTCACTTCCCCCGAACGACCTTTCTTTCCCACTCACAGTTGACTGTTCCATACCAGACATAGCAGTTAACTGGCTCCCCACACCTTACACTATTTGTGGCCTTAATTGAGGGACCTAAACAAACAAATTAATCACCCTGGCCCATAAAAATGACAGAATTCATATGGTAGCATTCTTCATTCTCTCCAATTTGTTTTCCTGAATTCCCCACAGCGATTTATTTGCTGAATATGCGAGTTTTTCCCCCCTTATGAAAATTACAAATTGTTGTCAAGGTTAACGAGTTAATATTCTCATTCAATATTTATTTTATGGGGAGACGGAGAAAGCATGACTGTTCCTGTACCTCTTTCCACTGCAAAGTCTGGTTTCTTAATCAAAATGACAAGGACACTGTCCTTTGTATGATACTCGGAATCATCGGGACTAAAAAATGAGCTTTATTAATCAACGGGCCCTGATTAATTATTATAAAGTGTGGCGCCCACATTTCTGTACATTTTAATAATTCCTGCAGAAGGCTAACAATGCCCCCTGAGATCTGAAATCTCAGGGGCCTGAATTTTTCTAAGCAGTGTCACAATAAATAGCCAAGAGTAGCGGTGCTCTTTCTCTAATCCACTTCCCTTCAAACCAGCAAGCCAGGGAAAAGCTGCTTTTCCCTATTTCCCATCTATAATTCATCGTTAGCATACAAAGTAAAAGAGCCAAGAATCAGCGGTTTCATCAGTTTTCAAAATACCAAGGGACAACGAGGGTGATTTATCGCAGGCCACATGATCTAGTTCACATAATCAGAATATTTCTGTGGAACACAGCCTGACATAATTTCTTGATAAGAGTGACCACACAGAATATGAAGAGGAGAAAGGTCAGGGGTCTGAGATCCTCCTATGAGCTGTGACTTCCCGATCCCCCATTTCCAGACACACTGAGCCCAAGTCCTGTCAGCAATGGGACATGCCCCATCCTGGAGGCTGCAGGAATGCACACATTTTTAAGGCTTCATAACAACCCCTTTCATATGTCACCTGAAAAGGGCCTGGAGGCGTGGAGATGTTCTCTGTCTTGACTGGGTTTACATCAGTGCACTGGGCAAAGTGCATGAGAACATACCCTTAAGAGCTGTGCATTTCACTCTATATCAATTTCAATTTATACTTTAGAAAAAAGCTTATAGAAGATGGAGAAGCAAAATAGCAAGATATATACATCTATAATCTAATAATAAGATATGGATATTTATATGTAAATATATGTACATAGAAAGGTATATGTACTTGGGTATACACACACACACATATACACACAGACTGGGGCAAAAGTAGGTTTATGGTTGTCAGTACACAAAACAGAAAGTTTATTCTTATATTATTATTTATTAATTGTATTATTTTTCATACAAATAACTGTAAACCTACTTTTGCTCCACCCTGTATACATACACAACATGTATGTATCTATATGTACATGTATATGCATTTATGTATATATTAGAGGCCCAGTGCACAATATTTGTGCACTCAGGGGAGGGAGGTGTCTCTCAGCTCGGCTTGTGCCCTTTAGCAGTCTGGGAGCCTTCAGGGGATGTCCAACTGATGGCTTAGACCTGATCCATGGTCAGTCGGACATCCTTAGTGTTGCCACAGAGGCTTGTGGCTGAGTGGCACTCTCCCTGTTGGAGCTCACTGACCACCAAGGGGCAGCTTCTGCCTTGAGCATCTTCCCCTAGTGGTCAGTGTACGTCATAGCAACCAGTCATTCTGCTGTCTGGTTGATTTTCGTGTTAACCTTTTATTACAAAGGATAAAGCCTATGACCAGCCACGTTCTCTTGTTTCCTATTCTCAAAATGGCTCTAAGTCCACCTGGATGAAAATCTGCTTTAAAAAAAAGGAGAAATAGTACCTTTCAGGTCTGAAGATCTACTGGGGTTTAAATGTCTATCCCTGTGATTTTCTCCAGCTGATTACCAGGCTGGCAGATCCTCCTTCCCTCTGACTTTTGATACACTAGGAGAGGGGTTCTCTATTCTCTGCACTGAATGATGATGAGGCCACTTGGGGGGAGTGGGGGAGGAGGTCAGCAGGAGGACAAGAACATCTCAGTCAAGCAGTATCAACCATGGCGCACATTGGCATGTCACAGACTGTGCTGAAGTGGGTTATAAGCTAATGGCTACCAATAATAAGGTACTGACATTTGTAATGGCCTCAAATATAATAATGAATTAGAGTAGATGCAGGCTTCTGTCTGCCTACATATGATCTGGAACACCACATCTTTGGCAGGCTCAGGACAACACCAACATGGTGGGATCATGAAATTCTCTGTCTCTGATGCCTTTGAGTAGTATCCAGGTAGATGGACCTGCGACAATTTTCCTTTAAACAAGAAAAGTTTGGGAAGAGTGGAATTTCTTGTGTAATGAGTATACTTATGATGCCAAGAGACAGAAAAATAAAAGTTGTCCTATGGTCAGAATAAGGAAGTTGCAGCTGGAATCTGGGTGTTGACAACCTAGAGCCAGAGGATAGCAAGAATAAGTCAGTGCATGCTGCATGAATAAAGACAGAGACTAAATAAATACCATGTCCTACCCCCATCCCACACCCACGTCTGATTCCTATGCAACCTCCTGGAACATAAAATCAACCCTGAGAAAGTGAAGACTTTGAATTAAAGTATTTTATTTCCATCATTTGAGGTAATAGGAACTTGCATCAGTTATGATTAAGCCCAGAAGTATATAATAGAAAACCCCAATAACAGTGACTTAATGAGATAAGGAAGTGTTTCTCTCTAATGTAAATAAAGCCTGTTGGTAGGCATGCTGGGGCTGGCATGATGGCTCCCCCATACCAGGAGCTCAGGGGTGCGGGGTGTTTTTTTTCCTTCTTTTTATTCTTACATCATTAGCATGAGGTTTCCAACTTCAAGCTCTCTCTGGAAGTCCAATATGGCTGCTGAAGCTCCAGACATTGCATCAGCATTCCAGAAAAAAAATGAATAAATAAAGGAAAGGAAGCAAGAGAAATGCTAAGCACGGTTTGATGTCCGTCTTTAACTTCTACATACTGACTTGCACTTTCAGCTCATTGGCCGGAATGTTTTCCATGACTGCTGCTGGCTTCAAGTGTGGCTATTAAATATTGCCCTTTCACTGCACCCACTATTACTCCGAATAAAACTGGATATTTGTCACAAATAAAGGGAAGAATAGATTTAGGAAGCAGTCGGCAATCTCCAACTGGCAGTCTTCAGCACAAGGCTCACAAAAGAAATTAAGTTGACTTAGAGGATATCAGAGATGTTGTTTCTTCCTACAAATTTGAGTTTGTGGCTTGAGATCTTCACCAGCCTCATCTTTGATAATGTCCCTCCTTGAGTAGGAGAGAAAAGTTTGAGTGACAGACAGAGTACACGAATTTGGGACTAGCCCACAGCCTTTCTTCCCCACGGTGAGGCCCTAGCAAATATCCATTTCAATGTGCCATTTGTGGTTATAGCAGTTAAGAGTTACATTCAAGCTTTACTTCACAATGAAATCCTTTTGAGATTTCATCAAAGTCTAAAGCACCCCTGGCAGTCTTATCAGTGACTTCACTGGACAAACTAGATGTCACCATGGAAAAATATTATCAAGAACACCTGGTCTGCACGTTCCACAGAACTATAAGAGGGATAAATGTGATTCTATCCCATGATGTTTCTAGGTCAGTCTCTCTAGTGGAGTCCTTATAAAACATGGGCTAAATTTCTCCATGGGGCCCCAGCATGTGAGGTCAGAATACGTGCAGGTGCCCAGGTCAGAGCTCTGTGGCTCTCCCTGCGCACTGCTGCTATTGAAGTTCAGAACATCTCAGGTCTCTGGAATCCTGGGCCTCCTCACTGTGCTGACTTTTTACCCCATAGAAGTACAAGTTCGAATCACAGATAACAAGTAAATGAGATTATGATGTTAGCTTTCTCCAGAGATAACAGCAGTCCAGGTCATAAAACTACCATATGGCAGATTTGGCAGTCTTTACTGAACGCCGTGGATTAATTATCACACAGACAGACTCTGGTCCCCATTTGCAAGCGCCTCAGGCCCCCTGTGGCAGGGATTGGCAACCCGGTGAAGGCGAGAGCTTGTATTATGTTTGGCAGGGACACGATGTGACCTTACTGTGGCCAGTTCTGTCATATCTTAACATTTCGCTCATGATTAAGTTTATCATTTCAAATAAACACAAAATGTCAGGTCTCTGGGTCTACTTAACATGGAGAGCCAAAACAGACCTCTCTCTGATTTAAAAGGGTCCAGGCCAAGGGAACGATCTGATTAGCTCTTCCATCTGACTTTTATTAGAGCTATCGAATAATATAGTGAGGACAACATTTTTGTTTCAAATGGCTGATTGCCACAGGGTATCTGCCATATATTCCTTGACATCTCCAGGTCATTAACTTGAAGCAGGGATTATAGGGTTGGTCCTGTTGGAGTTTCACCTTCCAGCCTGGCACCTCCTAGCCCTGAATGAATTCTGGTTATATTTATCCCGATTCTCCGTCCATTGAGGATGCCTGTACATCCTGGACTTTCTTTCTGTTCCAACTCGAAAAAGACCAGAGTGCTTCTCAGCCTCTTCCCATGTGGGGCTTCCGTCACTATTCCACTCTCTCAGATGTCTTGCTGCTGTTTGACACTGGACAGAGGGTGTTGGGTCGTTTACTTCTCAAACATTTCTTCCCTCAACTGGAAACCACCAAATGGAAGGGGTGAGGGAGAAATGATCTGTGTCAGCTTAGCTCTAAAGCTACTGCTGTAGATGAGATACAAGCAGTTGAGCTTCATATTTAAGGTGCTGGAGACTTTCCACAGCTCTGCATCTAGCACAATCTCTGGTGTTTATGATTGCACCATACATAATTAGGAGTCAATACAGACTCCAGGCAACCATGCTGTTCAACCTAGAGCAGAAATCAAAACCTCAGCCTGGTCCATGCTCACTCATTCATTTATTTACTTAAGGAACATTCAAGAGTCTGCTCCAGCCCCTATCCACTCATCATGCAGAGCACCCTCTCTCTCTCTTTGTCCTACAGCCACATGGGCCTTCTCTTAGTGCTCTCACAAGGTGAGGTCCCTCCTGTCTCAGAGACTTCGCCATGTTTCCTAATCCAGTGTTCTCCTTCCTCATTCTATTTGATCACTTTCGTACCTAACTTTTACTCATTTATAGCTCTGCACAAGTGGCCCTTTTTCAGAAGATAAACCAGGAAACCCCATGGTATCCCTTTACACCTAGAAGGTGAAACAAATAGTAAAGGACAGTGATCACAGTTGTAATTAATAAATTAACTGAATGATGACTTGTTAAATACTCACCTTCCTTGTTAGCCTATGAGCTCCATAACAGTTACTACATTATTTTGATCAGTGATGGTCTTCAGGGGCTGGCCCAGTGTCTTACACACAATGGTGCTCAATACATGTTTGTTTATTGATAAATTAAGCACTTAGATATATTGCCAAGCGGGTTAAACCTGCGATGAGAAGTGATTCCTGAGGAGAAGGGTAAACAAAGACTGACAAGTCAGTATGACATGTTATAACACATTGCAGGTCTTGCCATGGCTAAAATGTTGACATTAAAATATGTGAGTTTTCAATACCTTTTAGCACATTTCTATAAGCCCACAAACACCTATAAGGAGAAGGTAAATAAAAACTAGGATTTTTTTTTTAAAGCCAATTTGCAATTCATTGAAATTGTAGAACAAAAAATACCAGGAAAGTCAAAGTGCCTTTGATTTTCAAGAGCCAGGCTTTGTTCAGAGGGGAAAAAAAGGTTTTATCAGAATCCCAAATATTGATGTTAGATCTTAGAAGATGGGGTAAACACTATGTTTCATAAATAAACCCTAAAATAGAGGCAGATATATGATATGATAGTCTTATTCCCACTCCATATGGAAATTTATATATTTATTTTGGTAAGGAATTTTTTAAGATTATTATGGGTGGGAGAATTTTGCACAACCTTAAAACTACTGGTGGGTATCCAAGAAGAAGCTCTTGCCTCTCTTCCCTCATGAAGAACAACCTTTAGAGGAAAAAGTCGAATGTGAGACATGTGTTCACGGAGGTGTGGCGAGTCCTAGGTCAAAAGGACTTGTTTCTCAGGTCCCCCGGCATAGCCCAGCCAGACTGTGAGCCTCTTAGGGAAGGTCCTCCCCCTTCAGCACAGCACTGCAGCAATATGGCCCCAGGGAAGCGTAGCCTTCAAGAGTCTGTTGGCAAGGGCAGGGGTTCAGCTCTAGATACAGAGTTCTAAGGAGAGTGTCCCAGGGCTGGACTGTGCCAGTATGGTGTGTGGAAACCAGCCAGGAGTTCCTGAGCTCCCAAGAGCAGAGGGAATATGTTGTGATGTAGAGAATGAACAGAGAATGCAGGAATGTTAGGCATGAGAAGGAGGTTCTGGAACATGACCCCCAAACACCAGATGGAATAACCTGTTAGTAGTGGAAGCCAGTGGGGCCAGAGGATGGTGTCAGCCCTAGAAGTTTCCTTCCTAATGCCAGATGACTTTCTCATCACACTGCAAATTACAGAATCAAGGGAGGGAAAAGGATAGGTAGAGAATCTTGACTATTACTGACATTTAATTTGAAAGTGACAGAGGTGATGAGATTAAGAGTTTTCAGCCATTAGTGGAAATAAGAACCCGTCAGTTAAAATTTTATTTTAGTTGCAGGAAAATAAATCTACATTTCTGCAGCTCAGAGTCTGTGACTGTCAACATTTGAACCTGATACAGCCCAAGCTGCTGTGAGAGCTAAAAAACGGACTAGGTAGGTCCATCTAGCCGTGACTAAGAGACCTGAGTTGGGTCATAAGTAAGAGGGTGCCAGCTGAAGGAGGTGGGAAGTGAATTCCAGGTAGAGGGAACAGCAGGTGTTCAGGAAAAGAGGTGCAGAACAGCATGGCCCCATCTGCAAAAGGAAACGGGATCAAAGTAGCTGGAACATAGGGCTTTCCAAAGAAATGAGGCTAGCAGGGGTGGGCAAACTTTTTGACTCAAGGGCCACAATGGGTTCTTAAACTGGACCGGAGGGCTGGAACAAAGCATGGATGGAGTGTTTGTGTGAACTAATATAAATTCAAAGTAAACATCATTACATTAAAGGGTACAGTCTTTTTTTTTTTTTTTAGTTTTATTCATTTCAAATGGGCCGGATCCAGCCTGCGGACCGTAGTTTGCCCACGGCTGGGCTAGAGTGAGGTTGAAGCTACGCAAAGGAGAAGAGGCTCAATCCTGAAGCCTTAGAAAATGGACATTTTTAAGATAGAGAATGAAGTTTTCAGAATCTTCTGGACAGGGAGGAAAACCCAAACAACTTCTCTAGAGGATAGTTTAGCTATATCTCAAAAAGCTTAAATGCATATGACCTTGACCGAGGAATTCTACTTCTAGGAATTTGAAGCGGAAATGTTTACTTGTCCATGTGCACAAAGCTGTGTGTACCTAAAGATTATAATTGCAATAGAGTTTAAAATAGAAAAAAAATAGTAAATAGTAGTAACGTTCAGTTTAGGGGACTGATATGGTAAATGGTGAAATGTTATACAGACGTTAAAAGGAATAAGATTCATGACTATTCCGTGACATGGAAAGATCTCCAAGGTATAATGAAATTCCAGCTCCATCCCTTTAATAACATGTCCTTGAGCAATGTATTTACCTTCTCTTTGCCTCCGTTTCTTCATGTATAAAACAAGGATAAAAAATAGAGTTGTAATGAGGATTAAATGAGTTAATACACATAAGGGCTTAAAACAATGTCCTAGCATATTAAACACAATATTTATGCATTATTGTTATTATGCATTAAGATAGAAAAATAAGTTATAGCACAATAGGCACAGTGTCACCCTATTTGTTAAAAACCTTACATAAAAGTTATGTGATTTAAATATTTATAATACCTTTCTGAAAGAAGACACAAGAAGCTGTTGGCAGATGACATATCCAGGAGTTGGAATAGAGGCTGAAGATTGGCAGGGAAGGTGCTGTGTTATCATTTTATTCCTTTCTGCACTGTTTTCAATATCAAACAAATAACGTGGTTGGCATTATTTATAAAATGACACCAAAGCAACAAAATTAATGATGATGTTCAAAGCATTTACTCAATCACTTCAGGTTGATCTAGGCAAGATGATTTTAACAAATAAAATATCTAATGGAAAACTGCAGCACGCAATGCCATGTGCAGGTCACCATCGTTCTGTCACAGCCTTGGAATTTCTCAAAGAAAATGACCACAGCCCCATTTTTCATTTAGATAGCCACCTTCAAGGTGGGAAAGCCTCCATTTATTATTATTATTAAATATTATTAAATTATTAACTATTATTATCAATATTATTAACTATCACCATCATCATCATCATTATCTCAGTTCCATAACTTACTGTCATAGTGACCTTGACAGGTTTTACAACCTCTTTGGCTTCTTTTTCTTTATTTGCATATAATAATAATCCTTACTGCTGGGTAGCTGTGAGAATTAAATGAGATAATGCATGGAGAGCACTTCATACAGGGTCTAGCACAGGGGTGGGCAAACTTTTTGACTCGAGGGCCACAATGGGTTCTTAAACTGGACCGGAGGGCCGGAACAAAAGCATGGATGGAGTGTTTGTGTGAACTAATATAAATTCAAAGTAAACATCATTACATAAAAGGGTATGGTCTTTTTTTTTTTAGTTTTATTCATTTCAAACTTGCCGGATCTGGCCCACGGGCCGTAGTTTGCCCACGGCTGGCCTAGCATACAGTAAGGGTTCAAAAGTGGATATAATGACAATAACTTGGTCCCCGTGCTCTTCTTCTATTCCCCACACTCGGGGTCCTTTCCCCCTACTGAGACCCTTCTCCTGGACCCCCAGCAAAGAAAGAACCGATTCACGGAAAAGCTCCTGAGAAATTCAATTTTTTTTATTAAGGACACCATTCTCTTCACCTATAGATGAACCCCTCTGGATAGTGGGCAATTCAGACACCTGATTTATAAAGGAAGAGTCAATAAGCACCCGACCTACTGTGTTCCAGGCAGCTTGAAACTTGGGAACCCTGGCCAATGAATATACCTGAACAGAATTCATTTCCAACTCTCAACAAAAAACAAACCAAACAATAACAAATGCTTTCTCTGATCAAAAGAAAATTCACCTTGTCCTTGTCTTCAGATGAGATGATAGCATCAAGAAACCATCACTCAATCCAAGTTGTGAGAATCGGCAATGCAAAGTAGAAAATGAAGTCCCGGTGGGCCTGTGGGGCAGGGATTTTTAAATGAACATCGATGCGTGCTTGGATTTTTAAAAAACCAACGTTACCAAAACCACACAAAACTACAGTGTGCTGTAGAACACTCTCCTGAGCTGGCAGGGAAGCGAATGGACTGTGCGACACACAGGGTCTCCGTTCCAACCCTGATTGCTATTATTCTCTGCGCTGTGATATCTTAATCAGAAACAATAGCTTGTCTAATTTCCAAAGGTTGTGGGGAGGCTCCCTCTCACAGATATCTGCACAGCGGGCACCGTGAGTGAGTAATGCGATGAAAGTAAGGATATGAGATCTATTAGATTGTGAATAGTCACACAAGTGGAGCGTCTTCACCTGAAGTGGTCAAGTCTAGAAAGGTGACACAGAGAACACCCTCTGTGAAATTACCTTTTATTTGCAAGACCAGATGGTCTACTTTCTTTCTCAAAAATAATATTGAATAATTGCTCACATTTATAACATGGGCTCTCACTCAAGGAGTGTAAAGGATATTTACATATATTACATGCATATCTCTGGTCATCATTACAAAATGGTTTATTGTAATCTCAAATTTAAATTCTCAGATGTGAAAAATAAGACAAGTGATATAGTATAGTGTCTAAAATAAAATAAAATGTAGGAATGATCACCTTTGAGAAATAATGATCCTAGTGCAACATGCATGTCCCCAAATATAAATTAAGAATATTCAACATAAACAATGTCACATAGCTACTTTTATTCAAACCTTTTTCTGGCGTGTATTTTGACAAAAGCAGGAAATCTTTTCTCTGAAAGTCATTTTGTTAGAGAGCATTTGTTATGCAGTTTGAATATACTTCTTCCATAAGTTTGATAGAAAGGATACTGGACTGAGAGCCAAGAAACCTGCCTCTTCCTAGCTGGGCATGTGACTTTTTGGACAGGTTACTACATGTCTCTGGAGTGACATTTCCTTCATGTTTCCACTGCCAAGGATTCCTTCTCCCCCCCCCTGCCCCCCTTCTCTCCCATCCCGAGAGATCCACGCTTATCTGTCATGCTTCATTTACCGCATAATGAACCTACTGCCCCTCACCTTGTATTTTATTATTATTGCTATTTGCTCATTACCTGTCAATGAGAACGTTTGATTAGGAGATAACTATTATGATTACACTCAAGTGAACCAACAATTTACTGACTTATGCTGGGTAAAATGCCCATAAGTATTCTAGAACATTAAAATTGTTCCATCCATCTTCATTCCTCTCTATCAGGGCTTCTATGGGCAACCCCAAGGAAGGAGCCACTAGACTAAATTCCTCAAACTCCAACGGGGAAAGAAGGGTTGAGTAAGGGCAGGGTGGACCTGAGCACCTTGGTCCTCTTTCAAGAGCTCAGAGTCTCCATTTCACCACAATAGCTATGCGGGTGGCCAGGCTCGAGAGGCCTTCCAATGTTTCGATATTGCAATAAATCTCATGATGGTTATATGTTGGTCAGCCCCATTTTCATCAAGTCTGAGATCATTTAATATGCATCTTAATTTCTGAGAAATAAAAAACACAAGACCATTTTTTCTAGAATCAATGAAATTGAATAGGTTTATTTCTTTTTAAAAATATGTTTATTTATAATTTTTTATTAAAATTATAATTTTCAGAATTTTAATTTATAATAAAAGATCATGATACTTGAGTATGACCTGGGGACCACCGGTTTTTTTGTTGTTGGTTTTGTTTTTTATTTCTGCCTGGTCTACAAGTTCTCCAATATCCCTTTTAGCTCAATATTTCATTATTTTATTTGGTCAACAACATCGAAGGGATAGTAAATATTTAAATAAAATATTCTCCAGGAAAACCAGTACTTGAAACAGATGAACTGAGAATATTATAAGTCCTAGATAGACATGTCAAATACATCCCATTTTAAGTAAACTTATATAGAACTCAGAGTTGGTCACAGCTTAAGTCATTGACATATTATATGATTTATATAAAATTGATTATAGATTTATATATTTTTATTTAGTTTCGTTTTATATTTTGAAACTGTGATTTCTATTTTCAGGGCTCAAACATTTTCATAGAGCTTCACACAACTTCTAGCACCCAACCCCTAGGCAGGTTGCTAAATGTCTCTGAAGTGACGTTTCCTTCATGTTTCCTAGGCGTATTTTGCCTCATAGATGAAATGGCTCTATGCAAAGCACTGGTTTGTTTCATTCTTCAAGTAAGAACCTACTATGTGCCAGGGGTCTGTGCCAGATGTATTTCATCCTTGCATAACACTCTGAGGTAGATACCACGCAGCTCTATCTTACTAAGAAAGTAACGGAGCTTCAGAGAAGTTAAAAGACTTGCCCAGAGTCACAACTGATTATGTCCGTCCCTTCTGCATTCCCTGTGTACCATCCCCATGCTGTCTGTGTCCCGGGAGGCTAAGCAGTATGCATTACAACCAAAGATTCTTGTTCCAGAAGCTTCTGGTTGGGTTTCGCCAAGGCAAACACCGCCAGGAAATTAGAGGGAAGGAGGAGAGAGTGATCTCAGTATATTTTCCTGCTGGCTCCCTCCCTGTGTGCTCATAATGAGCTGATCAGGACCCTCTTGTGGTAAAGTGCTCTTCCCCACACAGCCCTGTTTCTCCAGAGTCTGGCCACCTGTCCTTCCTCCTCTCTTCAGATGTAGGAGCAGTAAAAAGGTTCCTCTGTTATCAGCCTCAGATACTCCACTCTTCCTGATGAGTTCCCTCTACCCTGCACATGGCTTTGTAAACAGTACCCTTACTTAACGCTCTTAAAAATATGCACACATGAGTGCAAGCCAGACAGCTTCAGGAACAAATCAGAGATTCAAATCTAGGTCCCAACAACTTAGAATCAAAAATATGTATCACCAAACCATAGAGCTTCCCAAATATCTCCTTAGGAAAAAAATCTGAGCATGTAATATTATAGTGTTTGAAGTGGGGAGGGGCATGCATGGGGGGACACTTAAAAAAATAGAGAGCAGCTTCCTGTGGTCTAACATCTTCATTAATACCAAATGCTGTTACTTTGAGAACCGTCTAATACCTTTGAACTGTTCAGAAGAAAAATGCTATGTAAATCCAAGGTGTTAATAGTATATCATTTTTGCATGGTGATAAAAGCCCCAGTGACACAAGGCTACTACAGGATAAAACCTTTTCAGCAGGAGAAAATCTTTAGGAAACAGATTCTACTACAAAGGAATTTACTTTGTATAAAAAGTATAGGTTTGTTGAACTCCAAAGGTGTTAGAGGATTTCCTCACGCAAGGAGGAACACAAGCTTATGTGTACCTCGAGGACGGGATGTTCCATTTCCTGTGGCATAGTCAACAGTATCATTAATTGCACAGCTGGTCACCTGGAACTGTTTTGGCACACCTCAAGATTTTGTTCCAGTAGGCATTATGAAATAACTATTCTTAATGGCAATAACACCCCCCTCTTATTGTTTTTAGACACATGGTTTCTATTTATAAACTAAGTAGCTCATTAGGAATTCTGGGTTCCAGTTTATTTTTATGTAAAACTAATCTATACTAATAAAAGGGTAATATGCTAATTAGACCAGACATCTTCCGGACGAACATCTGGACGTCCTTCCTGACAAAGCCGGGCCCCAGCAAAGCTGCCTGCTCATGGTCCCTGGTGTCAGTGGCTGCAGCTGCAGCTCGGGAGAGGGAGAAAAGCCACCCACCCGGGCAATGCCAGCTCAGGCGAAGACAGCCTGAATCCCAGGTGCCTGTGGCAGACTAGAGGAGGGAATCCTGGGTCCTGGGTGCGGGTCTGAGGCAGAGGGGTTAGAGGCGATCAGGAAGGCAGGCATACAGGCAAGCGGTTAGGAGCCAGTGGTCTCGGATTGCGAGAGGCATGTCCAACTTCCAGTTTAGGCCTGATCCTACATCGGGCCTAAACCAGCAGTCAGACATCCCCTGAGGGGTCCTGAATTGGAGAGGGTACAGGCTGGGCTGAGGTACGCTGCCTCTTCCTCCTCCCCACCCCGTGCACGAATTTCATGCACTGGGATTCTAGTGATACTATAAAAAGAAGTACAAGAACAAACACTTTTAATGAACACTAACTATATACCAGGACTATCCCAAGCTGCTATGTGCATTTCCTCAATGTACAACTTATTTATCACTTGCAACAGCCTATTATCATGCTGGTCTACCTTTGTTATCCCCAAGTTACAGGTGAGAAAGCAGACCCAGTGTGTTTATTTACCTTGCCCCGGTAAGACAGCCAGGAGATAACAGAACTGAGACTTCAATCCACTGCAAAGCCAACACTCTGAAGTTTTATCCAAAGATACAAAACCCAATGCTAATTGTGACCAGGTTGATGGACCCAGCTGGAAGCCAATAAAGTTGTGTCATAAGAACCACAACCCAATGCCCCACCTAAAGGGCCAGTTTCTGCCCAGCCCCAGCTGGTCAATCATTTCCGTAAAGAATGGGGACTTGATATAAGCATGTCTTTGATTTCTCAAGAGAAATGAAAACCCTGCATTTTCATATATGAATCTCCTGATTTTTAAATGTAGACGATCAGCCAATAGAAATAGTTTAGATCAGTGGTTCTCAACCTTCCTAAAGCCGCGACCCTTTAATACAGTTCCTCATGTTGTGGTGACCCCCAACCATAAAATTATTTTTGTTGCTATTTCATAACTGTAATTTTGCTACTGTTATGAATCGTAATGTAAATATCTGATATGCAGGATGTATTTTCATTGTTACAAATTGAACATAAAGCATAGTGATTAATCACAAAAACAATATGTAATTATATATGTGTTTTCCGATGGTTGTAGGCGACCCCTGTGAAAGGGTTGTTCGACCCCCAAAGGGGTCGCAACCCACAGGTTGAGAACCGCTGGTTTAGATGCTCATGCTGAGCACCGGGACCACAAGTCTGTGGTCTGTGCCCTGCTCTCAGCTCCTGGGTAAACAGAGAAGGCTCCTCTCTACAATCCTTCCAAGCCCTTCTCATCCACTTTCAAGTCCTGGAATGTAGTCACAGGGAGGGTGGCTGAGCCATTGCCTGTGACTATTCTGATTTCCGGATCTGTATCCCATGCCCCAGGAGACCCCAGCCCCAGGCAGAGGTTTGGTCATCTAGGCAGGCAACTGGCTTCTGGCATCTGCAAAATTCGAGAAGGTCAAATACCCTGACCTTCAGAACATGTCCTTGCAGGGGAGTTCAGCTGTCCTTGGAGGTGCTAATTTGCTAAAGCTTTGGTGTCTCCACTTCAGAACTTAAACTGCCTCCAGGGCTGGGCTGTGACATTCCCTGGGACAGCCCTCAAAAGCAAGGGTCCGGGGAAACTCTCAGAGATGAGGAGGGAAGGGGCACTGCAAGTGGAGGGGGTTCCGAGAAAGCTACGGCTTGTTATTTGTTAGAGAATCCTAATTCAAACCCAAACGGGGCTCGCCATTATCGGGGACTCACACAGCTCCAGGTAAACAGCTAATGAGCAGGCTGCCAGTTCCATTTTTATCAAGAGCCCTCCGAGACTCCACGTGCCATTTCATAAAATATGCAGATGGGAGTGCGGGGAGAAGAGCAAAGGCTTTGAAAATGATTCACACAACCTAAAAATGATGTTGAAAAGGGAGGAATTAAATATTCACAAAGTGAGAGAAATTAAGGCATATTAACTGTTGGAATGTGGAAATGGAATGACTAACATGCACAGAGCTGATGAGAACCGCATGATTACAGATCTGTCAAAAGTTTCTAACTCTGACAGTGAGAGGTGGAGGTGCTCGCGGGCTGGCGAGGGAAGAAATTAGGTAGGGGACCAGCTCCCAGTGCGGGCGGGTCAGAGTCCAAGGGAGGTAGGCTCAGCGGTGATTAACATGAGGTTCTGTTCGGTGCTGAGGGTGGATTCCACGCTCACAAAACGAATACTAATTAGGAGCACAAAACAGATCTGAAGTTGGCTAGACGCTTGATGGCAACGTGACTATTAAGTCCATAATGAGGACAGCAGAAAGCAGCCTCAAGGCTCCCGGAGAGGCAAAATTCGGTGAGGTCATCCTACCCTCCACTTCTAGGGGATGGGAAGCCAAATTGTGGCCCATCCAAACTAGAATTAGCAGTAATTATTATATAATATGTAATGATGGGATTTAAATGGCTAACACATTTTCTCTGCTGAGATCATTTAGACATGATTCATACAAAATGATTAAATTAATAGATCTTCCTCTTTTCAGACTGCCAGGCAGCTTAAACTAGATTTTTCAACAGAGACTGATTCTAGTGAAATCATATGAATAGAGAGATTTACGGAAATTGCAGGAGGAATTGGCTCAGTGTAATAAGGACACAATGGGGTTTAGAGAAACTCATGCATTCACCTCGAGGATGAGCACACAGCTCCCGGTCCCTGCTATTTTTTTTTTAATCTACCTATATTTTAAAAGGGGTTTAGAAGTAACAATCCAAAATCAACATCCTCAATACAAAGAGAGACAACACGAAAGCTAAACAAATATTTACAGAAATGGAGTTGCTTTCCTGGCACCTAAAATGCAGCGGCTTTTAAAGGAAACCATTGCTACATGTAAAAACACATTTTTAAATAATAGGGAGATGACCCTGAGAAATTTGAAATTTAATACCAATAGAAAACAATTTGAGAGATATAGTATTTGCATATGAGGGATTCATTATTTCAGTGCAGCATTTAAAAATTTCAAGAGAAAATTTAAAAAAAACAAAACACAAATAAATTGCCAACAAAAAGAACAGCTCAAAGCCAAGTTTGATAAAGGATTTCTCTAGTAACATTCTGTCTAAATCCCATCATGGTTGCTGGGTTGGGGGATGTTAAATTTTTTCCCCCCGCAGACATATAAAAGCAGTTATTAGGGACGTGAGGAGCTGCCGGAGAGACACTGTGTTCTCTGAGTGGAGAGTTTCCTAGCCCCATCAGCTGCACAGCACATGAGCAAATTAACAGGCACTTGGGGAGGGAGCCCACAGTGAGGCTCAGGCATGTAATAATTAACATAGCCTTGCCACCTCCCTGGCATCTGGGGAAGAAAATATTAATCATTCACAGCTGTGATCGCCTCAAAATCTCCTATTTTATGCCTTTGACACATCCATGAATAATGCCATTTACTATAATGTGCAGCATTATCAGAAAGAATATTTTTACAGTATGGCTGCTCCCCCGGAATGCATTGTCAAACCAGTGCTAAAGCCGGGATCCTGCAGCATCTATGGAAAACAGAGCATAATGCAATCCCAATACTATATTTTGCTGAGCACCTACTATGTGCCAGAAATTCCATTCTTTGTTTAAGCCTCACAGGGGCACTACGAAGGCAGTGCTGTTATTGCCTCCATTCTGTAAATGAATAAACGAAACATTGAGAGGTTGAGGTCAAACTGGCCTACATTCTTCCCACAGCATGGAATTCACAGGAAACTAAAAATATTGCGGTGACATTTGTTTCCACAATGCCCTCTCTCCCCTTGGTCTCTGAGGCGATCACCTTGGCAATTAATTCATTTAGAGAATCCATTCAGAATTTTTCTCCTTGGCTTCATCACTTTCATCGCCCTTGGTTTGAGCATTCAGCTCAAGTCCATGCCCTTGCCAATTCACTCTCCATACTGAAGTCAGAGCGAGTTTCCCAATGTAAATCAAGTTGGGAGCCTCCCTGCCTAAAATCTTCACATTGTTATCATTACATTTGGGATAAAGATGGACAATACATTGCCACACATCCCAGGTAATATTGAACATCCTGTGCTTCTGACATCATCTCCTGAATCCCCGCTTCTAAATATCAGACTAACATCCGGCAAAGAGGAGGTGTCTGCATTTCGCCAAGCCTCCCATCCCATCCCATCTCATCTCATCACAAACCCTTCGCAGGCTAAGGTACTCAGGAGGCCTCTGCCTTGTAACATTGCTTTTCCCACACTCCCACCGGCACCCCCCCCACCTTGGCTAGTTTCTCCTCATTCTTTGGATCTGCCCTTAAGTTTCACTTTCTCGGAGTTGACAGGCTTAACTCCCTAGCTTACCTTGGGTTCTCTAGAGCTTTCATGACTCTATTCACGTTCTCCCTGGCAACTGTCATAATTATAAATGAATTGTTCTCTGTGTGATTGTTTGCATCATAACATCTGGCCCCCATAGAGACTTTAAACTCCAAAAGGCGGACTCCGTCCTCAGTGTCAGGCACAGTAGGTGCTTGAGGAATACTGTTGAAAGAAAGAAGGAAGGAAGAAAAGACCGGCTGAAGCATCTTCATTTTCAGCCAGAAGCCTTTCCTCCCGCACGTTCTCCATTGTTTAACTCCATGCGGAAGCCTCTCCTTGCTGACTTCGCACAGCTTGGCAACAACCAGGAGCGATTGCATCATGAGCTTGGTTGTTTAGTCAGGAGGAGGGAGCTGAGTATATGCCCTTGGAGAGTCATCCTGCTGCAGGAGCACCTACTCCCCCAGGCCCCCAAAACTTCTACCACACACCTCTCTTAGGTGGTTGTGACAGTGTGCTGTAATTGCTTGTTTGTGTGCGAGCGAGCTCCCTCATCGGTCTTCCAACTCCCTCAGGAGACCGCGAACTCCCCTGGCAAGGACTTACCTGGAGACGTGTGCATCCCATCAGCATCCAGGACAGAGCTGGAGCCCAGAGGTACCAGGAAGCCTCTGCTAGAAAACAATTTCACTAACCAATGACTCGGGGAACAGTCGAACAAATAACTAGAGAAATTCGTAAATTAGTGACTTAATAATAAAATAAGTGAATGTGAAAACAATTGTTCAGCCAATTATTCCCTAAGGTGCAGTGTCCATCCCATGGGTGGTACCCCTGATAAATGTAAGGATGACATAAACTAACTTTTTAATTTTAGTTGCTAAGGAACAACAGACACTAATGTGAGAAAGAAATTAACTTGCGCCTTAAATCCTTTATATCATCGATATTATTACTTAGGACAATTTGAGATAAGAAAAAATTAAGCAAATATGATACTATTATAAAATGTTCTGGGCTATGGCAAAATTATGAAATTGGCATATAAATGAGTGAGGCTTGGGAACAGATGGTTTGAAATTGAACAGGGAAGAGGGCGAGGGGGGACCCTAAGAGTTCATGAGCTTTTGCTATGTCCCAGGCACTGCTTTGTTTGACCTGCATTAACTTCTGGAATCTTCATAATAGCCCTAAGAGTAGAAACCATGACAGGCAAGAGTGTGGAAACAGATATAGAGAGTTGAAATCTTCGCTAGCATGACTAATGAGTGTTTGAACCAGGGTTCCAGCCCCGCTGGAGCCTGTGGTCTTCCATGCAGCCTTGGTTGGACTCTACAGTAGAGAGTGCAAAGGGAACAAAGAGGGAATGGGTGAGTGAGCAGGTGAAGCGAGATCAGGGACCGTGAGAGGGGAATCAGCGGCAGCCGAGGCCAGTGCCTTTCCTGGGCATGACTCAGGCCCTCACCTTCCTTCGGCTCCTTGCTTTTCTTCAGACAGAGTCCTGCGGGGGCCCACTCTGGACACCCGCATGGAGGAAAGTCCTCCTCGTCACCTACTTACCACCCATGAAAGGAGAAACGCCCATCTTTCTCCACCACCTAGGGGAGCATCTGCCTGAGCTCTGATGTCCCACAAAACAGGTGCCTGACAGTGACCTATTCGCTCCCTGAGGACTGTACCCATGTGAGAGGAGACGGGAGCCCAGGGCTCTGCACCATCATCACCCCGTGGGTAAAGGAAGAGGGTGACCCCATGCTCATTGAGTCTCTTCCAACTTTATGATTTTCTTAGAAAGAACTCGGCCCCTTGTCCACGCATAGGGTTATATTGCACGTGGCCTTCCCACTCCAAATCTACCTTTTCCTTGTGCTCTTCCTCCGCCAGGAATGCTCTCCGTTGTCCAGACCCCAGGTCTGAATTCTGACCAGGCCCTGGCTCACTGGAGGCCACTCGGTCACTGGCCTGTCCACGTTCCCTCAGTGCCAGGTGGGCCACGAAGGGTCACCTAGGCCCCAGCTGAGGAGTGAAGGGCCACCTGTGGGAGGTATGGAAGCAGCCCCTGGCACAAAGTAGCCCTCCATATGCAGTGAATCTTATCCCATAAGGTGACCTGTCAGGGACATGTGGTCAACTGAGGGTGGGAAACTATTACATAGAAAGTTCCAGAAATGGAAAATTCGTAAGCTTTAAGTGGCTTGCTGTTTTGAAATCTCCCGCCGTCTGAAATCCCTCACTGTCTGAAATCTTGTGCCATCCCGCTCCAGTTCGAGATGTCAATCATCCTCTTCTCCAGGTGTCCCCCTTAGACACTACCTGCCTGTGAGTCAGACATCAGATCTGTCCTGGTGTCGCAATGTGTATGTTCAAATGACCCTTCTTTTATTTCATAACTAGAGCCCAGTGCACAAAATTCATGCACTCGGCAGGGGGGGGGGTCCCTCAGCCTGGCCTGTGCCCTCTCTCAGTCTAGGAGCCCTTGGGGGATGTCCAACTGATGGCAGAGAATGCAAAGGGAACAAAGGGAGAGAGGGCCTAAGCTGGCAGTTGAACATCCTTAGCACTGCAGTGGAGGTGGGAGAGGCTCCTGCCACCGCTGCTGTACTCCGCCAGCCATGAGCCCAGCTTGTGGCTGAGCTCTGTGGGAACACACTGACCACCAGGGGGCAACTCCTGCATTGAGTATCTACCCCTGATGGTCAGTGCATGTCATAGCTACTGGTCATTCCACTGTTCGGTTGATATGCATAGTAGCCTTTTATTATGTAGGATGACCCCTAAGCACAAGAGTAGTGTAGATGGCAATGTGGGTAAACTGAAGAGAAGCCATAACAGCTTCCCTTAAATGAAAAGGTGAAATTCTTAACTTTTCTTATTTCATATCACCAAGAAAGGTGAGTACAGTAAAATAAGGTATTTTGAGGTTGTGTTGATTCTAAAATGTATTCAACTTGGGTTCTTCCTTTTTATTTATTTTTTACTTTTTTAATATATTTTATTGATTTTTTTACAGAGAGGAAGGGATAGGGATAGAGAGTTAGAAACATCAATGAGAGAGAAACATCGATCAGCTGCTTCTTGTACATTCCCCACTGGGGATGTGCCTGCAACCAAGGTATATGCCCTTGACTGGAATCGAACCTGGGACCCTTCAGTCCGCAGGCCAATGCTCTATCCACTGAGCCAAACCAGTCAGGGAGGGTTCTTCCTTTTTAAAAAGAAATTCAAATTAGTATTACCAAGGAGATAAGAAATTGAATATTTGGAATAAAATATAAACCAAAACAAATCATAAATTTAAAAAAACTACAAACATCACATAATCTAGAAAAATAACAATGTTTTATTAACTGACTGACAGCTCTAGAATATTTTTATTACATTTTTGCTTCATGCTCTTTGTCTCATCATGACCAAGATTTTATAAAGTACTTTTCTATAGAGAAAATAGAAAAATAACTTAAATATTTCCCTCAGTGTGGTTGAGCAACACCTTTTCTATTATTTACAAATATTCATGAGAGCTTTATAACTCATTATTGATGGCATCCTAGAAATTTTTAGGATAGTCCTAAAAGTTGAGAAACTGTCTTCCCTAATATGAGCTTTAGAATTTCAGGGAAATTCAAGTGTTTTTTGTGTAGTGACTAATCTCAAACGCTCTTTAAATTAAGAGCCCCCCAATTACCATCTTGTCACTAATGGTTTATTTCATGGTGTATTCTGAATTTTATGCTAGTGTTCTGTGTGAAATCAGCAAGACATTTAAACAGCAGGAATATGATAATTTTTAAAATTCCCATCAACAACAAAGTAATGTATGGCACATGTATAATTGTATAGCCTGCATTAGTGAGTACACCTTGAGAGGACAGAACTTCCAGTTTGATCCAGTGTTAATGAGAATAAAATCCTCCACTCACTAGTGTACAGATCTGATGCTCAGAAGAATAGTCCACAGGCTAGCTTCCCACTCCTTACATTCCAAAGCACATTTCTCTCCTACTGCCCATTGGTGGTGCAGATGCCTTAGGATATGTCCACACTGCAGGGCTGCCATTGACCTTGCACCTTCCCATCACAGCACTGGGTTCATGGACACAGCAGGTATGGGAATATTCCGAGAAGCCAGTGCTACTCCAGGATACTAGCAGTACTTGAACTGTAAATGAAAGTGATAAAGAAGTACACAATATATCATATTAACCTCCAAATAAATTCATCCCCCATTCATAGTTTATATAGCCAGTTTCTTAAAATGCCAATGGCCATCCGAATGCCACCTAACTCAGAGGGAAGTAGGATAGAGGGAATGTTGGAATGGGAAAAAGACAGTGCCATAACCAATTGTGCTTAAAGCATTTTATTTTCACAGATGTTATGGATACACATCACCATGGCAACCCATTGGCAGGACTCCTCCCAGGGCCTGAAATGTGAGAGTCTCTGAAGCTTAAGCATTCGTGGTCTCCAGGTATACAGCACAGCCAGAAACCTGGGCCTGGAGCTCCTAAACTCTACAGTGGGGGCTCTTTTCATGATGCCTGAGGACCTCCCCATTCCAAGAAGCGTTTGCATAGTCTGGGGACATCTGCTTGCTTTATATTAGCCACAATTAATAATCAGAAGCAGAGACACAGCCACTTAACATATATCAACCACTCTTCTGGGAGCGAGCTGTCATCCTCCAGTTCGCTTTTCCCGAGATAGGGAAATTGATAGGTCACTAGTGTCTGTGAATAGCACTCAAAAGGTATCATATTTATTTTAGCTGCAGCTTCAAATCAGTGGCTATCTGCATTATGAAGAACATCATTCTATAAAACACATTTGGTCTTCATTTTTCAAATGCTCCTGAAGGGAACATATGGTAATCCGTTTAACTCTGTATTCCACAGAGATACCTAAACCCCATGCACCAAACGCTCATGCTATTTTTATTATAAAATTCATGTCCTTTTTATGCCCTAAATATTCCCCCTTTCTGCTTAGATGGTTAAAAAATACCTGAGGCTACAAGACTATCCTGTTTACCATCAAATTCATGAGTCATGCCCTATAGTCATTAAATATAACAGAAATATTACTCACAAGGGGATTAGCAAGCACATACTGGCAGAGCCCATATTCTTCTCGGTTGCAGACATAAACTATTTTGAAGTTACTTGTTTTGTATCAGAACCCATGCTCTCAATCTGACCTCCGGAATTATTTGTCTCCTGCTAGGAGCTAACCCCTGCAAACTTTTCTCAGATGTCCAATTTTGAGGTTATATTCCATAGTCTGATTATTTTACCAGGTCTGAATATTGTTTCTCCTTGCTTATGTTCCCCCATCAAACATGTCATTTAAAACGCTGATTTCACTTCTTAAATATCCCTAAGCCCTCTGCCCTTCCTGACTCCCAAATCGAGAGCTCAGCGTGGAATGTGACAATGGGAACTCCAGGCCTCCGCTCTAATGATAGTTATTATGGATGTGGAATCCATAACACAGAGCTGGCGTTTTATTGAAAGTTACTTGCCAATGCAAGGAAGGGAAAATTGTTTCTAAAATCTGGTTTGTGGGAGAGGCAAGAGTTTTGCTAAAAAAAATCAATACAGCTCTTTCTCCCAAAGCAGGTATAAACATGAAATATTAACCTGCCTTTCCTTACACATATCAGCATTTACCAACGATGGTTTGTGACCAGGCAATTCTCTGTGGTCCAACATATTTAGAAAACACTTCCTTTTAAATCCTCCTCTCTGGTTTTTATAATGCACATTAGCATATTCAAGGCTCAAGAAGTTCTGCACTGAAACAAAAATCTAGCTTTAAAAAAAAAAGAAATTCCCAATTGCTCTTGATCATGTGACTCTTTTTCCTCTAACATCCAACAAAACTAGTGCTCCACAGAGCACACTTTGGGTAATGCTGCCATGATTAATTTTTTTTTTTATATTTTTCAGTGGAGCATTATGCTATTAATGAATAGATTTTATGCAATGGAGTAACATCTCAATAGGTTTCAGATGATTTGATTAAACTCAGTATTTGTTTAAGATTGAGAAAAACAATAGAATATATGCTTGCATAAAATTATGTAGAAATTTTATGTAAGCCTCAGAATTAAGTATAGGAATTCAGAGTCTGCACTCTGAAGATACTTAGTTGCCTTACAGCAACATCTCCAAATCATAATTCGTGGGATTAGGCTACTGACTAACCAAATGTTTATTAATTCATTCGTTGTTCTTCTTTTAAAGTTCTTTCATTTACTGAGCAACTTCTATGTACTCAAACTGTTGTAGCACTGAGATGGCATGGATAACTTGCGTATAGGTACAGGGAGTTGCAGCTTACTGGAAAATAAATATTTTTAAATAATAACACAAAGACTATTTAATAATAATTGATGTAAGGTCTATAGAGGAGAAAAACTAGAGCAGTAATAACAGGGAACGGCAGCTTTGGGGAGGAGGAAGATGTCAGGGAGGGCTTCCTACAAGAGGTAACTGTAGGCTGTCATTGAAAGAATGATTTGGGACAGATCAGTTTGAGGAAGGGAGAAAGAGTATTCCAGTCCCCAGTGCAGAGAGAAATGATTCTGGCTCAGAGAAAATGGAAGAAAGCCATGTGTCTGGAACCTGGAAAGAAAAGGGGCGAGAGATGGATAACCCTGGAGAGGTGAGTAGGTGATCTCCTAAGGCCTGGAATGCCAGTAAATAAATGAATATTTTAATTCCAAGATCAGGGCAAAGCATGGTGGATCAAATCTTCCAGCTTCAAGGTACAATTGAAAAAGAGTTCTTGGTTTAAAAAGTGAAATGGAGCTTAACTGGTTTAGCTCAATGGATAGAGCCTCGGCCTGCGGACAGAAAGGTCCCAGGTTCAATTCCGGTCAAGGGCATGTACCTTGGTTGTGTGCACATCCCCAGTGGGGGGGTGTGCAGGAGGCAGCTGATCGGTGTTTCTCTATCATCGATGTTTCTAACTCTCTATCTCTCTCCCTTCCTCTTTGTAAAAAATCAATAAAAATTAAAAAAAAAAGTGAAATGGATTCTATCCTGATTCCCTTAAGCTGCTGCCTAACCGAAGGCTGTGACCCACATAAACCCGTCGCCTAATCATTGTGGCCCGAAAAGTAGCTGTGGCCCCCAAATCCACTTGACCTTTTACCCCTCTCTCATACATCAGAAATATATTGGTTCTAATTACACTGAGTGAATGAGGAACCACGGTGGGATTTCTATCCCCTTAGTACAATAATCTTCTCAGAACCTCTTTGTAAATAATTCCCTATTTTCCTAGTCATAGTGTCTGGATATCTGGGACTTATTTAGTAAAATGGTTGGCTTTAAATATTTCCAAAAGAAGGCTTTTCAAATTCAGAGCATATGTCATGGTTTGTGATCAAATAAGATGCCCTCTGACTTGTATACTGTTCATGACCTGTGAGTAGAAGAGGAATGCCCCCCACCCTGGAAGTTAGTAGCTAGTTCTGGGGAGGAAAATGCCTGCTTGAAAATACTCAAGATGAACAATAATACTAATAAAATTTTCTTAATTCTGCAAACTTGTCTCCTTTATCTCAGCAAAATGGCATTTCTAAGATGCTAAGTACCCACCAGTGAAACTTCCCCTTTCCTAGGTGTCCTTGGTCATGGCCAGGCAGTCTTTAAGTCTCGCTGGATCTATCCAACAAGATGTATCTGCTCCCTTCTCAAGAGCAACAAAGCCAGGTTGGCTTCGTTACCTCTTTTCAGAGGTTATTATTTGAGACTAGAGGCCTGGTGTATGGATTCTTGCACCAGTGGGGTCCCTTGGCCTGCCCTGCAGGGATCAGCCGAAGCCAGCTCTCCTCCATCCCCCTAGAGGGCGCAGGCCAGGCCAAGGGACCCCCACTGGTGCATGATCAGAGCTAGAGAGGGAACGAGGGAGGGTTCCAGGGCATGTCGGTCCCATCTCACCCAGTCCTGATCTGCCGGACCCCAGCAGCAAGCTAACCTACTGGTCGAAGCATCTACCCCCTGGTGGTCAGTGCGCATCATAGCAACCAGTCGAACAGTCAGACACTTAACATATTAAGATTTTATTACATAGGATATCCCATAGGGAGACACTGGTAAAGTGGATTTGGTACCACAGATAATATTCCAGGGTCATGAAAAGAACATGGGCCTTTCCATCGGGAAGACCTGGACTTAAATCCAGGTTCAAATCTAGAGAAGTCACTTCCCTTCTCTAAGCCTTGTTTTCTCCATCTATAAAATGGGCTTGAAGCCAGGCTTGGGGCTACGCTTGAGCAGTTGTTAAAAACACGGAACCTGGAGCCCACTTGCCAGACTTCCAAGCGCGGTGTTTCTGTGTGATTCTGGAAATACCATGAAGCCCCCATGAACCTCAGTTTCCTCATCTAGAAAATGGGGTAACAGTGGGTTTGTTTGGAGAACACACGGAGATGATGCAGGTAAAGTTTTTAGGATGGTGCCTCGTGCCAAGTGAGTGCCCTGATTGTTAGATTGAGTCTTAAAACTAGCTGTGGTCATCCTGAGCCTCCTCCAGACAACACTTCAGGGGTGGCATTCAGGGACGCCTTCTCCAAAAGCCACTTGCCTCTCCTAAGTCATAAGCTCACCCGTCGCTGCCACAGACGCCCCAGTCTCTGTTCCCGGCATCGCCTCCCCTCTCTTGCATTCTCCTTGCTGCACCTCGAGGCAGCCTGTTTTCACCCCTTTCCTGGCTTGATGGCTCTTTAGGTCAGGGTCGAGGTCTTGTTTCATGTGCATGTAATTGGCAATAAATATTTCTTGGCAATAAATATTTGATGCATTTGTTGCTCAGCCCCGTAAAGCCGCATTCTCACTCCATTCATTCTTCACTGGAGGGATGGGGCTGCTGCGCTGCAGTGGGTGGAGCTGCGGTCTTGCTACAAAAACCAGGCCCCACCCCGCAGCCTGAAGGCCCCAGACCCATTTCACCCCAGGCATGGAGATTCAGGGTCCTGATTCCCCCAAATCAATCCAAGAAGGGACATTCACATTTTAAAATGTTACTGAAAGGGCGAGGACTACGCCCTCCACCTTGCCCCAGGGTAAGGGCTATGCCCTCCATCTTACCTTGGCCATGTGCTCAGCAAGGCTTCTTCCTGGAAGCCAAGCCGCTGCTGGCCACGCCCAGGATTTCTCTGGACTGGCCAATGATAGTCAAGGGAAGTGCACGCCATCACTATGACCACATCCTGTGTAATGAGACACCGACTCACGCCTGGCCAATCGGCAGGGCCCACAGTCCTTTCTCCTCCCCTTACCCCAACCCCCTATAAAACCTCTCTCCCCACAGAGTTTTCTCTCTCTCGGACACTGGAGCTTATCGTTGCATCGGTGAGTGTGGCAGGGGAGCCAAACCTAGGTTTGAAATGAATGACTCTTTGCTTTTGCATCGGACTCGCTGGCTCCCTGTGGGTTCTTGGGAATCATGAAATCTGGGCACAACAGTTACTAGGTTCTTCTCTCTGCCATACTAGAATTATGTGAACAAATAAATACACCTTTTTAGTAAAGTCAGGTTTTTGCTTTTGGTTTCTTGTTTTTTGTTTTTTGTTGTTGTTGTTGTTGTATTTTTGTATGTGGGTGGGGGATGTAGTGAAAGTAACATATCATAGTGTTTAAAAGCAAGAACTAGTCTTCCCGGATTTCAATCCCAGATGTACTAGTAACCTCAGGCAAGTTATTAATCTCTTGTTGTTTCCATACCTATAAAATGGATAGTAATGTTAATTCTCACTTCACAAAATTGTTAATACATATAAATGCTTAGAATATTACCTGTTATATGATCCTCATCAATTAGTGTTAGCTACTGGCATTAGTAGTTACTTCAATGATAGTCTATATGATATATAACTAGATTCCCCCACACCCTCCCAAACTATTTTAAGTCTTACTATTAAGTCTGTTCTTATAAGTTCCCTTTATAGGCTGCATGCGTGTGTGTATGTGTGTGTGTGTGTGTGTGTGTGTGTGTGTGTGTGGCACCTGTGTTGAGTGTTTCCTTCCCACTTCCGGCATGGATCAGGGTTCAGGAACTGGAAGCGGAGCAGCACACAAATGACAGAGAAAATGCACAAGATAATTTGGGAATATTGGGGGATCAGGCGAGTAAGTCCAACTCAGGAGGAAGGACTTCCTCTGGTGCTTAGGCCTCACCAAGCTTTTATTGATCTGGGACACACCCAGGTTGTTGCAGGTGACCCCTGGCAACAGGCAGACTAGCCCATCAGCAAGGATTTACATAATAATAAATGGGGAAGTTGCTTCAGCTACCACTGTCTGGACAAACAGAGGTGGCGCCTAGCTCCGACCTTTGCTAGGGCTTCAAAGGCACCCAGCCTTAAGGGGATACTCTGTCTACACTTATCAGCTAGTGAAGACAATAAACTGTTTCCCACACACCTGCTACATGCCAGGCACTGTTCCAGGAGGTGGGGGTATAGGTGTAAAAACAGACCAGGTCTCTGCTTTTCTGCAAGAAAAGAAAAGATTGAACAAATATATATACAAGATAATTTGGCTCATATGCATCATGAGCCTTATAAGGCAGGGTGGTGTGACAGAGCACCAATAGAGAGACAATTTTTGATAAGTGGTTAAGGAGTGGTTTTCTGAGGTGACATTTTAACTGAGATCTAACTACAACAAAGGAATTATCATGCAAAAATCCAGGGGGATAGAATACCAGACAGATGGGGGAAATATGAGTGATCAAGTATTCATCTGAATCATGTCTGTCTCATAATGTAGACCAGAGGAAAGAAAGGAGAGCTTGTGGGACAAAGCTAGCCAGTGGCCAGTTTGGGTAAGTACAGATTTGTTGGACACGCCATTTGCTGATGGGTTGTGTAGTCTATGGCTGATTAAAGCTACAATGGTAGAGTTGCAGAGTTGTGACAGGGACCGTGTGGTCCATAAGTCTAAGTTATTTCCTATCCTGCCATTTACAGAAAGTTTGCTGACTCCTAGTCTAGGCCATGTGACTCATGACCGCATTTGTCTGTGCCCTGCTGCTTCCTGCAATCCAGTTGAGTCTGACCTAGTAGATACCAGGAAATATATACTTGGAGAAGGAATAAATGCAGGATATTTTCTGCCTGCTCCAATTCTTTAAATATTTTTTTAAATAAAACCTTTTGAAATGATAGTTTCAGAACAGTTTTCCTTCAGGAGGATATGGCTGGGTCCCTCCTGCACAGAGAAGTAGTAACGGAAGTGGTGGCCCAGATGTTTGGATCTCACCACAGGAATTCCCTGCAAGGCACTGAGACCAAGGTTGGTTCCAGGCTGAAACATGGCTGTGGTTCTGTAGGTTCCCTGACCCAGCCAGGATGTGAGCACCACAAGTAACTCCCCTGTGCATGACGGTAATTCAGAGCAGGCCCTCAGGGCGGCACCGGCCAGGATTCGTCAACCTCACTCTACTAATACTTGGGGCCAGAAAAGTGCCTGTTTTGGGGGCTGCCCTGAGCATTGTAGGATGTTTAGCAGAATCCCTGGTCTCTACCCACGGGATGACAGTAACAATCCTCCTCCAGATATGACAATCAAAGAATGTCTCCAGACACTGCCAAACGGCTCCAAGGGGTGTGGGGAGTCACTGAAAATCACCCTCAGTCGAGAAGTCCTGGCGTACACAGAAAGCATCCTCCTCTTTCTATGGGGGAGCTTTCAGACATTGGAAGCAAATGTTCTAAAATATAGATGTTGAAAGAGTATAATATTAAATAGGCAATCTTTCCATTCAAATCACCCAGCATGGACTTTCACGCCCACCTAAGTGGGCTGTGGGTGCCAGTTAAAAATGCCAATATTGATCATTCCTAATAACATTTTGGAGATTCTTCTTTCCTACTAGGGTGTACCTTTTTAAAAATTGTTTAATTTAACCTGAGGTTAAGAGTTGTGTGCCATCTTTGGAGTCGGGGTGTTGTTGTGGTGGCTGTTTTAAAAACTCTTGTGCACAAATGCAATCCGAGTGCTGAGATCCATACCCAACTCATGAAACCTGATTGAAACCTGCCTGCCTGCCCAAAGCTAGCGCCCCATAAGCTGCAGCATCCAGGGCCAATGCACACAGGGATGACATTCTCTGCAGAGAGGACCGAGCAGGTGAGTCCAGAACAACAAAACAGGGAAGCAGAGAGTGTAGCAGGCAAGTTGGTGGATTCTGTCCTTTCAACAACAATACAAAAGATGGAAACAGCAGCAATATGACTTAGAGGAGGGAAATTTGGAACAGTGCCTTATTGGCCTAATTGGATATTGAAAGTAAGCACTGATGGTTGCTTAAAATGCTATATGTCCCCAACATTAGTATAATTTTTGATAGAGTAGACTTTATGATTATAAATCAAATAATTTAGCAATAATTTTCTTAACAAATAGATCATAGTTCATAAACTAGTAACCATGAATGTAAATTGTATAATATGCACATATACATATATATATATTCATATCTTTGGCTCACATTTGCTTTTAGCTGTGCATTGTCAATTTTTAAAAACAGAAATGTTTTATGAAAAATGTGGACCTCTGGCTTTCTACAAAATCCGAACCATCTGGCACTACACCCCCCTTCTTGAAGGATGACAATCAAGAGGAGATGAGCCACAAGGCGTGTGCTTCCCAGTGGGCCATACTCCCCACTTCTCCCCAATACTCCATCCTTGCCTGTCTCACGCATCCAGGTTAGCTGCCTGGATGCTGGCTCGCACCTGCATGTGTAAATTAATTTTATCTTCATCTTTGGCCTCTTTCTGCAGCCAAACCAAGTCCCCTTTCACTTGCCAATAAGCTTGCCCCAAATGCATTGCTTCCATAAAAGTTTGCCTGACTAATCTTACCCAAATTTCTTACTCCTACTTCTTTCTCCACTCAAATATATCATACTTCATTGATGGCAGCATTACCCAAAATGCTCTGTGGAGCAAATACATATTATATGGAGAAAATGTAAGGATACTATGATTGAATGAATTAAGAAAACTCAACAGTACACAAAGTTAAGAGTGCCTTTGCTGAAGCACTTTTCAGAGGCAATAAAATGCAAATGTGCTCTGTGAGTTTCCAAGGGGAGGGCATGCGTCTGAGCATTACCTAGCTTTCCACGGAATGCTTAAACTCTATTATCATACTTGCTTGCTTTTAAAAATTGTGTATTCATAGTTTCCAATATTTTTGCTAATTGTTTTTAATCACAGAAAACTTCCAGAAAAAAGGAGATGCAGACCATCGTGGGCATTGGGGTGGGGGCAACTTTTTATTTTACAAAGTAAGGCCATTAAAGAATAAAACATAACTACCATGAACATAAACACCTTTGCATAGAAAAGAAGTCATTTTAAACACCTCCAAAGTAGGAAAAAGAGTATTTCTATAAAGGACTACCCTTTAAACTGAATCTATTAAGCTTGTCAGATGTGGATTTTTCTTATTTTCTTTATTTTACTGAAAATCTGTAAAAACTTTGTCACAGACTGTCACCAATGTGCAAACCTGAATCTGGTCAACATTACTGAAATCTGGCAACAACATGAGCTCAAAAACCACTGTAAAAAGAGTTCACACCTGAGAGAAGAGATGGCAAGTTTCCACGCAAGGTTTTCTCTGATGTGGAAACAAATGGAAGCAACAGGAGAGAACGATGAGATGAAGGTGGGCACTCCCATGAGTGGCTTCCCTGAGCAGATCTTTGATGGGAATCACACTGGGTGGGGAGATTGTGGAGTGTTGCGTGAGTGACAGGGGCTGCACTTGCTGGCCTGGCATGGATGCGGACATTGATGATCAGGATGGACAGTGAATGATCATAACAGTCTGGGTGAGAAAAAAAGAGAAACAGATGGTTTAAATTTTTTAAAAAATGCAAAATGAAAAATAATAAAATATGCCATCTTCATGCATTCCCCATTTTCACATTTATTTATTATTCACAATGGGATCTAGTGAGGATCCCAAAATGTGTAGTTGAAGTTCCTGCCCTCAAGGATTTTCTAATCTCTTGAGGAGAAACCAATATAAACAATAAAAAGAAAAAAAAATGCTCCTTAAAATAAAAATGGATTATTTGAAAGCTCTATATTTTATCATCCTAATCAACTGGTAAGGGTCAAATGATAAAAAAAAAACAAACAAGAAACAACTTTATAAAATACACTTGGGACCTTGCTTGAAGTTCCTAGCCAGTATAACTCAAGGAAGGGCCTGCTCTTTTTAAAGGGTGATTCCTAAGAGTTGAATGAAATTGACATTCCTCTTCCAGGGAACGCTCTCTAATGCTACCATCTGGGTTAGATGTCCTACTATGTGCCATCAGAGTCCCTTGCACATGATCTCTCATGGAATCAATCACATAAGTTGCTTGAAGGCAGTGGTGGTGGTGGTGATGGTGGAGGTGATTGTATTACTTTATGTGATATCCTTAATACCTAGCACAATGCTTGACATATTGTTAGAATATAACATTTGAAGGAATAAGTGAATCTTCTATTGACTGCCCATTTGGAAAAGAAAAAAAAAATAACAGGTAGCCTTTAAAAGACAATAACCACCCTGATTCCACAGGCCCAAAGTGAGGCGTCCAGGCAAGCCAGGTCGCCTAGTTTTCCCACATAGATGAATATTGAGTCACTGTCTTTGGTACTGAAACATTGGAAACCATATATTCCATCATCATGGGAACTGACAAATAAAATTCAGGCTATTCAGCAGCTTAAAAGGAATGAGCAAGATCAATATGTATTGACATGGGGAGCTCTGAAAGATGGCGGGAAAAATGGTATGAACATTACGATATTTTTATAAAAGTCACAGGAACTCCAAGCAATTCAGTGTATTTTGTGTAGCAAGAAAATACACACAATTATATGTATTATCTCAGGGAATATAACATAGATGCAATTTATTTTAAAAAAAAAAAATGGTAGGAAGGCCGTATTTCAAACTCCTAACAGTGGCTTCTTTAGGGGAAGGAGGAAAATGGAAATGGGGATGAGGCCAAGGGGACTTAGCACTAGTCTACTGTTCACTTATATTTAGAAGGAGAGCACTTTAATTCCAGGGATTAACTGCATATGTACACATTTCTTCTGCTCTGCACTAAACACTGGGACGTTCTTGGACTAGAAATGTTTGCCGATTGTGACCCCAGTTCTGCAGAATATCTTGGTAGGATTCGTGGAATTTTACCCCTCTTTTTCCTTCTCCATTAAAAGCTGAGAAAAACATTTGTGAAGTCTATTTCTGAGGCCAACCCTCCCCATTTTGGAACAATCTCATTGTTTGTCAACTGCCAGCTCTGACATTCTCTCTCACTTCCCACGGTCTGGCAGCCGGGAAGGAGCCTGGAGCCAGTGCGATTCCCCCCTGAAGAAACAGTTTAGCAGTCTGCATGGCGTTTGGAGTGAACGAGGAAAATGTGCAATTTTTCCCTTCTATTCCAAATGCCCAAGAGTGTGTGTTAAGATTGGGAGAATCTGCCTCATGGCAGAAATGTGCTACCAGCATCCTCTGTAAGAAGAATTAATTTTTGATATGTCTTGGTATGTGATGGAAGCCTTGATAGTACAATAAAAAAAAAAAAAACAACTTCCAGACTCCCCACTTTTAATTCCAAAGTTTGAAATAAAAAAGACTATATGAACACAATGTTTCATAATAATGACAAATATTGATTGATATTCATCTCAATAACTCTATGAACTAAGGACTACTATTCTCGTACCCATTTTACAGATGAGTAAACTGAGGGTAGAGGAATTGCAGAGGGCTGTATCCCTAATATGGAACAGTTATCATTTAAACCCTAGCCCTCTGGTTCCAGAGAGACCCAGTACCTTTTAACCTGCTTTCCATCGTGCCTCTTGTTATTCTCTCTCCTTAGTACTTAGCAAATAGAGATCTTCAATAAACACTTCTTAAATGAATTAATGAGAATTTTACACCTGACACACACTTGACTAAAGGACATTGGGCAAAGCCAAGGGCATGGTTAATCACTCTAGGTATATTGACAATGAATGGTATAACCTTAACTGGAAAATAATCGTGAGATTTAGAGTCATACAGACAATACAATCCTTGACTACTTACTTACTTTACTTACAAACTTGGATAAGTTTCTTAGTCTTTCTAACCCTCAATTTCCACATTTATAAGAGAAGTGTGGCAGGCAGGATTCTAAGATGGTGTCCAATATTCTCACAGCCTGGTACTCCATGATCTCTATAACTACCTCCTTTGGCATGGTTAGAACCCATGATTATGATGAAATCACTCACTGGGTTACTGACCAGTTGACTTGTAGTTGATCAAATGGAGATTCCTCTAGGTGGGTCTCACATAGTCCGAGGGGCCTTTAAAAGAGGATGAAGATTCAGGGAGATGAGACCTCCTGGAAAGACAGGAAACCAACATGTGAAGAACTGCCTCCGGGGCCACATGGCAATGAACTGCAGGTGACCTTTAGGAGGCAAGGGCAGTTTCTGGCTGATGGCCAGCAAGAAAAGGGGGATGGCAACCATACAGCCATAAGGAAGTGAACCATTCCAACACTCAGTGAGCCTGGAAGAGAACCCAGAGACTTGGATGAAAATCACAGCCTGCACAGACACCTGATCTCAGCCTGGGGAGACCCTGAGCAGGGGACACATTGGAGCTGTGAGAGGATAAATGTGCATTGTTCTTAAACTAAAAACCTTATGTTAACTTTTCATAGCAATAGAAAACTAATATAGACAGTGGTACATCCTATAGTGACATAAAAATTAACTAAAATAATATAAGCAAATTGGCACCAGCGGTTCTCAACCTGTGGGTTGCAACCCTTTCACAGGTGTGGTCTAAGACCATCGGAAAACACATATATAATTACATATTGTTTTTGTGATTAATCACTATGCTTTAATTATGTTCAATTTGTTACAATGAAATTGGGGGTCACCACAACATGTGGAACTGTATTAAAGAGTCGCAGCATAAGGAAGGTTGAGAACCACTGGCTAGCACATCTGTGCTCCTGGAAATTTTGACGCCTTCCTTCTTGGGCGATGCAATGCTGCCCACTCATGGCTCTGAAAGTGAGCGTGATGGCTGGAGTTCCAACAGCCAACTTGGCCTCTGAGGACAAGAACCACAAGAGATGAATCAAACCGAAAACCCTGGATTTGAAAACATGGAGGGAGCCTGGAGCCCTTGACCATCACTGAAAAACCACATCAACCTGGACTTGTGTATGCAAACAATACTTCGCAGCACCCAGTCACTCCCAGCCCAACCCAGTTCTGTTAATAGATTCTAATTAGTGAGATACATCACTCAATGTATTGACTCACAATCAGGCTCTCACCAGCAAAACTATTGGCAGTGCTGACTTTATTTGCAGGAGCAGGATACCATGGAATTTCTAGAACAGAGAAACACCCAAGTGATATTCAAAATAGGGCTATTCCACTTATTAGCCAAGGATCCTTGAGAAGAGAGTTGAGATTTCATCTTTGATTGAAGGGGCTGTGAGTACACAATGAGAGAGATAGAGATAGAGACAGAGACAGCGAGAGAAGAAAGGCACGGGACATTCCTTGGTGCAGCTGGGTTCCTCAAAACCACTGTATTTAAGAACCATCAGCCTCATCGTCTGAGGAGAAGGGTCACCAGCCAAGGAGAATCAGATTCTCTCCTGGAGCTCATTTCAATGTTAAAACTGCAGGCCTCTCTCTTTCTGGAGAGATTTCCTATTTTATCATTAAAACTGCTGATCGTAACCCCGCTAATGTATGAATATTGCTCACACACACAGAAAAGGAGCTAATGCGATCAAACGCAACACTAATATTAAATTACCGTAACCCATTTACCTCGCCTGCGCGTCACTGTTTGCCCCCTCCCCTTGGCGAGAGCTTGTACACGCGCACACACTCTATAAACTCTTCGCAGGAATACAAAAGCATCCTCTGTGATGTTGATAAGAAACAGGACAGTCACTCTCTCCTGACATATTTGTTCTTTAAAAACAAATCAATGGCACGGGGATTTGGCACCTGAATACAGAACAACGGCTTGATGAGGCAAAGATTGTCTTCATTAAGGACATTAATATTCATAGGGAGTAGAAAATCTGACACAAGAGAGGACTCACTAACCTTTTCTCATATTAGATTTTTACTTCTTAACACAATTACAGTCCGGCAATGACTTAATTAATGCTGCTTTTCGTCAGCCGCCTTTAAAGAGCTGTCAATTTGGTCCTGCAGAGGCTGTCAACGAAACAGAAAGACAGTCATCTCGGCGAAAAAGACACAGGAAGAAATTCAAACACTTAATAATATTCAAAGTGCTAGGCAGAGTCACATATCAGCGGGGATTAAGGGGAAATTTTGTCTTTCCCTTCCGTCTCGTTGAAGCGAGTCTTGGCGATGGTGCCCTGGGACCTGGTGGGTTTGGGAGGCAGAGAGAATGGTGCCATGGGAGGTGGAAGGAAAGAACCTCCCGAACCTAAAAATGGAGCAGAGCAACGACCTGTAACCTGGGCGAAGGTAGCCCGGGACTTGAGAAAGGACTTGAGAAAGCATGTCCACACACCTCTCTGTATAGATGAGAAAATTAGTCCCATGGATCATTGACCCAAATGTTGAAAACTGAGCTCTGCAGGCCAACATATCACCTGCAGGTATTTTTTTTTTCTTAGCATGCGCAGGGTTAAAAAGGATTAAAATAAAGCATTTGCCCAGATACATTTCAGGGTGCAGCGTTTCGTTAAAGCTTAGACTATCTGGCAACCCTATCATGGTCATGATCTGCAGACCTTGAGAGCTGGTGGCCCCGGCCAGCTTCACCTCACCTCCATCTTACACCTGGTCTGCCTTGATCCTCTCCTTTACCGACTGACCCTTTTAGGCATGTGTGATTGACTCACTTTACCCAACTGGACTTCAACCTCTCTCCAAACACAACCCCACACCTCCCCCCATGTCAACACTGTGCTCAAACCCAGGGTTTTCCATTTGAATATACTATGCTGTTCTGAGGATAGTTTCCATTTATTATTTCTTGCCTAAAAGGGGTGTATTCCTGTCACATGGCTGGACTACACCTCCCAGCTCTCGGCCTGCATCTCATTCACAGCATGTCTGACATTTGGGGTCAAATAAATCTCTCTGTGGGGTCTTTCCTGTATATTGGAAGATGTACCAGTATAGCAGCATCCCTGGGCCCCACCCATGAGATACCAGTAGCAAGTTTCCCATCCCCTCAGCATGACAAACAAAAATTTTTGACATTGCCAATGATCCCTCGGGGAGAAAGTTGCCATCGGCTGAGAACCATTGGCCTAACTGGTACCTTCTCCAATGTTATCTTCAGTGCCCCGTGTCAGAGGGCCTACCCTGACCACCCTAGTCTGCTCTAGTCTCTGCCAAGGTACCCCACCCTGTTCATTTCACACACTGCCTGTTGCGGGGTGCTTTTTCTATTGTCTTTTTTTGTTCAGTGTCTAGATTAAAAGCAGCATGAAAATGAAGGCCACTATAAATATTATTAGAGTAACTGACTCAGCATTTCACCATCACCGCAAGGTTCATTATGCCGCATGAGCAACTCTTCCTCTTGGTGGCTCTGGGGCAGAAAGCACAACCTCACTATTCCTCCCTGGTTGGGCCCCGGTGGCTCAGGTCACACACACTGGACAAGCAAGCACCCTTCCGTGACTGTGCAGCACCACTTTCCTGCTCAGGGGATGAGGCAACGGCCCAGTTGTTCCCGTCTGGACCTTGACTTCTGTTTCAGGAAGAATGAACAGTCCTTTAGGGATAACCATTCAGCTATGCCTTTATTTCTTCCGACCTGAGAAGCTATTGGCTGCAACTCCACCTATGAAGGAGACACAGAGAAACTTGCAGCTTTCTTTGCTGGAGAAAGAGTTAGAGGGCCACCACTTAGCCATGCAAGGAAAGTCCAGCCAACACTCATTTGCCTAGAGGGGAGGACACTATAGGAACTTGCGGGGCTGCCCCTCCCAGCATCCTTTGCCATCAGATCAGGTTGTTGCAGAAGAGGTGAGACGTTTACATAGGGAGGGACAAGGTGTCTGGGGCAAAGAAAAGTTTACGGACCCCTTTCCCTCAGTGGCTCAAACGTTTAGACCCTCTATGATGGACTGAGTTATTCTTGTTTAAGATCTCTGGACAGGTCCCAAAGGGGGCTCGCTGGGAGGAGGGGCATCCTGGCTGGTGGCCCGGAATCAACATCAATCCCTCGAAGTCTTTTGGAAAAACCTGCCCAGGGCCCACCATGTGACATGTGCTGGAGAGACCTCAGACCTGCCATTCCAACACAGCGGCATCCTTCACAGAAACCGTGGAGCGCACCAGGGCATCCCAAGAAGGCTAACCATGGGCTTTTAGGGTTAGGACTCCACTCCAGTCAAAGCTAAGATCTAAGCAGCTAAACCCACTCCTTGCAGCAGTGGACAAGGAAAGCCACAGAGGCTGCACGGGACCAGCTCTCCACAGTGACACCTGTGGACGCACCAGAAACAGCAGCCGTTTCCTCGCCGGTTTGGAGACCCTCCAGCCCACCATTTCTCTCTCCCACTGGCTTTTGAAGCAAAGGTGACTTTGAGATGAGTATAGCTCAGCCATGGGCAAACTACGGCCCGTTTGAAATGAATAAAACTAAAAAAAAAAAAAAAAAGACCGTACCCTTTTATGTAATGATGTTTACTTTGAATTTATATTAGTTCACACAAACACTCCATCCATGCTTTTGTTCCGGCCCTCCGGTCCAGTTTAAGAACCCATTGTGGCCCTCGAGTCAAAAAGTTTTCCCACCCCTGGTATAGCTCCTGGGACTCAGGACCAATTCATGTAGGAATGGGAGGCAGGGTAGGGGGCCAGGGAAGGTTGCATGAGGGACATACTAAAATTCCCATCTCTGAGTGTTTTTTGGCCTTCGAGTCATGAAGTGAAAAGAATAAAAGAGGTGTGGCTGTTTTTATCCCTCCAGTTGTAGAATCGTGTTATAGCAGTTATGCCTTTCGGGGTCTGCAAATAATCCTGCTCTGATGTCAAAGATAAGAAAAAAGTCTGTGGTGAGAACCACCAGTAAGGATAACTTGGATATTAAAGTTTCAGAACCAGACTTGTAAGAATGTACTGCCCCTATTGTTGGCCTTTTCTTTATGCACTACCCCAGGGGAATGGAGTATTTTCACATTCGGACTGGCCAGTCCTAAGTTACAGAAGCAAAGAACGAATCACACCTCCATTCTCTCCCATCTGCCCAGGAGGCGGTGGGCCAGCAGTCCCCAGACACAGTCTAGGCGAAGGCGACCCAGAGCTCCCCCAACGCTACCCAGAGCCCGGATCCCAGATTATGAAGGCATTTCAGGGCAAGGTTCAAGTGGAAACCCCTATCTGGAGGCCTAGACTAGGTCCTGCTTCTGCCGCAGAAGCTGGGGAAAGGGTAGTGTGGGTTGCTCTTGGTTTCCCCTTCCCACCCCCATGTTAAATGTTTGCAAACACAAATCTAAAAAGTTCTAACAAAGAATCAAATTTCCTTAATAAAGAATTGAATGTAAAAAAAAAAAAAAGTCCAAGTGACGAAGGGCTACAGGGACAGGCTATGGCACGGCACAGGTCTGAGTTCAAGTCGAGCTTTGCCACTTGTCAGGTGTGTAATCTTGAACAAGTTGCCCAAACCGCCAACTATTTCACCCCAGTTAGCCTACCTTGAGAAATTCTTATAAGTGAATACATGTGCTTTTTAAGCACCATTTCATGTCATCTCATAATATCCACAAAGTGAGCAGACAGTGAGGCTTAGCGATGGTGACAAATTGCTCAGAATGATGCCGTTGGGAAGTTGTGGCATCAGGACATGAACTTGGGCTGTGGTCCCACCACGACTCTGCACTGCTTCTGTCATGGTGTTTTGTGATCATCAAACGACATCAGGCATATAAGTCCTTAGCCGAATATGTAGCACATAGTCATTGATCAACAGATGCTGTTTCTTGCTCATACACACATTAATATCCAACTCCTAAATATCACCTCCTTCCTACCCCTTTCTCTCAACTAACCTCAAAGTGAAATCTCTTTGTTTACTTATTTAACAATGACCTACTTCTGCATGCTTCTGTCTTAGGTCAAAGCCTTCCTTCTAAGACCTTCTATTTGTTCAAGAAATCATTTTGTCATTGCTTGAGCTCATGTTCTCTTGCCCATTCACATGTAGACAACAAGTACAATTTTTTCATACAATCCTAACATAATTGTTGGAGTCCCTGTCTACATTGGATGTCTGGGACCCATCATAGCATCTCTGCCCCCAAAAGACCACCTCATGTTGAAACTGAGCCTTTTTGTATAACTGTATACATTGAACTGAGTTTGAAAGCCTATAGTTGACTACCAATAGATGTTGATTTGGCCTGAAAGTCTCTCCAGGGGTTCAAGTCATATTTTATCATTATTAGATTCTATAGACAAAACCACTTGCCTTTAAAACTACCATGCAAAGAAATGTATCCTGATTTTCCCACTGTGGCACACCTAACCCTTAGCAGGCCTGGCGTGCCAACATGGCAGGGCAGGCCCAAGGGCCTGATCCTCTCGTCCTGCCTCACTCGCACTCAGGGAAAGCTTACCCACAGGTGGTCCAGCAGAGACTCCGAGGGCGACCCGCATTCATCATCCAATGAACTCACTTATCTCTGAGGACTCTGTGTCTTTTGGGAGTCACGCCTGTCATGGGGAAGACTGAGAACCCTTTCAACGAAAACCTAATTTACTTAAAGAAAAGTGTGTGTGCCCCTTCAACAATCTTTTTGTGTACTATTCCATGGACAGGATGATGGAACAGACCGTTTCAAGCCAAGGCACTTTTCTAAGACACCTGTCTGCAGATAACTGATCATGAAATACAAGTGTCTGGAATGCCCGGAAGAGGGATTGTGATGCACCCACCGCGATAGGCTGGGGCAGAGATGGATGCTTGCTCACCGTGTTAGGCAAATTCTCCCTCCTCGAGGGAAAAAAGAGAGGTTGTCAGGTCTAAGAAAGAGGACTCTCCTTGCCTTCCCCCAGCATGACATCTGATTCATGTGTCAGGGCAACGAGAAAGATCATTCTCATTCCATAAAATGGGTTCGAGGAAATGTGAGGAGAGAAATCAATGGAAACAGTAATGAGCAATCTGCTTGTTTTAGAATTAGAATGCAGATATAATGGAATAAACTTAAAAAGCAGATCTTCCTGCTATTTTCATAGTCATTGATAATTGCATCGGTGCATATCTATATAAAGTCAACTGTAATAACAGAGATTATGGATTGACTGCCTTCTATGTGCCAGGTAACATTCTAAGTTATTTGCATATCCTATCTTAGTTAATTTTGACAATAATACAATGTGGCAGGAATCACTTCGCACTTTATAGATAGAGAAACTGCAGTCAGTTCTCTGTGATTTTAAGGCTTATACTCCTAATTTTGCTACAAATCTTATGCACATGTATGTCTGTATTAACACAGACTCTCATGTATGTTTGCAGATTGCACCCTGGGAGTGCTCAGATAATGCGTGGATGCAGAAAGAATGGGACTGAATAATTTTGCATGGTGGCTGTCATCGAGCCTTAATGTACAAATAAACAACGTGAAACAAAACGATAATGGCCGAGTGCTGCTTCTCCCCGTTGTCTCCTCCACCAACACCGTGGGATCCTGAAACCGTCATGGGTTGGTGCCTGGGTGTGTGCGGTCCTCATCCGTCCGAATGCCTAACACAGCATCCCTATCAAAAGCCCTTTGTGACAGGATCCTTTTCTGAAGCAGTGAGCGAGGTAGATAAAAATGAACGTTTCCGTCCCAGCTTGTGCTAACTCTCACATTCACTTTTAATGAACAGGTCGGACGTGGTTCTACGCTTGTCTGCATTTTCTTTAGACCTCATTTCTCCCCTTCGGCTGTAATGAGAGGGGAAGAGAGGAGCGGAGAGCTGCTCCAAGTCCTGCAATAGTTCATAAATATCTCTTTAAATATGAAACTGTCTAAACCCTCGGTGGCCATTACTTATTTATGGAGCTCCTTATCCAAACTTCTCTCCGTATCTTGACCACTCTCTGGACTCACACATGGTCTCTCAATATGTCAAAAACAGAGCCGGCCTCCATCAGGTCTCATCATCCTCTCTCCCCTCTGCCATCACCTTTGTGCTGGTGCAAGTTCTGTGTCGGACTATAATTCAGTGCAGTGTTCAATCTGCTGTTGATTCCGCTGTACCATCGGCCCTGGAATCATGGATGAACATACGAACTCATCCTTAGAACATGCTTACTTTCGTAAACCAAAATCCTTTTATCCAGGAAGATAGACTTGCAAGTGAGCTCCCTGACATCTACATAACAATACACTTCACTAACAAGTAAGTCAAGTATATAAAAATTTGCTTAAAACAAATTTTTTTGAACCATGGCCAGTGTGGCTCAGTTGTTTGAGCATCATCCTGTGCACCTAAAGGCCACCAGTCCAATTCCCTGTCAGGCACATGCCCAGGTTGAGGATTTGATCCCCGATCAGGGGTGGGTGCAGGAGGTAACCAATCGATGTTTCTCTTTCACATCAACATTTCTCTCTCCCTCTCTCTTCCCCTTTTTAAAATCAATTTAAAAATGTATTTTAAACAATTTTTTTGAAACACAGACAACTATGAAGAAGAAACATTTTTTTAATTTTATTGTGTAAAGTTTTACATATGTCTCCTATTTCCCCAATTGACCCCTCCCCTCTCCCAGCCAGAAGAAAATTTTAAAAATCATGATGAATATGCTGATCCCAAAATAATACTTTTAAATACTTTAGTATGTTTCTTCGTCTGTGCATTTTGTGTGTGTTTGTTTTGTACAGCTTAAATTATACAAAATGTAACACTGTGAATTCTTCTCTTAACCGTGAAATTTAAGATTTTCACATAGGAATAAAAATATTTTCTAATCATCATAAAAGAAGGAACACAGAGCGAATGTACTTAATGAAATACAAACAAAATAACATAAAAAGCGAGGCTCAGACTCTCCTCCCAAAAGTTAGTCTTGTGTACGCCAGCTTGATCCCAGGTCAAATAGCATTCTCTGAATATCTAATATATGCTTGATTGTCTGAATAGCTGGAGAATGTCCTGTGTATTCCCATTTATTCTATTTGATTAATAATCTTTATCAATATTTTGCTTGACTATAAGTTCTGCGAAGAAAGGTACCATACTTGTTTCATTTCCTCTGAATATTCAGTACCTAGCAGGATGCCAGGCCCCTGGTAGAAGCTTAGGAAGTGTGTGCTGAATGAAGAAATGACTTGTCTCCTTTCCCTGTGTAACCTCCGGTGAGAATTAGGTGCCAATCAAGTGGCGCTGGTATTAGACCGGGAGAGGAGGAAATAGGATGCTGCATTTTGTAGTCAACATCAGAGGGAAAGGGACTCCTATCCAGCTCAGCATTGTTGTTTTTAATTATTCTGCCTGTTTGGAGAAATAAATAATTACAAATCCTTTTGTGAATTTCAATACGTTTAATCTCTGAAAGATTGGCCCCAGTCAGGGAGCCCTTATAAACACGGTGAGCATTCCCAATGGCCTTTGGGGTAATTCTAAGACTTCTTCACATTGGGCTGATGGTAATTAATACCATCCCAACAGTGCACCTGAACACTTTATTATGCCACAAAGGAGAAGCCAGGAAGAAGCCCTATACAAACAGAAAGCACATTAAGTGACATCATTAAATGTTGGATGCTCCACTGAACTCTGTGAGATGTTTTACAAACCTCGAAGCAAGACAAAAGTTCTACACACAGGACTCCAGATGTGGAAAGAATTGTGGCTCCTCCTCAGACATATTTACCAATTGTGCTTTATTTTTCCATTTAAAAATGGGGAAACAAATACTAGCTACCCCATACAGTTATTGTGGTGGTGAATTAATATTTTAAAGCATGAAGAACGTTGCCTGGCCCAAAGCAAGTACCCCAAAATGTTATTAATCCTGCCCCTGGCAGTTTCCTTATCCTATATAATAAAAGCCCAGCGACTGAAAAGGCGAAATGACCAGAACAATCAGAGACCAGAACGACCGCTGCCCCTCACCTCAGCCGGCCCCTCTCCCCAGCGGGGAAACCCACCCTGATTGGGGGCATGGCCTGCAAACCACCCACGTCCCCTCGCCCCGGCCAGCTTTGCCCCCCAGCGGGGACCCCCACCCTGATCTAGGGACCCCATTAGGGCAGGCCAGCCAGCCCCACTCATGCATTTTTTGGGCATCTATCCTATGTAATAAAAGGGTAATATGCACATTGAACCTTACAGTGGAATGACCAGAATGACCACTCAACTAGTCACTATGAGGCACACTGACCACCTCTTGGACCCTTTCCCCAGCCAGCAGGCTCCGATTGCCCAATGGCGAATGGGAACTGGGGGTGGGTGGCAGGGGATGCAGGCAGTGCCAGGCCAAGGCCCCCAACCCGCCAGTTACCTCACATACAGAGGGCGGCCCGTGGTGGGGGCGGGGCCGGCAAGCAGGCAGGAGCAGCCAACCTCTTGGTCCCTTCCCCCGGTTGTCAGGCTCTGATCACCAGATGGCAAATGGGAAACCAGGTGTGGGTGGTGGCAAGGGGTGAGGCCGGCTGTGGGCAACTGGGCAAGATGGCCCTGATTGCAGGCCAGGCCTAGGGACCATACCTGTGCACGATTTCATGCACCAGGCCTCTAGTTTATATATATATTGTATTGTCTCTCATAAGAGTTAAAATATTCTTACTGTATAAATTTGGGGGGAAAAACAAAAAAGAGTAAAAAATAAATCTCTTTTAACCCTTCACCCAAAAGATCCTTTACTGCTATTATAAACAAATTACATTTTATTTCAGTAAAAACAATTGCTCTAAAATGTTTACAAATCCTTGAACTCTTCTTGCTTCAAAAGGTGGGAGCTAATTTTCCACAGCTCGAATGGGGCCAGACTTAGTGACTCACTTCCAACAAGTCAGAAGTGGAGGAAGTGGTGGCATATCCAAGGGAGGCCAAGTCACGAAAGGCGTTGCTACCGCTGCCTCCCCTCTGTGGATGGTCGCTCTGAGGGAAGCAGGTGCCATATTGTGAGGACACTCAAGCAGCTTGTGGAGCGGCCCAATGCGGAGGAACTGAGGACTTCCACACACAACCAGAGCTTGCCAGTCATGTGAGTGAGCCATCGTCAAGGGGGAGCCTTCCCATCCACATCTTGACTGTAACCTCATGAGAGGCCCTGAGCTGGAGTCTCTCAGCTAAGACACTTGCTGGCCTATAAATGGTTCCTGACCTATCAAAATATGAGATAATAAATATGCTTTTTTTTCAAACCACCAAGTTTGGGGGTAATGTATAACACAGCAGTGGATAACTAATACACTGGCTATGTACAGTCATGTGTAATTTCCAGGGTTTTTATTCTTTTCAACAAGGCTCATTATTTTTTTCATAAATGTTATCAGAAATTCTATAGGTGGCTTCATCATTTTGACATATGATTTTATTTTATTATTATTATTTTTTATTTTTTAAAACTTCTTTTATTTTTTTAAATATATTTTTATTGATTTCAGAGAGAAAGAGAGAAGGAGAGATCGAAACATTCATGATGAGAGAGAATCATTGATTGGCTGCCTGCAGCCTGCAACCTGGCATGTGCCCTTGACTCAAATTGAACCTGGAACCCTTCAGTCCTATCCTCTATCCACTGAGCCAAACCAGCTAGGGCTTCACGTGTGATTTTAAATCTCTTTTAGAGGGTTCTGTTATCTTACAGTTTTCAGGGGACAAATTCTGTCCCTTCTGTGTGTTGACTTCTCATGGTGGTTCATTTCTTTCTGCTGGTTTATCATTTCTGACTCTGAACTCATTGGAAGTGATCACTGGAGGTTCCTGAGGTCATGAATCTGTCCCTGTGCACAGATTCACATGTGCTTCTGGGGTCCAGTGGCTTTCATCAGTTTGGATGAGTTCATGTAAATTTCTGGCTTCTGGTCTCATAGCCAATAGACAGTGAGACCATGGACTCCATATCCATGCATGACACCTTTCCTTAAAGTGACCTTGGACTCCATGCACGACACAACCTTGGGACGCACATTTCTTATGATCGACTCTATACACCCATGACTGGGGAAAATAATGTTTCCTTCCAGTGACATTAGAAGGTAGGGGGTGGTTTCTTGAGTTATCTTTGCACTGATTGGTGACTTCTGACTTTATCCAGGAAGTTTATTTCCAGCTCCTGGCACCAAATAAATGTATGAACGTGAGGCCTCATCTTCCATCCCCACCCAGACATGAATCCCCACATTAGAGTCTTTCCTAGACCCAGTGAGGCATTCCTCTTAGGTTCCTGCTCATCTCCAGCATTGAATAAACACTTTGCTTTAGATGCCTAAGGATTTCCCTTCTTGCTTTCGAGCTTAGCCATGTATTTAAATCATATAATTTTGCAGTACTTCTATGTTAATGTGGGACAAGGAGATTTCACACATTGGATTTCACAAGTCTGCCCTATTAGGCAGAAAGAAGCCCTCCCGAATCTTCTCTGTGTGTCACATTTTTGTGTAATTATACCCATGCTGGCTGCACAAGGTTTTTTATTTTGTTCCTTTCATTTAATGTCACAATAAAAATTATTAAAATTTCCCACGATTATTAAAACTCTGTGTAAATGGAATTTTAATGGCTGTAAACTATCCCCTCAGATGGATGCACCCTAATCTACTTAAAATTCCCCCTTTGTCAGACATTGCGTTTTTCACTACACCATTACTGAATGGGAAGTCCTATTGTCTTTTGTGTTCTGGGGAGAGAAGAGAGATGTTTCAGTATTTCAGTTTTAGAACAGATGTTTAGAACTGAGGGTGCAAGGAGGTGAAATGACGTGTCCATGATCATACAGTCAGTCAGACTCCTACTACGCTAGAGCTCTTAAGAGCCACACTGACACGTACCATCCTCTCTTTAGTAATAAGGGGCCTGGAGACCGTGTAATTGCAGCCACATTCTCTACAACCCAGGTCTGTGCATGAGAATCACCAGGTGGCTTCTCTGACACCAGGTTTTCCTGGAGAGCTGGCTGGCAGGCAGGACTGGCCGGCCTGTGTGCATCCCCAAAAACATAAGACAAAATGACAAGCCGACACTGCATCTGAGAGCTCCCTAGTTTGAGCTTCAGAATATTCCTTAAGACCCAAGCCCCTCCCGACACACAAACAAATACCATCTTACTCTGTGTTGTCTGAGCAAACTCTTCCCAGTCTACCTTAGCTCCCTTCCCTCTCTCTGATGATTATCAGAGTGTTACAACTATGGATGTCCACCCCTCTGAAAGTCCGGCATCTCAAAAACATCACACTCACCGAGATAACCTCATCTAATTCTATTGTCTCAATACATTTTCTTTAATCCAAACACGAAATAACCCCAAACATGTATGCTTGCTTGCAGAACCTCTTCAAGGTCTATTTTCCTATGAAGACTTTCACTCTCTTACCTGACACATCACGACCAACACTACTCCTGATACAGTACGTTTTGCTCGCACATTAATACCCAAATTTGTGTCAGATACTCTTGACCACCAATGTGCATGCCCTGCGGGGAAAGAGATAGTGCCTTATGTCATGAAGAGTGGTTTACTATCCTATGTCACTTCCAATAGCCTACCTGTGGGCCCAGGTATTTGTGCAAAACCCAGCTGCCTTTCCTTCCTCTTTTGCTAAAACAAATGCTTCAGCCTAGTCCTGGGCATCTCACCACATGCCAGCCTCCTCCCTGAAGCCCAGCTCAGCGGCCGCCACACAGCATGCCGTGGGTCCCAGAAGGACACAGTGAGCACGGCTGGGCCATTTCCACCACGAACAGCTGCTTGTTTGCTGTGGAGAAAAGAGGCCTCAGGGTTAGAAGGGACCGAACTGCTCAGCCTTTAATGTTTCTGCAAAATTATCTTGTTGACAAGTGCGGCATTATAAATTTGAATCCATTAGCTAAAAGGATCCATAAATATTTGAATAATGGCCTTTTTAGAGTTTTACCAGTCTATCAAACTTGTCACATGTCCACTTTTTACAGTTTTCTGACTGCTGGAAAGAAAAGGGCTGAGCTAAATCTTATGGATGGTTTCTAGATATGGGTATTTTATCCTGGCTTTCAGAATGAGAAATGCGTTGTCAAGTGGAAGTTGATTAACAAAACCCGTTAGTATCTGCGGGTAGTGGAGGAGGAGGCTCTGTCCACCAAAACATGCTCCTTGTCCTGGGCAGTGGCATCTGGCCAGCAGGGGCTTCCGGTCCTGGCCTTGCAACCAGGACTGGCCAGATGGTAAGTTCTGGCCAATCAAATGTACACAGATGTGATCTGAGTCCCATCCAGTCCAGAGAGGAGTTTTATGGAGCCTGTATATCTTCTCTGTTTTGTATCTTTATCTCTATCTCTATCTCTACCTCTATCTCTCTATCTCTATCTCCATCTTTATCTCTCTCTATCTCTCTCTCTTTCTCTCTCTAGCTACAAAATTTAGAAAGTAAGGACTCTGAGGCAAAGAATCATAGAGCCCTAAGCTAGAAACTGACATTCTGAGCCACTTCCGGGATAAAATATTCCACGTGTGAACCGGGCTACCAACATCCATCTGTTGCATGAGGAAAAATGCACTGCTATTGAGTTCAACCGCGGACATTTTGAAATTGGGTTCAGCAGCTAGCAATACCCCGACTAGTAAAGTGACCTGTCCTACGTTCAAATAACAAAGCGATTGATTTTCCCCCTGGAATTTGGAATTCCAGATTTCTTTATAGCTGTTGTTGTTTTCAAAAGCCATCTCCTAAATACTGAAGTAGTGACCCCTAAGTGTGTTGCCAAAAGGTGGGCACAGCCTTGCTCTGTGGTGTTTCTGTCAGATGATGAGTTTACCAAGACTGCCTGTGGGGATACCTTGGCACCTGGCAAAGACACCAGGTAGGCATTTAATATCTCGTTATGCTTGTCTGGTTTCTAGAGAATCGACATTCTGACCCCGTCAGAGAGTTCCTCCTTGCACTGTTGCCTTGGTGGCATTGATGGTAGGTCATTATAAGCATTCCATCCACATTTCTAAGCTTTCTTAAGTCTATCAACAGTTTCAGCAGTCCCCAAAAGAGCTTCATCCCACAACCCCTCCCGAACCATCACCATCTTCAGAAAAACACTTTGGTGTCCCCCTCTGAGTTTGTGGGACTTTTTAAATAGTTTACACCCTATGGAACTTTTACTATGTACCAAGGACTATGCTTGATGCTCCATCAACATTATTCCTGCTAATTCTTATAACAAGCCTGTAGGATGTATCCCACTATCTCCAGGACACTGAGAATTAGAGGGGTTAACCAACTTGCCAAAGGTTACACAGCTGGTAAGTGGTAAATACATGGGTTTCAACCCAAATCTGCCTTGTTCCAAAGCCATGTGCTGTGGGGACCTCACAGGGAACATGGTGAACATCCACATGAAAAGTTGATTTTGTAATTCAGGGTTGATTTTATAATTCTCAACCTTGGCTTATTGAACTTTGGGGCCAAATGATTCTTTACTGTGGGGCCATCTTTGCACAGTGGGGTGCTTGGCAGCATCCCTGGCCTCCACATCCTGGATGCCAATAGCACCCTCCCCCTGTTGTGACAACCAGAAGTGTCTCCAGATATTGCCAAGGGTCCCCAGGGGACAGTATCACCCCCAGTTGAGAACCAGCATCATAGCCTAATGTTAAAAATATATTTTTTATCTCCTGCAGAGTTGATGCAGAGACTTCTTTCTGAAAGAAAATTATATAAGTGACCATGTCTCCATTTTTGCTGTAGCTGCCAAGAAGCTCAAAGAAAAAAATCAGTTTAGACTCTAGCGAATAGATGACCCCAAAGTGCTGAGTAATTTCCATTTTTCATCTCTAATTCTTGATGTAGTCTCTTTCCCGCTGCTTTCTTCATTTCCCTACCTGTATGTCCCATCCTAGTATGTCATCTTCTATCCAAAGCTATTTGAAATACTTTCCAGAAGATCCAAGGTATAAATATAAATACATTTTTCCACTGATTTTGAAATGAACTTGCTTGATTATTTGATGAAGGCTGGATTTTTCTAGGAATCATAAATATTCCTGTGTTGTTGGTTTTTTAATATTTTCAAGAATTCTTTCTGATATTAAAAAACTCAAAGTCGGATTAAGAAATTGAACTTTATTGACATTTTCTGGCTCCCAGAATCATATTTTGAAATGGGTTCAGGAATACTAGAATAATAGAAATAATTTTTTAAAAAACTTAAAAAAGGTTTGCAAATCATTTTTCCCCACGTTTTCCCACTGTAAATGCTGAGAATTATTATTTCATTAAAACATTTTTATTACTCAGTTAATAAGGTGAATTTGTTATGGTAAAGTGGGTACCTCTCTGAGATGCTTTCCTAAGATTTTTCTGTGACTCCTGCTCGAAACTGATGCTCAGCAACAGCTTCTACCAGTAGAGAGGCTCCTCCTTAGAATTCTACCACATGTTTTCACAAATGAATTTTCCAGTCTGTCAATTACTGGGGAGATAAAAATTGGGGCCAGAACAAAGGATGACTCAGAGGCTCATTTGGAAATTTGGGATTTCTGGGTCTGCTTTGACAGATTCAGAAGAAGAGGCAAAACATTTCCTGTAAATACCATCACAGGGATGGATTCTCACTCTCTCATTCCCCCATCAAACAGAAATCTATACTGTGCCTTGAGTTGAGCCCCAGAGAAATTATCAATATTCACACATCTGGCACAAATCTGTTGGAAGGGAAAAAAACAACATTATGCCATCTGTATTTCTTCCATCGTTTTATAGCACAGCTCCGGTCCCTCACCGTCATTTTGTCACACAGTCTTGTAAATATAAAGTTATATTACTCCTTGGCTTGTTTGAGGACACTGTTCATCATAAAGGGAGGATGAGGAGATGATGTCACTGCCAGGAAAAAAAAAAAAAAAAGACACAGCTCTCCTTTCCCAATCCCCCACCTTCCCTGGAGTATGGAGGAGCCAAATTTCAACAAGTTTGGCACAGTTGTAGGAATTAACATGACTGAAATGTATGCCAGATTTCAAAACAATTTCTAACAGTTTCTGTGAGACCGTGTAAGCAACTGAAAATTGACATGTTGTGTTGTGCCCGAGTCAGCCAACTGCTGTCACTGCATAATTAGATTTTCCTGCATGAGAGGAGAGTTTCCTTCAAAAAATTATGAAATAAGGCAGAAGCTAATATAGAGCATGAGAGGGTCTGTTATTTGCAAAGAGGTAGCCTTCCGCCACAGGCTGATTTTGGACACACACTCACATGCACCCAGGAGAGGCCCTCGGCCGTGGCTTTCTGTGCTTCACTTGCATGCAGTGCTCTTTGCAAAGGGAAGAGGGCTCGCAGCACAGGCCAGATGGAAGTGGGCCCACTTGGCTGCTCAAGGAATGGCTGAGACCCAGAACTGAGAACAGCTTTGGAGCTAGTGAATGTGCGGTTACTTCCTTCTGACACGGGATAATAGATGTGGCCGAGTCTGCTGGGTGCCCCCAATATTTATTCTCCCCTTTATCAATTGTGACAGTAGTTTTTGTTCAACATAAGGCCACCCAGCTAAAGACTACATTCCCCAGGCCATTTTGCATGTCAGTGTAACCATATAATTGGGTTCTGGCCAATGAGACAGGAACAGAATGAACGTTTCCAAATTCCATGTCATGTCCTTCACAGGAAAGGTGGGTTCCCTCCATTGTCTCTCCTCCCGTCTTCCTGAGGGCAGGAGTAGAGGCGTGGCCATAAGCCATCTTGGACCACGTGGATGAGGGCTGCACCCTAGATATGGCAGAACATGAGGTAAAAGAAGCCACGTCCCTGACACGTTGGAGTTGCAGGCTGATCTTCAACGGCCTCTGGAGTATTGCATAAGAGAGAGGCCAGTTACTGTTCTGACTCAAGCCATTGTAATTTTGGATCTGTTCTAATAGCAGCCTTTTCTGTATCCTAACCAATACTAGACACTTGGAAATGACCTTCAGAGTTTATCAGAGCCAGGTGTTTCCAGGCAAGAGAGTGTTTATACTCCAGGACTCATGTATCTTTGCTTCCCAATCATCGTCTTCAAAATAGAGACCTTTCCCCAAAGATTTTATCTTTATGGAAAGGCAACATGTGACTCAAATAATTTATTTATTCCTTTAGAATCAGGTTATTACAATTAGTAGCCTTTTAAAAATGAAGAAAATGTAGCTTAGAGAGGTGAAGTAACTGGACTCAAATTACTTAGCAAATAATTTCTGTGTTTTTGTGTTTGTTTTTTACATAATATACTCAAGTGGAATAAGTTCTTAGCATACAAAAAGACATATAACAATTGTTTGTTAAATGACTACATCATTGAAATAAAGCAGTAGAGTCAAGACTGAAACTCAGATCTGCTGATTTCAAAGCCAGTGATTTTAAATTCTGCACAATCTTTGCTCCCTGATTATGTTTTAAATTAGGCGTTTTTGAGTTGGATTTCTGAGTTAAAATTTCAGCATATTTATAAAAATAATAATAATTTAAAATTTTAAAAATAAATTTGACATCAAGATTTTTGTGTGTGGCCAATAACAGAAACCCTTAACTCAAATGGGCTTCATCATTCGTGGGGCCTTCTTGACTTATGTTACTGAAAAGTCCGCTGGAAAAACTAGTTTTGTTCTGGCTTGATGCTGGGGCTGGACAATGCCCCCAACATGCTGTTCACCATCGCCCAGCACAGTCTCCTCCGGGCTGGCTGTACTCCCAGGCTCCATCTGATATCAAAATGGCAGCCAGCCTATATCTCACCTCATTTAATTCCAACAGAAAGGAGCCCTAGTTTATGATTATCTTATAGGCCTGTCTGTCAACTAATAACTATAGCCTATAGGGTTCAGAGCTCTGATTGGCCAGGTATGAATCACCCCTTACATCCCAACCTGACCACAGACTCTAAGAGTAGAGGCCAACCAGAGTATGTCCTTAAAGAATAAGAAATGGATATGAGCTAGGCAGCAATAATAAGTGCTTGCTGCAGGGCTCCTTATATACTCAAAGCTGCCCCATCATAGAGATCTAAATTTACATTTTATTACTTGCCTTCCAACTTTGGCCTAAACTATTATTATTTCTCCAGTCCTTTGCACATACTCAGAAATACATATACACAAACAGTACACACACATACAAACACACACACACACACACACACACACACACATCCCTCTGCCTACTGCTATGCTAATTTTCCTAAATACCACTTATCTCCTGGAGCAGCTAGCACCCTTCAGGGACAACACTGCACCACAGTGCTGGACTCAGACCACCTTGATTTGTAGCCCAGCTCTGCCCAAAATTGTAAGACCTTGAGGAAGTAACTTAACCTTTGAAAACGTTGATATCCTCATCTGAAAATGTAATCACATCTCAGTTAATTCATAGAGTTGCTGTGAGGATCCATGAAAGGATGCATACAACACACTAGGTTCTGGGTCTAAACTCACAGTGTGTGCTAGCTAGTACAGGTGGTGGGTCATGCAGGCCACCCACTTAGTCCTCCTTTCTCTAGAGCGGTGATGGCGAACCTTTTGAGCTCGGCGTGTCAGCATTTTGAAAAACCCCAACTTAACTCTGGTGCCGTGTCACATATAGAAATTTTTTGATATTGCAACCATAGTAAAACAAAGACTTATATTTTTGATATTTATTTTATATATTTAAATGCCATTTAAAAAAGAAAAATCAACCAAAACAATGAGTTCGCGTGTCACCTCTGACACGTGTGTCATAGGTTCACCATCACTGCTCTAGAGAGCCTAATTTCTCTGAACAAACTGACCTAAATTGCCCTTATTTGAGCTTCCACAGGACTTACAAGCTGATGCAGTGTTTATTGGCCCCGAGATATAGTCAGATCCCTATGAGGTTGTCCCCATTCCCATGCTGAGATTCTAACCCCTCCTGAAATGTCTTTCACAGTGGACACGGAGTCACACAGACCAGGGTCTACGTCCCAGCTTTGCCACTTACTATCTGTGACCTTGGACAAATTATTTAACTTATATGAACTTCAGTTTTCTCCTTTGCAAAATACAGTTGATGCCAAACATAAACAAGGCAGTAAAAATACAATACTATAGTATGGTTCTAGACACAGAGTAGGTACTTAAGAATGGCAGCCATTATTTTATGTTACATGTATTTTTAACCTGTTTCAATTTTTCATCTTAGTTGTCCTAAGAGGTGATCATAGGATGAGTTTAAATGATTTAAAGTCCCATCTTTCCTATGCTTTATAGGATCAATCCCCAGACATATTTTGCAAATACCATTAGTCTAGAGATAGTCATATCAAAGTAGAAGGCACACCCAGATTTTGACTAAGAAAATTTCAGCAGTCAAATTCAAAGCAAGGATAATAACAGGGAATTAAGAAAGACTGGTTCCTACTGTGAACTGAAAATGCACTGGACATTAATTTGGTTTAATATCTCATCTGGTCTCCCAACAACCACCCCCAATACATAGTGGTTTAAAACAATAGCCGTGTAATATTGTCACAATTTGGTGGTGTGACTAAAGTTTCTCTGGTGGTTTTATTTAGGCTCATTCATGCAATTGCATTCAACTAGATGGGCAGGTATGCTGAATATTCAACATGCCTCACATGTCCTGCAGACACTGCTGGCTGTCAGCTAGAGTCCTTTGGTTCTCTTCCATGTGTTCACTCCTGTGAGCCAAACTGGCTTTCTTTTAACATGGTGGTCTCAGGGCAGAGGGCCAATGGGACAGTCTGCAATGGGCTAGTGCCTATCGAGCCAGCCTCAGCTTACGCAGCTCATCCCAGTGGACAGTGATGTTTCATTGGCCAAAGCAAGTCACCAAGGCCAGCATTCACCTGGACAAGGACTTAGACTCTGTCTCTTTTTTTAAAAAAAAATATATTTTACTGAATTTTACAGAGTGGAAGGGAGAGGGATAGAGAGTTAGAAACATCGATGAGAGAGAAACATCGATCAGCTGCCTCCTGCACACTCCCTACTGGGGATGTGCCCACAACCAATATACATGCCCTTGACTGGAATCGAACCTGGGACCTTTCAGTCCGCAGGCTGATGCTCTATCCACTGAGCCAAACTAGTTAGGGCTAGACTGTGTCTCTTAATAAAAGGTGAAGCAAAGAATTTGTGGCTGTTTGTAACCTATCACTGAGACTTTTAATAGGGCAATATGTGGAAACCAAGAGGCAGAGTTAAGAATGAAATTCAGGCCGAAACCGGTTTGGCTCAGTGGATAGAGCGTCGGCCTGCGGATTGAAAGGTCCCGGGTTCGATTCCGGTCAAGGGCATGTACCTGGGTTGTGGGCACTTCCCCAGTGGGGGATGTGCCGGAGGCGGCTGATCGATGTTTCTCTCTCATAGATGTTTCTAGCTCTCTAGCTCTCTCCCTTCCTCTCTGTAAAAAATCAATAAAATATATTTTAAAAAAAAAAAAAGAATGAAATTCAGGTCTGAATGCCCCTATACTCCCAGTTGACCACAATGTCTCAGAATAGCCCAAGAATGATGAATTTCCATAATCACTTAGATGTATGCTTTTCATCTTGTAACACACACTGACAGTGTTTCTCAACCTTCCTAATGCCGCGACCCTTTAATACAGTTCCTCATGTTGTGGTGACCGCCAACCATAAAATTATTTTTGTTGCTACTTCATAACTGTAATTTTGCTACTGTTATGAATCATAATGTAAATATCTGATATGCAGGATGTATTTTCTGGGGTCGCGACCCACAGGTTGAGAACCGCTGCATTAGAGTCTCTACCACATAACTGGCATGGCTTCTAGCTCTGGTGTAGAGCATTGTACAAGACAACCAAGGACTCTGCCTTCGGAAAGCTAAGAATGCGTAATAATGTCAGATGAATGGGACGAGGGTAATGGAAGGAGGGGGGAATGTTTAGATTGATTGGTCGGGAAAGGTCTCTATTGGGAAGCCTGAAACAAGAATGGGGAGATGAAGGCACAAAGGGTCCAAGAAATGTAAAATCCCCAGGAACTAAAAAGCTTGGTGTCGGGAGGACAGAAATAAACCAGTGTGGCTAGAGCAGAGAGAGCAAGAGATAGGCTGTAGGGGGAGCACTATGAGTGGTGGGAAGAAACAAGCTTATGGGAACTCAGAGGCCATAGAAAGGTGCTTAGATTTTATTTGAATTGAAACAGGAAGCAATTGGAGCACCCTGAGCAGGGGATTTGACGTGATCTAATTTATGTCTGACCTTGGAAAAACTTGATAAGACACTGCAGTTCTAGCTGCTATGAAGTATGTAGATTACAGAGCAGCAAGCCAGGAAGCGAGCTCAGTTGGAGGGCTATATGCCTGGAGTGACAGTGGCCTTGGAGGGAAGAGGAGGTTCTGCCTTAGGCTTTGGTATATGGGCTTATAAGACTTTTTGGTGGATTTCTCATGGGATGGAGGTTAGTAAAGATAGACTACTACAAACAAGAGTTGAGAATACCAGCAAATGCCACTCACTGGGGCCGGAAAGGGTGAGTCTACTTCCTTATGAAATTGAATGTCTTTGTTATGCCTTGTTTTCAAAGAGCATGAATAGGAGTCTTTTTTTATTATTTTCAAACTCACACAGGTGTGGTAGGTGACAAGGACAAATGCTTTAATGATGGGCAAAAGGGGGAGCAGGAAGTTGGAAATGCATACTTACTGGTTGCTGAGAATGCTTTGTATCCATTATTCCCAATCATGTTCTCTGATTAGAATGTAGGCATTCGCCTGTAAACTAATAGGTAATCAAATCTAATAATGAGAAAAGAAGAGCTGTTTATATGGATACTTAGTGGATGATACATCCAAATATAGTACAATAATCATGGAAACAGTATGATTACTCAATAAAATTGAGACATAGTAGCTTCTCCCAATCTTTATAATTCTTTATCTCCCCAGACCTCTACTCAGTCATTTTCTGATGCACATTGTCCCATGAGTGGAGTGAACATCTAGCCTTTTAAGTACACTTCTTATTCTCAAAATATCTAAATCAACCCGCATCATTCAGGAGGCAATCGCATCTTGTCAAGACAGCAGACCTAGATCCCCATCCTGCCTAATAAATTACACCCTGAGTCTTAATTCCCTGTTGTCTGCATATTTTTCTTGCATAAAGCTCCCCCAAACAATAAATCATCTTTCCGTCTTGCCCATCATGTATGGGCTCATTACTTCACACATCATAATTATAATCAACGAACAAAACTCAGGAAAAAAATATGAACAATGAAATGGTACTTTTTTTTTCTTAACATCAGTGCAACTCTGTATGATTAAAGCTTGTAATAATATAGATGGGTGCTTTGGATAATTTCCATGTAGCTCTTCTAAATTTTGCAGATATTCTTAACAGGTCCAACTACATAAGGAGGAAAGAGAAATAGCTCTTTTTGCCTTTAAGACTTTGAAGTCTGATTTTTTAAGTGCACAGATAACTTTAATACCTAAATTGAAAAATGAGATGAATATCCGTAGGGAAAAAGGAGCTTATTGCTGCCTCCCTGAAGTTCATCAAATGTTGTCACATATTTCTCTAACATTTTTGACTTGGTTAAGTGCAAATTTAGGTGAACACGCTCTTTTTCCCAGGGTTCATGGCAACAGAAATATAATATGTATTTTATGATTAATGAGTGTAGCTCTCTAACCTCCGCAATCTTAAGCAAATGGTGCTTTTGGGGGCAGAGGACCTCCCACTTCCATTATTTCATGATCTGGTTGCCACTAACTTTCTAAATGCTCACTTCACACTCCTGCTTGGGTATATCTGTGGCGCAGAATAAGTTGAAATCTCCATTCTAAGAATTTAAATCCTCAACAATAGTGCACGTCCCCCTCCATAACTATGGAGAACATGTAAACCAAGCATTAAGCAAATGGGTGAATGTTAAAGCTCAGCTTTAGTCACATCAATTAAGTTATTATATCAGTTGGAAAAATCAATGTGACAGTTCACATGATAACTGAAACACAGCTATGAATTTAAGTCCAAATTCTTGTTCAGTGTGTGGTTTTTGACAGCACCATCTAATTCATTGATAGTAGACCAGATCCCTTTGCCAATCTCACTTTTTATTTCATGGTTATCATGGACGCCATGTCATGTGACTTGTGGCTCTCAGGAAAATGCTGGCAGTAGCTCTTACGCCATGATGAAACCTGTGTAGACTATGGAGCTTCTGAAAAGTTGACCCTAAATACCAGACTGCCTCTAAGAGGGCTGACTATGAAAAATGTGAACATCAACCAATAAAAAGAAAACTATGAACATCTTACTCTATATTATAAAATACTTCCCTGAGTCTTTGTCTCCTATTTGCTACGTGAGTATGGAAGTTTAATTACTTTATGCCTCGGTTAACTTATTTGCTAAATTATGGGGTTGTAGTAAGGATTCAATGAGTTAACACTTGCAACATGCTTAGGGCGGTATTTGGTAAGTGTTAAGTATTAGCGCTGTTAGAGCTGCTGTAATTATTATTATTTCTTCATTTAGTGAGCTTTTATTCATCCTTTCTGGCTCAGCTATTTAAGCTCTCCTCTTGAATTCTGTTTTAAAGGAATTCTAAAAACAAGCTGAAAACTGACTGGATATTTGATCATATTAAGCAATTACCATTATTAATTACCCAAGGTGTGATAATGCTTATTTTTAAGAGTCCTTTCCTTTTGAAGATATATACTAAAATAGTCACAGATGATATGTCTGGGATTTTTTTCAAAATAATCTTGGGTGGGTGGAAATTTAGATAAAACAAGATAGAGTAAGAGTTGAAGATTGTTGGGGTTGCATGTAGGTTTGTGCTGAAGTTGTACTTTAAGTGTGTTTACTATTTCTTAATTATGCAAATAAGCTAAAGGTGAATAATTCAAATGTGGCAAAAGATGAAATTATATTTCTTCTGTTTCCCCTAAGATTGACAACTGTGAACTTTTTTTTTTGTTATCTGTGAGAGCAGATATATTTCTTTGGACAATGTAAGTGTTTACTCATTATTTATTGGATTATATCCCTTATGTAGGATATACATAGATTGTAACACATACTTTCAACGGTTAATTAATCAGCCAAAAAACAGTTATTGTATGTATTTTGTAGTAACTGTAACACTAATAATCATATTAATAATAGCTAATACTTAATGGATGCTTATTTCCTTGCCACTATGAATGTTAATTTATGTGGTGTTATTTCACTTATTTTTTTGCAAAGCGTTATGGGGGAAGCACATGTTCTAAAACATCACAGTGATGCAATTATCAACACGGAAGCTTAGTGGGGTGAAGTACTTTACTCATGATCACATGGTCAACAGCAAAGCCAAGGCTAACCCCAGATCTTCCAGACTTCAAAACCCAAGTCCTTAAGCGCCATCTGGCACTTTTCCTTATGGGTCAGATAATATACAGTGGGTGACTCAAAATAAGAATAAAGTATGACCCCTTTCCACAAGAAGCATTATAAAGACCTGAAATTAAGTCAAATGGCTACAGAGAGATGGATGGGAGCAGGAAAGATTTCCTGGACAATGAGATAATCACTGGCTAGATGACTGAGTTCAGACAAGTGTGAGAACAGTCAAGACAGGAAAACAAGACAACCAAAAGCCTAGAGCAAAGATTCCTACCCAGTGGTCCAGCCAAACCTTTTGTTTGATCTGCATATGGTTCAAAATATTTTGAAGAACTTGCCAACATTCCAAACTCATAAAACTCCACATATAAATCTATATTTCTGGTGTTTAAAATAAATCAGAAGGTTTGCCAACTCTGGGGTCATGTTTCTACATAGTCATTAGAAGTTCTGAGTCAGGGGACAGGTTTGCTGAATCCAATGTTTTGGGGAGTATCACCGAGCCTGCATTTAAGATAGAAGATGCTAGAATCAGAAATGCTTTTTACGTCTGGGTCAAAATAATGAGGTCCTGGTCATCTTAGAGGCAAAGGGAATAGAATGAATGGGGGGAAGGAGGACTCATTAATAGAAGTGGCAACATAACTTAGTGACAGGATGACTTATGGAGAAAAGGTATGTGACTTATACCAAGCCATAATAGGTCAGGTTATTTAACCTCCATGACGAAGACTGAGAGGTTGTGGGAGAGACCTTTGCTGCATCAGGATCATTAGAAACCTGGGGAAATATTGATTTTATATTGGAATATATTGGGAGATGGTGACACTAGTGATCAGCACAGAAAATTGTTTAAAATTAACAACCATGTGGAATTCATATTGATGTCTTGTAGATATCTAGAGATAAGGAAACAGCACTTGTGTAAGAGGCAGGACATGTAGATAGTCAAAAACTGTTCAGTTCTAGACTGACTGCTTCCAAAGACACAAGACCCAGAGATGGTCGTCCTCCGTCCAGGGAAGAATTGTACAGTGAGATCAGAGGAAAGCGACATATAATGAGCTATAGATGCTCACAACCAGTGTCCACCTGATGAAGCCAGAGCAAAGGAATGATTATGTGTCCAAAGGAAATTTCCTGAAAGTATCATGTCTTGAACCATATCATGAAGGAAGAGTGGTTACAGCACAAGAATGCAGGAGCAAGAGAACAAAGGTTGCACTGATTCAACCAATATTTGATGAGTGCCTGCTAAGTGGAAAACACACACAGTGTGTCTCTCCATCGCCTTATTCTTCCTCATAACACTTGGCAATGCCAGATACAACGTGGTGCATTACTAGTATATGTGTGCTTACTTGCTTGATTTCTGTCTCCCTCTGGACCACGCAAGCTCCCTGAGGGCAGGGACTTCATCTCTTGTTTACCAGGATATCCCCAAAGCTTAGAACCTTCTGGAAGGACAGTAAGTTCTCAGTAAATGTTGTTGGAAAGTGTGCGTCCTTACCAAGCTCACAGCCCAAGGTGGGCAGAGAACTGAACAGTGTGAGTGTACGCGGGCAGGAGGGCAAGGAGATAAGGCCCTGGCACATCCACAGACATAAGAGCTGTTGCAACGCCCCTGCCTCACAGAAGGAGAAACACAGGAGTTTATTCTCTTTGCATGATTGCTAACCAGATTGCTCTGAAAGGCATGCAACCCAAAGCGAAAAGAAGGAGGAAATTGCTTCATTTTTCCTTTTCTCTCCAGCTAACACACATCTTCTACAAAGAAACGTGCCGCACACAATTTAGTGGTCCCTGGTGCCACCTAAACGGGGGTGGGTGGGGAGCAACAAGCTAGAAGTGAGAGTGACCACATCAGTCCCGGGCTGCACAGGGTCATCTCAACCTTGGTGACTTAAGACACTGGATGAGATTTTAAAGTGTACGTATGTGTGCATGTGTGTGTGTGCACGTATGTGTGAGTGTGTGTGTGTGTGTGTGTGTGTGTTCACTGAGAGTGAATTCCCACCCTCATGAAGAGCATCAGCGGACAGCTTCTATGCACCGCACCTCTGCCCGCCACACTGGGCAGCAAGGCAAATGCCAGAACCCACCTCATCCAAAGGCTTCCATGGCAAAGCAGCAAGAACCTGTCGGCGATGCTGACTTCTCCACGGGGGAAAGGACCTAAATTAGACTTCTATAAAAAGAATATCACATATTTATTTCCACAATAACACCCGGGAAAAACGTTAGTCAAGAAGCAAGCAATTGGGTGAATAAATAAGCTTGTCTTTGTTCTCATCAATTAAGTTATTACATCAGTTGGAAAACCAGTGAATTATAATACAGATGTTTAATGAAACACTGCTGAGCCTATAAGTCAAACTCCTATTTTGTGGTGTGATTTTGGCTGCGTGGTTTTGTGTGTGTTAAACCGTATTTATTAGCTGATACCCATTATTATTTTGAGCAAGGTATAATTCAGTTGTCAGACTCCATCGCAGGCAAGGAGATTTAATCAGTAAGAGCCGGGTTGCTACTGAGTATAAAACAATGTGGGCTTCGGGAAGCAATCACGGCAGTGTGAAAAAATGGGATTAATTAGTATTGTATAGGAACAGGCAGCGTGCTCATTAAAGCCTTGTGAGGCGGCCCTTGATAAACTGCCACTTGATAGGGCCGCATTAATGTGACAAGGCAAAGACTTCATTTCCAAATCCTTCCCGATGGTATCTGGCTTTTAAGTTACCTGGGATGACCCTCCTTGGCATTCCAAATGCAAAGATCAAAATGACTGCCAGGCCCGGGCCGGGGAGCCGCCTGCACCCGGGACGCCCAGTGTGGACAGGGAGGTGGCAGAGACAACTTTTTTTGAAACTCGCAGTCAAACACGAATCAATATCTGTAAATGAGGCCGCACCCCGGGTGGCGGTTTTGCATTCGCACTCGGCAGGTCCGGCCGAAACTAATTTGACGATTGGCAACCCACCTTAATGAAGGCCACAGACAGATGCCCTGTCTGTTTGTTTACCCGATGCGGGTGGTGGTGGAGATGTCCAGGCAGAGGAAGCAGGGACTGCAGAGAGCAGCGGGCAGGCGGGGGACTGCCGGAGGGAAGGGGGAGAAAGGCAGGAACCTGGAGAGGGAAGACCTGCTCCCGCCAGCACCCCTCAGTGCCCATGATGGATGCTTCGGGCTTCCCAAATGCCTCTTAGTCCCTAAAATGCATAGGTATTGTTTTGTTTTGTTTTCACAGTGAAAGCATCTGCACATGAAAAAAAAGCCCTGTGAGTACAGTGTGCTTTACGTAAGCAGTATTGTTGGATGTACTTTAGACCGGTTTCCCTCATGGGCATCCAATTTGATTGTCTTTCAAACCTGCAGCTTTCTGGGTGGTGTCTTCTCGCTGAAGTCATTTTGCAGGGAGGAGGGAGGGGGAAGGGGGTGAGGAGGGGGAGGGCTCTGCAGAAATGATTTCTGTGCAGTTCACTGGGTTCATAGTTCCCTGGAAGGATGTCTCAGGCTGCTGGCTTTAGCTATCAGGGCTTGTAAGGCGACTCGACATAGAACAGGTATTTGTTAGGAGGTGTATTTCTAGGACCAAAAAGGCTGTTCAGAACGCCCCACCCTCGCCACACAACTACCATATATATAAAACCTCCCTGGCAGATTAAAAGAATGCTTTCTACCGTGAAGCTCAAGTATCCGCTCACAATGATAGCTTGTTTGCAATTGAAGTTGGGTAATTCCACTGCAGTCTGCAGACTCAAGGCAGAAGTCAGACTCCCTGAGCAGGTCAGGTGGGATTAAGTATACTGCTTTATCCAGTGATGTGCTGCAATCCTGTTCATTTAAACCCTAACATCTCACTGTTGTGGTCCGAGCTGCATGATGTAATGCAATATGACAGCCATTGAATTAATAGAAAATGGAATTCGGCTCTCAAAATTTCACACAAAATGAAGGCACAGAGACAGACAAAACAAAAAGGAGAAAGACAGACAAGGAAACACCTTTAATGTGATTTCCGTGGCCGCATGAGCCTGCCTCTATGGGAAAGCATCTGGAGTATTACACAGCCCCGCCGTCCTATTTATTCCTCGGGAAGACCGCGTGGTGAGCATGTTCCTATTTTGTTTCTTTTATTTCAGCAAGTGAATTGAGTGGAGGTGATATGCTGGACGCTGCGAAGGTGCACACATCCCCATTTATGCATAACACAGTGAGAGGAAATGCCCTGCCCCCAAGGCTGGATGAGCGCCTCCTGCGAAGGCCCACGCACCCCTTCAGCCAGTGGCCTGATTTATAAGCCTGCCGTGGGAGAGAGGTGAGCTGGGTAATTTAAATCACTAGACCTCGCTAATGAACTAGGCCGGAGAGAAAGCACTTTCCACTGTTCAGGCTCCATTTCACCTTCCTCATGTCCCACGTACTTTATCTCCAAGTTTCTACATTATTTATATAAAAAGGGAAATGGTTCTCTCGGAATAAAAGGAGTGAGCAAAGGCTCGGTGCTGCTAAAGGAGCTCCCACAAACTCACTGCCACTCGGCACCCTCGCGCAGGGCAACACAAAGAGGATTGCTGGGTTTGGCAAATAAAAATACCAAGTGCCCAGTTCAATTTGAATATGACATGAGCAATAAATAATGCAACATTTCGGACCTATGTATGCTAAACGCTATTTGTTTAATCTGAAACGCAAATTGAACTGGGCACCCTGTATTTTACCTGGGAAAGGAGGCCTTCCTCTCCCGGGGACGGCCTAGGTGCGATGTCAGGGGGAAATGCGCCAGGAGCCTGGGAAACTGGCCACACGTAGAAGCCTTCTGGACCCCGTGCTTCTCGGTGGGGAGTTTTTATTCTGCAGATTACTGTAGGCTTCACCGAGCTTTGAAATAAATGATCGGTCACTTTTCCCACACTGGTAAGCAAGCTTTAAACGATGTTTCCTCCATGGTAACCTCAACAAGACTTTCGCACTGTTGCATTTTGTATAAAGAAAATGCACACCGGTTCTCAAACCTACGAACTCCTGAAACCACCCAGCCACCACCACCAAATATCTTCCTCTCTCTCCATAGACTGCAGATTCAAAAACAGGGATCTTATCGTATATCCAAAGGAACTGAAGACAGGTATTCATACCAACATCTGTGCTAACAAACACATGTACTCACTTGTCTATAGCAGCTCTATTCACAACAACCAAAGGCAGAAACAAGCAAAGGGCCATCAGCTGATGAATGGATAATGAAACTGTGGTCTCTACTTACAATGGGAGATGATCCAGCCATTAAAAGTAACACATGAGCCTAGAGAAAGCAGACACAAAAGGTTGCATCCCATATGATTCCATTTCTATGAAACATCCAGAATAGGTAAGTCTATAGAAACATAAAGCAGATGAGCTGTTGCCCATAGCCAGGAAGGAGGGGCCGGGAGGGGAGGAGAGGGGAGTGACTGCTAATAGGTGCAAGTCTCCTGTTGGGGTGAGAAGGATGTTTTGGAACTGAAAGGTGGTACCCTAGCCAATTGGGCTCAGTGGATAGAGTGTCGGCCCCTGCGGACTGAAGGGTCCTGGGTTCGATTCTGGCTAAGGGCACGTACCTAGGTTGCAGGCTCCTCCCCATCCGGGCCCTGGTCAGGGCTTGTGCAGGAAGCAACCAATCGATGCATTTTTCTCACATCGGTGTTTCTCTCTGTCTTTCCCTCTCTCTGAAAATCAAGGAAAAAGTATATCTATACTGAGTGGCCAGATTATTATGACCACCCCAACAGTACAATGAAGTGAATTAGTTATGCAAATAATAATGATAATAATGAAACCTTGAGCCCTGACTGGCTTGGCTCAGCGGCTAGAGCGTCAGCCTGCGGACTGAAGGGTCCCAGGTTCAATTCCAGTCAAGGGCATGTACCTTGGTTGCGGGCACATCCCCAATAGGGGGTGTGCAGGAGGCAGCTGATTGATGTTTCTCTCTCATCGATGTTTCTAACTCTCTACCCCTCTCCCTTCCTCTCTGTAAAAAATCAATAAAATATATTTAAAAAAATAAAAAAATAAAACATTGAGAGTATTTGCTTAGAAAGTTTTCAATATTCAGTATTTTTGGAAGTGTCAATGAAGTACTGATGGGGTGGTCATCTGGCCACTCAGTGTATATATTCTTGGGTGAGGATTTAAATAAATAAATAAATAAATAAATAAATAAATAAATAAATAAAGATGGTGTTGCCCAGCATTGTCAGTGTATGAAATGCCAGTCAATTGTTCACTTTAAAATGATTAATTTTACATTATGTCAATGACACCTCCACAAAAATAAAAAAAATAAAGGACCAAACAAAAAATCACTGATCTTAATGAGCAAATGGAGTTTGCTACTCTCCCTCCGAACTCCTTTTGGATTTATTATCAGCTACAGAAAGGCCTTCTCATTCCATAAAGGGTATCAACTGAGAGACATTGCCACATAAGGAATTAGCTCAACTAAGCTGAATAGAGATCCTTAGGAAAGAGTCACAGGTAAGCTATGCCAGGCCTTTGTGTAAATTAGGAAAAGGTGCCCCATCTGGGGCTGCTTGATGAGCTGAGCCCCGCGTACCACCCAGGCAGGGCCTCTACGGGCAGTCCCAGCCTTAGCCCTCATAGGCAGCACCCTTGCCTGCAATAGGCCGTGTACTGTATTGTATTATAATGGATCTTATGGGACTTCAAGGTAATAATTTAATAGTCCTGCTGAAGAGCCAGACTTCTTGGGTCCCTTGTCAGCTCTGTGACCTTAGGACAGTGGTCGGCAAACTCATTAGTCAACAGAGCCAAATATCAACAGGACAACGACTGAAATTTCTTTTGAGAGCCAAATTTTTTAAACTTAAATTATATAGGTAGGTACATTGTTATTAACTTAATTAGGGCACTCCTAAGGCTTAGGAAGAGCCACACTCAAGGGGCCAAAGAGCCGCATGTGGCTCGCGATGCTGCAGTTTGCTGACCACGGCCTTAGGCAATTCTTTAACCCCTGTGACCTCATTTTTTTTTTTTTTACCTTTTAAACAGGGATAATAATATCTACCTACCAGAGCTGTTGGGGATGAGGCAGAATGGTTGTCTGTTTAAAGCATTGAGCACAGTATCTGACACCCACCAGAGTGGCTAAAATTAAAGACTGGCCATCGTAAAGGCTGATGACATTGAGGGACAACTGGGCCCTTTCATGTGTCTGATAGTAGTGTCACCGCACCCATGTCACTGCTATGGAAAACCATTCAGCACTTTCTCATAAAGTTAAATCCATCTATGTTATGACTCAGCAATTCCACCCCTTGGTCTTTACCCAAAAGAAATTAAAGCTTATGTTTATAAAAAGAAATGTACAAGAATGGGCACTGCTGCTTACTCACACTAGAGAAAAAATACATGGAAACAACCCAAGTATCCATCAGCAGCAGACTGGATAAACATAGTGTGTGTTCATATGATGGAATAATACTCAGCAATAAAAAGGAATGAACTATGGATACACAGAGAAACTTGGAGGAATTTCAGAAATATTATGCTCAGCAAAAGAATCCATCCAGCTCCTGGACAAGATGTGCTTCATCATTCTATTTGTAATGAACTTCAAAAACAGACAAACTAACTTATGGGGCTAGAAATCCGAGTAGTCTTTGCCTAGGGATGGGGAGGCGGGATGTGGGGGGATGGGGAGCAGAGAATGTTCTAAAGGATTTGGAAAAGGTTTTCTGTAAAGGGCCAGATACTAAATATTTTAGCCTTTGTGGTCCACATAAATTCTTTGCTGTATATTATTTTTTGTTTGTTTACTTTTTTAATAACACTTTAAAAATGTTAAAACCATTCTTGGCTCACAGACCACATGAGAACTCCCCCAGGCTGGATTTGGCCTAGGGGCTTCAGGCTACCCACCTCTGCTCTGTAAAGGGTGTTGGTTATGTGGATGTACACATTTGTCAGAACTCATTGAACAACACACTTAAACCTATGCAGTTTACTTTATGTAAGCACTTCTTAATAAAATAAGAGAACAGTGCCAGGTAGTTGAGTTAATACTCAAACATTAGCTTATATTATTCTGGCTTCACATAAATGATATACTGCTTTAGTTTTAATTATATCCAAGAAATAATCATTCTTTCACATTGCATAACAGATTCAAGCCATATATTTAAAGCCTCCATTATAATCCCCTCACTCCCTACCACTACCTACATATACATCTCCATTTCCCTTCCTGCAAAGAGAATTTGATTTTCTAGCTGCCACATCTCAAACCCAGGAACACTCCAATCCAGAAGATACATCCTCAGACCTCTCAGGGTTTTTGAACTTTAGTCAGAGAAACAGGAATCTGAAAAGACCAAACAGTCCCTCTCACCTGGTGCCCAGGTAAGCACTAGCCCACCTTCCACAAGCCCAGCTTGCCTTTGATGAATGTACCACACGTTTCCCATTTAGAGCTCTTACCCATGGCGGCATTGAGAAGAGAACATCTTTGAAGGAGTGGTCCTTGCATCGAAAAGCTACCAGATAAGACTTGGAAGCATTTCCAAAGGAGAAGACCTGGTATCCAGAATATTTTCTGCATTCTTACTGACTTATGTACATAGCGGCGTCACTTTCTGTCATGCTGAAGAATACTCTGCGCAGAATCACTGATTCAAAACTGCTGAGCAAAGCAGGATAGAGAGGATCATGATGAAGTCCCACATGAAGTGGAGAGCTCTCATCTTTTCCAATAAGAGAAGCCCTGGTGCTGGTGGTGATAGAAAAGAAAAAAGCACTTTGCTAATTAAACCCATAGTAGGACATCGCAGTGTGGCCACCACAAACCAAATTATAAAACTCTTTCTTAAAATTCCCATCAGAACCTAAGCTGAGACTGTGGTGGGTCCACTGTTTATAGCTAAATTTGCTTCCTCTGATGAAATTTTCTCTCTTTTGCTTACTCTCTCACTCTATTCATTCAATTATATATAATAGTAGAGGCCCGGTGCACTAAATTCATGCACGGGGGTTGGGGGGGTGTCCCTCAGCCCGGCCTGCACCCTCTCCAATCTGGGACCCCTTGGGGGATGTCCGACTGCCAGTTATCCCTCTCACAATCCGAGACTGCTGGCTCCTAACCACTTGCCTGCCGGCCTGCCTGATTGCTCCTAACCGCTTCTGCCTGCCAGCCTGATCGCCCCCTAACCACTCCCCTGCCAGCCTGATTGCCCCCAACTGCCCTCCCCACTGGTGCACAAATTTATGCACTGGGCCTCTAATCTATATATATATATATATATATATATATATATATATATGCGCCTAAGTGGCCTTCTGACCGTTCAGCCATCCTACTGGTAGCTATGATGCGCAATGACCACCAAGGGGCAGATGCTCCAACAGGTAGCTATGACATGCACTGACCATTAAGGGACAGATGTTCAACACAGGAGCTGCTGAGCTACAGTGACTTGGCAGCTGTGGTTCTCAGTTGACACACCAGAACCAGAGAAGAGTGAACCTGATTCTGGGGTGCATCACCCAAGAACTGCCCTCTCGTAATCTGGACCCCTCAGGGAATGTCAGAGAGCCAGTTTCTGCCCGATCACCACAGGCCAGGCCAAAGGACCCCGCTGGTACATGAATCTGTGCACCGAGCCTCTAGTATACATATAAATAGATAATTGGGATGAAAAGAAATAAACTGCCTAACTAATGCAAATAATTTAATTGTATTGAACAATACTCTTTATTTTTATTTATATCTATACTAGAAGCCCGTTGCATGAAGATTCTCGCAATAGGCTTTCCTTCCCCAGGCTGCTAGCACCCAGGACCCAGGCCTTTTGTCCGGCCGCAGTGAGGCTTGGCTTCTCTGCTAGTCTTCAATCTTCAGTCTTCAATCTTCAGTCTTCACTCTGGCCAGAGCCTTCAGTCTTCACTCCTGCCTGAGTATGCAAATTAACTGCCATCTTTGTTGGGTTAATTTGCATAGTCGCTCTGATTGGCTGGTGGGTGTAGCAGAGTGACACCAATTTGCATGTTTCTCTTTTATTAGTGTAGACTAGAGGCCCGGTGCATGAAAATTTGTGCACTCGGCAGGGAGAGGAGGTTCCTCAGCCTGGCCTGTGCCCTCTCACAGTCTGGGACCCCTCGGAAGATGACCATCTGCTGGCTTAGGCCCACTCCCCAGGGGATTGAGCCTAAGCTGGCAATCAGACTTCCCTCTGGCAGCCCGGCAGCCCTCTGGGGATGTCCACTTGCCAGCTGGCAGCAGGCCTAAACTGCAGTCGGACATCCTTAGCGCTGCTGAGGAGGCAGGAGAGGCTCCCACCACCACCACCACCGCTGCACTGGCAGCCATAAGCCTGGCTTGTGGCTGAGCAGAGCTCCTCCCATGTGAGAGCACCCTGACCTCCAGAGGGCAGCTCCTGCATTGAGCATCTGCCCCCTGGTGGTCAGTGTGTGTCACAGTGACCAGTCATTCCCAGTCATTCTGCTGTTAGGGACAATTTTCATTTACCCTTTTACTATATAGGATAAAGGCCTGGTGCACAGGTGGGGGCCGGCTGGTTTGCTCTGAAGGGTGTCCCGGATCAGGGTGGGGGTCCCGCTTGGGTGCCTGGCCAGCCTGTATGACAGGCCGATGGCTGTTTGCAGCTGGTCACACCCCCTTCAGGGTGGGGGTCCCCACTGGGGTGCCTGGCCAGTCTGGGTGAGGGGCTGAGGGCTGTTTTCAGGCTGGCGGGTGACTGAAGCTCCCAACTTCTCCTTTTTTTCTTTTTCTTTTTTTTTCTGGGATTTATTTACCTTCTATGGCTGTCACTGGAACTGAGAACCGGCTTTAGCTCTGAGGCTCGGCTTCAGCTCTGAGACCTCGGCTGCTGAAAGCAGGTATCTGGGTTTGTTTGGCTTCTATAATTGAAACACTGTTGCAGCTCCAGCTCTGAGGCCTGGCTGGCTGAAAGCAGGTTTCTGGGGTTTGTTTAGCTTCTATAATTGCAACATTGTTTCTTAGAGTGCAGCTCAGAGGCCGGCAGCAGCAGGCTGGGAACCTTGGCTTCCTCCATCACTGGAGCAAGCAAGCCTCCTGTTTGCTTCAGCTGCCTGGTTGCTGGCCGCCATCTTGGCTGGCAATTAATTTGCATATCGCCCTGATTAGCCAATGGGAAGCATGTCGAAGGTACGGTTAATTACCATGTTTGTCTATTATTAGATAGGATGTCCATTGTTGCTACACACTATTTGGAAATGGGAGAAAAAAAGAGTGGGTCACTGCCTCCTTGGGAAGCCTGCAGTCCTGTCTGGCAGATGAGGTGGGCATCGTCACCACCATTGTGGCGTTCATCACCATATTGGCAACAAGTATTATTATGCCTGCCCCTGCCCTAAACACTTTAGGTGCCCTGATTCACTTAATCTTCATCATAACCCTGAGAAAAATATATTATTTTTACATGCATTCTACAGATGCAACAACTGAGGGTGGTCAGAAGGTAAACAACTTGGCCAAGACCCAACCCCAAACAGTAAGCAATAGAGTTGGGTGAGAACGCAGCTCCACCAAACTCCAAATTTATGCTCTTAAGCTGCATTTCTTGTGCTTCCCAATGCAACTGAATACATGGACCAAGAAGTAGTTTCTAACATTGCAGAAGAGCATCCAAGATGAACAAGGGCTGGATGGAAAAACCTGTATAGATGAAGACTTCTCTTCCCTTGAAAACAGGAGTAAGCTCTGTGTATGCAAAGATAGGTGAGGATGGCATTTCATAAGGACATCCCAACTTATCTGGGATAGATTCCTGGAAACATCAATAAAAAAAACATTAAATTCTCTCAAGGGAACTCCAGTCCAATTAAAACAACTTCAATTCATTTGCTGTCAAGTATTACCTTTTTACAGATACCCTGATCTGTTAAAATTGATTCAAACATGATGAATATTTCAAAAAAATCACTCTTCCCAATGGTGGGAACAGCGATACGTCACAGAACTTTGGGCAACTACTCTTATTACAGTGCTGTCAGGAATGCTGAAATTTTGCCTGGTAAATGGACTCGGGGTACCATGTCTCCAATACAAGCTGGTGCATATTTTATGTGCGTGGAGACTGATGGGGGGAGAAAGGGTAGTAGGGATGAAGAAGTGTAAAATAAATCTAATGGAATATGTCCAGTCCAGAAACATCTAATCTGTTCCATTTCTCTCCTCCATGCTCAGGAACTAAGAACTAAGTAACTTTCCTAAAAACTGCTGAAAGGGATACAGCTGGCAAACTGGCCCCATGGTGGGAGGACCCTGGGTGTCTGAGGGCGTCTCACCGCCTCCCATTGGAGAGGAACTCTGAAGAGAGGAGTAGCTCTTCTCCATGGCCTCTGTTACTATGGCAACCTTCCCCTTTGTTTCTCTGGATCAGAGCTGCTGCCTCGTGTAGCTGGGGCACTCAGGTGAGGCAGCTGATGGCATTAGAAACATGAGGAAGTAGAAAAACAAAGCTGCTTGAACAAACGCACGTGCACACATCCTGACACTGGGGAGGCATTGTGAGGACGAGTTTCCAGAACTCTCGCCTCTTTCTCTTGGAGCCAATCAGCATCACATGTTTGCAATTACTGTGGAATAATATGGTTGGGGAATTTTCGCTTTATTCTGGCTGTCATTTGGATGGCTGCCTTCCCCACTTTCTTTACATTCTTTATGTTGCCTGAGGTACTCTGCTCTTCCTCACCCCATGCAGAGGTGTCAGTGTAAAGGTCACTTCCTCAAACAGGCTCTCCTGGACCACACCACTCTCAGCATCCAGTCTGCTTCCTTCAGAGCAGTAAGTACAATCCATAACTGTTGAGTTGATTGTCTCGTGTCCATCGGTTTTTGCTCTGTCTCCCCAGTTAGATTACAAGTGCCATGAGGACAGGGATGCTGCTAAACTTGCACAAAGTGGTATCAAATGAAACATACCATGCAGTTGGCCACAGATGAATACATGTGGAATAAAGAATATGATAATTGTGACAATGTGATTCTTTATAACGCTGAGATATCAAGTGTTGGTCTAGTGACTTAGGAACTCTCTTTCTCAATTCTCCCAAATGAACAACCAACAACAGAGTCCTATTAAAATCAAAGAACATAACCTGAGTCCCAACTCCATGTACTGTCATCAAAGTGTCTGCTTTGTTGCAGACCTCCCCACATCTTAAAGATATATTTGCAGTTGAGTCATATATTCACAGCTGAGTAGTGTAGAGGGATGACAGAATATAAAGTTGGGTTCAGGAATAAAGGGCAAATTGAACTCCTGCCAAATACCTATCAGGTATTTTCCCGCGGGCTTGAGACCGCAAGGAAGGGGGGAACCTCAGGCCATGTATTTACATTCTAAGTGCTAAGAGGGTGGGTCCAGGAAAGAAATCTCCACCGTCTAGGAAGGGAAGAGAGCCGGTAGCATACGTGAGACAAGAGGAAGTTCTGCAAATGGGCAGCGTCCTTCCCCAATCCACATGCTCTGATTTCTAGAATTCTGTGGATCATTTGCTTTCTTGATCTCCTTGTATAAAAAGGTATGGATGAAATCAATAATTGGGGGCAGGGTGCATCCCTCTACACTAGCAATTTTCATCCCATGTGCTGCAAGAGCTTTTTGCTTTGTTTTGTTTTTTGTTTTTGTTAATCCTCACCTGAGGATATTTTATCCATTGATTTATAGAGAGAGTGGAAGAGAGAGGGAAAGACAGAAAGAAACATTGATGTGAGAGAGACACATAGCTATTGGTTGCTTCCTGCATGCGCCCGCATCAGGGCTGGGGCAAGGAAGGAGCCTGAAACCAAGGTATGTGCCCTCAACTGGAATCAAACCCAGGACCCTTTGGTCCACAGACCAATGCTCTATCCACTGAGCCAAACTGGCTAGGGCCTGCAAGAGTTTTTAAAACATGCAGTACCTGACTCTTTAGTCAGGGGCACTGACCTCTTTTCCTTAGATTGTCAAATAGAAAAATAACAACAGCTAACACAACAATAACCATGTGATGTGACTGAATTAAAATTATACCTATTTTTTGTCAGCTCAGAAAATAATAGGTTTTTTGGTGTGCCACCAATTTTAGTAATTAGTTTATGTGTGCCACGAGATGAAAACGGTTGAAAATTGCTGATCTAGAATAAATGAAGTTTAAACCAAAGGTTTGAACCAAACCATAAGGAAAACCCAAAATTAATTCAGGGTACTTTAACTTTCACAAATAAACCGAAAATTTTCAATTTTTTAAAAACGATGTTATATTATTTTCCAAAGAAAGTGTGAATTTGCTCTGTAACTCAGAACAGAGTAAAATAGCACAACCAACACATGAGGGAGAATTCAGGTTCATTTATTCAGCATACATTTATTGAACACCTAATATGTGCTAGCCTTTCTGTGCTCAGAATATACTGGTGAGCACAGTAGATTATATTGATGGCCTCATGAATCTCAAATTCTAATGGAGAGAGACACACAAATATGGAAAATAAATAAAGGCACTAAACAAAATCAGACCCTAGGTCAGCGGTTCTCAACCTGTGGGTCGCGACCCTTTTGGGGGTCGAACGACCCTTTCACAGGGGTCACCTAAGACCATTGGTGGAAAACACATATATAATTACATATTGTTTTGTGATTAATCACTATGCTTTAATTATGTTCAATTTGTAACAATGAAATTGGGGGTCACCACAACATGAGGAATTGTATTAAAGAGTCGCAGCATTAGGAAGGTTGAGAACCACTGCCTTAGGTTCTCTTAAGTCAGGGGTAGGCAAACTATGGCCCACAGGCTGTTCCTATAAATAAAGATTTATTAAAACACTGCCATGCTCACTTGTTCACACATCTCCTTTGGTGGCTTTTGTGCTGCAACAGTGTTAAGCAGTTGGGACACACACCTTGTGGTCCACAGAGCCTATTGTTATCTGGCCTTTACAGAAAAGATTTGGTAACTCTCTGGAGAAGCAAGAAGGATGACGTGTTGAGTGCCCGGAGTGGGGAGCTGAGTAGAAGGCCCGGGAAGGACTCACTAGAGCCGTGGCATTTGAGTTGAAACCTGAGAGTAATGAGGAGAAACCAGCCATGGCAAACAAAGTGTTTTAGACAAACGGAACAGAATGGCAATTTTGGCCGTTTTTGTTCTTAGTCAAGTACTGCCTTCAAGGTGATGAACAAGTTACCAGGTTATGACATTAAGGAAACTACACGCGACAAAATAAACACACAAAGACCTTCCAGCGTGTTCCTGTGCAAGGTGGTAAAGGCATTTCCCTGTCCTCTCTGCATTGCCTGTAGTCCAATACACACCTCTCTAAGGAAATGCATTGCTGCCTTCATGGATGATGGCCTTGAGTTTCACCTTTCAAGGTTAGAGCCCCAAACGCTCCCCTCCTTAGGAACTCTTCCTCCTGGCTTTGTCTCCAGTTGTGCTTTCTCTCACCTTCCTGCCTTTGTGCTGACCTAAGACATCTGCTTAGAACATTGCTGGGAATACCTTTTCCCAGAGAAGGTATTTCAATATCATTTGCAGAGACGCAAAAGATGGAGGCCAGTGACTCAGTGAATCAGATACGGAGGGAGCCCAGCCGGGCTAGGGGAGGGAGATCTTGCTTACCTCCACCCACTCCTTAGTGCCTCTCGCTGGTGACAGGGGGCTGCTTTGCTGGCTAGACTGCTGTCCCTCTTCCATACGCTTATGTCTCCAGGTGGGCTTCTGCTCAATAAAGGTTAAAGTGCCCACTTCACCTTGTGTGCAGTATCTTAGGCAAATGGCCCTTTAGCTCTCGATGCTGCACCGTGTGGAAACGATTTCAGGTGGAATCTGCACTTAGCCGGTCCTTGTCGCTGTGACAAAGCTTCGGTTCCAGTTTTGCAGATATTTCCATGATGCTTGTGGTGGTCTTGGGTGGATAAATTAGTTCTGCTTTTCTCCTGATCAGCTTGCTGGCCCTCTTCGTAACTTCGCTTTGTATTCTTTCTGTTCAATACTTTTCAAAGTACTGAGAGTTTAAAGAGGTACAATAAATCCCCGATCCGTTTTTAATGACCACGGTGAGCCTGCTTGTAATATGTCAGTAAGCTGAACCTAAAAGCCAATGGGGAATAGGCCATTGCTGCCTTAGTAATTGCCTCCACAGAAAGATTTATAATGTCATTATCTGAATCTACAAGAAATAACTCATAGAGCTGAAACACCCTAAAAAAATATTACAATTCTCTTAGAATCTAGTCATTCATAAATGCTAAATCATAAAACTTTTTTCAAGATGTTTTATGTTAAAAGTAAAACCCAGTAAAAATATAAATGCTTGTTTCTTAATCAGATGCCTTGTGCTTTATGTATCTGTTTGCAGCTTTGCAGTTTTCTGGGCTGTATTTACAAACTCAACATGCGGCTACCGGAACCCCGACCAGGACAAGAAGCCGCCGTGTCTGAGAAGGCCTGTCTGCTCACCTTTTATCGCTGTCTGACAGCAGGCAGGGAGAGGAAGATGCTTCGTTAGTATGGCGATAAAATTAATTTCAGCAATAAAAGTCACCTTTTTCCTCCTAATCTCCCCACGAAAAAAAACCACACTAAACTTCCTGCCGAATGCACCACCGGGCTGTTTTAGGCCATTTCTGCAGCTTTCTCTTCCCCGTCGCATTTCCAAATCAAAAGATCAGTCACTTCTTTCAAATAGCAGGAAACAGCCTTCCCAATTTGTCCAGTTTAATAAACCCCAGTCTTGCTGCGCCTCCTCGTCTCCCCAGGTCATAAAATAGGCACCATTTATACTAATTTCTGCAGAGCAAAAAGTGCTCTTCGGAGTAGAGGATCTATTACAGCGTAAAAGGGACACTTGAGATGTTTTCCATAATTTGTAAAATCATATTTTCTCCCTTTAAATACAGTAATTTGGTGCAAATGTGAACACTGAATCAGGCTCTTTGCAGCATCCCCTCTTTCCTCTATTAGCCTGCTCAAAATTGGGGTTTTATCTGCATTTTTAATATCCAGGATGGCAGCTCAGCCTTTGCGTGTGTTAGGGTTTGGGGTGGGGGAGAGGAGTGGGTTATTTAAAAGCATTTGGGAAAGAAAAGGAGTCCTGTATCTTCTGTTTGCCTCTCCTAACGCCACCGCGTGGAGCCGGCCACCATCACTCCACTCCATCACCACTGCTGTCCATTTGACATCGCTGTAAGTGGTAACTGCCGCGTATCTCAGGTTATCTTCATTTTGCATATCTAAGCTGAACTAACCTTCCTCCCAGGAAAGTGCTGATCTCCGCGAATAGTCCTACCTGTTCCTCTGTTTCTTAGGAACCATAGCCCAGGGAGGAAGGCAAATACCCGTCTCCTTGCTCTCACCACCCTCTTCCAAATAACCACCCAGAAAAGTTCTACATCCAAATAGCTCCCAAATAGGAACATTTTCATGAATCACAACCACCTTAGTAATTTTTCACATGAACCAGTGCAAATACCCCCCAACAGTCTCTGCCCTTTTGTCCATAAGCCAAACAAAAGCCAAGGAGAACTTCAAAAACTCACATCTGATCACAAGCCTTTTAAATACCCTTTGGATAAAATGTAAAGTCCTCTTCATGGCTTCTTTCAAGATGTGAGCTTTGCTGACCTCTGTGGCTTCATAGTATTGCTCTCTCCACCTCTGATCCATTCCAGCCATCCTGGTCATCCTCTGGTTCTTGGGGTACATCCATATTCTCTTATCTTGCTGCCTCCATACATGCTATTCCTCTATCTGGAACAGCCTTCTCCCACCTTACCTCCTCTCCCTACTTCACTCAAAGTGTGGTCTCAGAGAATTCTTCCTAAGTCCACGGTACGGGAGAGCTTCTCTACACTGTCTAAGTAAGCTGCATCTCCTCTTGGGCAGCATTCAGCACACCTGACATCACTTGCTAAATCCCGGTCCCCTTATTAGTAGGCACCATGGTGGCAGGGAACACCTCTGCTTCATTCAGCACTGTATCCTCAGCTACTAGTAAAGATGACCCCAATAAGTATTCGATGAATGAATTAATAGTAAACAGTTCCATAATTCATCTCTCTATGTCAATCATTACCCCATCCCTCCATCCGTCAACAACATCTATTGAAACTTACTTATGCCGTGTCTCATACTAAGCATTAGGATGAACTGAAGTTAAACTAGAACAGATAGTGCTGCTGGTAGGGAACCCTCCAAAAAAAGTACATAAATAAGAAAATTTTAGATGGTGATAAGGACTATGGAGGAAAGGCAGCAGAGTCATCCATGTCACTTCAGGAGGCGGGCTGTGAGCTGAGAGCAAAACACAGAGAAGGAATGGAACAGTAAACAATCAGAGGTAGACAGGTTCAAGCCAGAGGTCTCGCAAGTAGAGGTGTCCTTTGGTAGAAAAAAGATCTGTGCGATCAAGAAAGAATGTGGCCAGGGCATGGTGACTTGGGGCCTCAAATGAGGCAAGGCCAGGTCACACGAGGCCACAGAAGCTGCAGTATGAAGTATGGGTTTTACGTAAGTTCATGGGAAACTATCTGATGGCTCTAAGTGGGGCAACAATATGAGTGGACTTTCATTTCAGAGGAATAAGTCCGACTGCCTTTAAGAAAGTAGATTAGATGGGGGCCATGAGTGAAAGCCAAGATCATTAGAAAGCTCTTTTAATTTAAATACAGTCTTCAATGGCTCCCCATTGCCTCTGGAATAAAGCTCAAATTCCATCACATGGCATTAAGGTCCCCTAAACCCTGGCCCCTGCGGCCCCAGTAGGCTTACTTCTGCACACTCCTTGATGGTCATTACACTACAGCTGGTTGGCACATGGCCCATTGAACCCACCTTAAATGTTTTCCCTCCAGTCTTTACCATAGATGGTTTCCACTTTCTCTAATTTCCCTAAGAGTACGTTCTCTCTCACACACATGCTGTCTTCCACATGCAGACTTCAGAGCACTCCAGGCCCCAGCAAACTTTCTTCCTCCTGAACAATGGGCCGGATTTTTTTTTTTAAGCAGATATACCTCTTGCCACCTCTTGGACTATTGCTTTGCATTATCATTTACCTCCTGTTTCGTTATTTCATTTTCCTTGTGTGCATATGTCCTATTTCCCCAACCACAGTGTAAGACCCCTGAGGGCAAAGAGTTTTCTTCTGTTTCTGTGAGTCCCCCAGAGGTTGGCACCTGCCACGCCCACCCACTGCGGCTCTGCATGTTAATCTGTTGCAGAGGTGACGCTAATGCCCTTGTCAGAGCCCAGAGAGACGTCGAGTAGCCTCATGATGAGGTAAGTCAAGGAGTGGGAAGTTGGAGAGATGTTTTTAAAGACCGGTTTTTAACAGTTCCTGTCCTGGGAGCCGCTTTTCTATAAAAAGCACCATGCTTGAAGTGGAATCAGATCTGGAATGTGAAATAAGCTTGATGCACCGTTGATCATGGGCTCCGAACTTCTAATCTGCCTTGAGATCAATGATTTAGAACTAAGTCCCTCTGAAGGGGAAGCTTAAAGAAGACCACTAAGGCAAAGGTGGCATGCTTGGCATAGCCCTGGGTAAATTAGATGTTCACAGGATGTGAGGTTTGAAGGTTGATAGTGGAGAATAGGATTGAGGATGGAGAAAGGTAAGGTGGGGTGAAAAGAGAAAGAAGCCGGCATAGACTATTGCACCGCCTGGGAGACCACCTGCCAGGTCTCAGCCATGCGCTGGGTGTGTGGAGAACTGGCCTCTGGTTGCTCATTTCTTGCCATGTGTCCTCACCTTTGTGGGGAGGAAATGCTATTGACAAGGTGTGGCATTTAATGTGGAATAATAGAAAGATAAGAAGCATGACTGACTGAATCACAGGAATGGTATTTCTGTTCTGTAAGGGTCATTTCCTGTGCTTATCAAACCAAAAATCCCTGGAAGGGACATGGAAAGTCACATGGAGGGAAGGTAAGAGAGCTCCAATCAACCATGGATAGAATGTGGAACTGGTGGCTATTAAGAAATAACACTTATTGCCCTGACTGGTTTGGCTCAGTGGATAGAGCGTCAGCCTGTGGACACAAGGGTCCCGGGTTCAATTTGGGTCAAGGGCATGTACCTTGGTTGCGGGCACATCCCCAGTGGGGGGTGTGCAGGAGGCAGCTGATAGATGTTTCTCTCTCATTGATGTTTCTAACTCTCTATCCCTCTCTCTTCCTCTCTGTAAAAAAATCAATAAAATATATTTTTTTAAAAAAAGAAATAGCACTTATTATCTAAGACTTTTTTCTAAGATAAAGAAAGAGGTCCCCAAAACCGGTTTGGCTCAGTGGATAGAGTGTCGGCCTGTGGACTGAAAGGTCCCAGGTTCGATTCCGGGCAAGGGCATGTACCTTGGTTGTGGGCACATTCCCAGCAGGAGATGTGCAGGAGGCAGCTGATCGATGTTTCTCTCTCATCGATGGTTCTAACTCTCTATCTCTCTCCCTTCCTCTCTGTAAAAAATCAATAAAAAATATATATACAAAAAAAGAGAAAGAGGTCATCCAAGAATGGAGGGAGGGAGTCACAAACTGCTTCCCCGGGATTAGGGAGAAGCTAGAACCCCTGGTGACATCTTTTGAATCTAGAAGATTCTGTTAATTGTGCAAACTTGAGAGCAGGTTCCTCCAATCTTGGTACTATTGACATTTGGGGCTAAATGACCCTATGTCATGGGGGCCATCCTGTGCCCTGTAGGATGTTTAGCAGCAACACTGGCCTTTACCCATTGGTGCCTGTAGCACTCCCATCCCAGTATGAAAGCCAAAAATGTCTCCAGACATTGCTAAGTGTCTGCTGGTGGGGGGAACATGGGGCAAAATCACCTCCAGTTAGAAACCTCTGGGCTACAGGCAGACTTGGGTTTAAATTTCGGGTTTGCTGCATCCTCATCTTTAAGATGGTGATAGATGTCAGCTACCCTAAAGAATTCTGGGGGAATACCGACTGGATACGGTATATAAACCATGAGCTCAGTATGGCACGCAGTAAAGACTCACTAAATAATAGCCATTACTATTATTATCATCATTATTCAGTGGCCATGGTCCCAGGCAGATAATTCCATACTCTGAATATTAGTTTTAACTCTTTCACACAAAAAGAAAAGGTCTTTTTTTTCCATGTGATATTATTTCGTATCCCTGCTAATGAGGAATAATCTCTTATTACCTAATTTCTCACCAGTGAGTGCAAGGCCCCTGAATTCTCTTAACTTTACACTACAAATAACTTGGGTGCTAAGGAAATCTTCCAATATTTGCCTTCAAAAAAAAAAGGAAAATGCTCGTTTTTTGGTTGGGTTTATTTTGCATGTTCAAGTTAATTCCCAAATGAAATAGTAGATGAATGTCACACACACCAATTATCTAATTGTGTGACTGATCCTCACTTAAAGCCTCCATGTTTTTGACATAAATAGTCGTGAAGTGGTAAGTTTTCAGCATGACTGTCAGGCTGATTGCTGAGTGCCAGATTCCAGAGGCTAAAGAGGATTTAGCCTGGAAAATTACTTTTCCCATCTTCCAGTTGAGAAGGAAAAAATCACTTCAAGTAAATTAAAATAAACTACGTCCTCCATGTGGGCCCAGGTAATCTCCACCCAGTGCGTTGGAACCAGAGGTCCGGTGAAGGAGCTGAAGTGAGGAATGAGGTGTGGGACAGAGAAGAATTATTTATGGTTTGGTCCTTCCAGGGTTGACTTTGTTTTGTTTTGTTTTCAAACAGAGGAAGAGAGATGAATGAAAGAGTAGGAAAGGGTCTCTAACTGATAAACAAAACCTTTTCTCTTGTATGTGAATTCACAGCGAAGGCTGCCAGCAAGGCAGGTCTACCAGAGCCTTTCCCTGCGGAACAACTGTTTATGTATAATAGTAAATCTATTTGCCTTTAACCGTGTTCTTTAAGGGTGTTCCCCATTGCAAAAGGGGAGAGGCAGAAATCCCGAGATACCTCGGCTCATGGGTCGCTCATCAAGATTGGCCAGCGTTTTCTGCATTAGGGTCTGTCGGACAGTAAATGTTTTAGACATTGTGAGCTGCATGCGCTCTGTTGCAGCTACTCCATTCTGCCATTGCAACACAAAAACAGCTGTACAAAGATATGTAAATGATGGCCGTGGCCATGTTCCAATAAAACTTTATTTACAAAGAAAGGCAGCAGGCTGCACTGGGCCCCAAAGCCTTGGTTTGCTGACACCTGATCAAGGTAATACCCCTGTGAATGGCTTATCCTCGATACCAATGTCTTTATTATTATATCAGTCCTTTCAATGTGTTTGTCACCCTTTCTGTGTAACTCCCCTTAGGGAAATAATAAATACATAGAGGCCTTTTCATTTCCAGGTGACTGGACAGAATGATTGAGAAGGCTGCTCATTGTAACAGAATTATTCCAGTGTCTTTGCAGACTAAATAAGCCTCGTATGGAGCAGCACATTTAATTTAATTTTTCCTCCAAAAATAAAAAGCAGCCGTATTGAGAAATCCCATCACTCAACGCTGGGAGGAAGCTCCTCCAGGTCTTCAGAGCTGCAGTAATTACTAGCCAGGAACCCCTGATGAGAGATCCTTGAGAAATGGGAAATGTACCCAAAAAACTAATAAAAACCCAGTCCATTACTGTTAGAGATCTCTAAATAGAATGCAGGGAGGAGACAAGGGGAATTACAGGGTTGTAGCAGGCACCCAGCTCAAAAAGAAAGTCAGGAGGAAGGGCTTGAAGAGGCTGAGGGCAGACAGAGAGCCCTGGAGACACAGGAGAGGATGGGTCCTTTCTGTTCAGATGTGGGTTTGGAATACCCTTCATAGGCCTCCTGAACTGAGCCTAAGGACATGAGTCCAGAGAGCAGGAAGGAGTAAGAAAAGAAAAATATGCCATCATCTTGGAATTAGCCACACACATTGAAATGGTTTACAACTTTAAACCATGCATATGAAAAGAAAAGACAGAAGGGAGGAGAGAAGGAAGGAAGGAAGGAAGGAAGGAAGGAAGGAAGGAAGGAAGGAAGGAAGGAAGGAAGGAAGGAAGGAGGGAGGGAAGGAGGAGGGAGGGGCAGAGAAATGACCTTCACCAATTTCTATCTGCATGATCTTGGGCGCTCTCCCTGCCCTCTCAGAATCTCAGACTCTTCCCTGTTGCATTGGGATAATGATGTGCAAGGCTGTTGTAGGACTGGACGATGATGTGTGGACAGAGCCTACAATAGTGCCTGACACAGGGTAGGTGCTCAGTAAGAATTCAACTTCTTTCATTTATTTAGCATTATCATTATTCTGCTTCCATGGTGTCCAGTACATCATAAAGGCTCAATAAATCAGCTAGCTGCCATTATTGTTAGTTCTGTAAATGTTTACAGAATAGATCAAATAATTCATGAATGGATAGAGGGATATGAAAAGAAGGAACGGAGAGGCTCAGGGAGGAAGGACTGGGAGGGGAGGGAAGGTGAATAGATTTCATTTATATAATAAATATTCCTGAAGGATTATTACGTGCCCATCCTCATGAAGGGTATACATTGATAAGACAGACTTAACCCTCCCTTTCTGGAGTTTACAGTCTAGTAAGGAAAAAAGATGCTAAGCAATTATACATAAAAAGTGTGCATGCATTGAGAAAATAAATATCAAGGAAGCCAAAGGGATGCAATATTAGGTGGAGAGAATTGTCAATGAAACCTCTCTAAGTAGATGACAATAAAACTAAGACCTAAAGATTAAATTGTAGCCATTAGTAGTAGTGGTGCTGACTCCATTATCATTCACTAAATCTAGGGTAAAATTACAAGCATATAATTAAAAAATATTTATAAAATTCAACCACTTCAGTAATTATTATTTTGAATTAAAATTAAACTCAGTAACATTCATGCATTCAATAAACATTTCCTGAGTAGCTAAGTAAATAGATTCTGCCAACTGATGGCTTTGCACCTTGAAGTGAACATGAAAAGGGGTGGGAGCCAACCAAGATGAAACCGTTCTTAGCAATGTCCAAGAAGAAAGAACAAATGCTCATGTGAACAGCACAAATCTCTTCATGTTTCTACTTCAAACCCTAAAGGTTTGTTTCAACCAAACGCCTTTGCTAACATTAATGTCATTACTGTCTGTCAATAAATGATAATGTTACGATGTCTTTATTTGTTTTGTGAACTTTCTGGCTCCTTCTTCTAGAATAGAAGCTCTCATAGGGCAATGCGATTTTCTGTGTTGGCCCACGGGATCCCCCACACTTGACACATGCTAGGCACTCAATAAGCTGCTGTCGGGTGAATGCATAAGTGAACAGATAAATGTGTTTGCATTTCCCCCAAATATATTTGCATTACAGACTTGTAATTTCACACTGGGTTTAGTCAATGTTTTTTAACACACTGACACTTATAATCAAGACTCAGAGTCTTACTTATGCTAACAAATGCTGATTCTCCCTAATATACAGTATTGCTTTTCCCAGCTCTGAATATTAGCTTCTCATTCAATCTTTATGACACATATTTCTGAATAAATAAAAAGGGTCCCCTGTGCAGAAGTGTCTATTGTAAAACTGATCACTATGATTCTATTTCATTAGGGGCTGGATACAGGATTAGAAACCTTCTGGGAAATAAAGAACCATGACAAGAGCATACAAATAATTATGGGAGTGAAGCAATACTCTGACAAAGTACATGGGTCTCCACATGGTTAAAGCTCTGAAAGGGTCAAAAAGGGAGAGGTCAGAAGTAGAAAGTGTGGTCAATACATTTGAGTGAGGGGTTTTTGCAATGGGGAACACCCTTAAAGAACCACCAATCGTTGAATTGGCACGTTTAAGTCATTTTGGCAACCAGAACAGCAACCCTGTCTCCTGAATAAGATACTGCTGCTCTAGCAGAACAAAGGAACATTAATGACACCAACTAACCCATGTAATTATCACTTACACCTCTTTATTACCTTCCATATACTCCACGTGATGCATTACACATTCCATTAATTGTTAACATACACGCAAGTCAAGATCTTTTATTATGCGAGGTCATCAGTCAATGATAACAGAGATATTGATGTATTAGGCTTCTCATCAGAAGTTGAGCAATATTTCCATTCAAGATGATACATGGACCCTTAAAACATACTCAATAATATTGAGTCTCAGTCTTCTGTTGCTTTTCCCTGAATGTGCATTTAGACCTTTATACATCTGTCTACCCACCCACCCATTCATTAAACACAGCATTAATTTTCTACTCTCATGGCCAGGAACCTGCCTGTCTGTCTTGTTCGCCGGTGTATCCTGAATGACTAGAACATAATAGAAGCTCAACAAACTGTTGGGATTAAAAATGAAGATGTGGTAGGCAGATTTCTGAGATGGCTACATGCTCTTCATTCCCAGGTGTTATTCCAGTGATAATATCACCTTACTAGTATATGGCAAAAGGAGTTTGCAGATGTAATGAAGGCCAATAATAAGTCAACCTTAAGATAAGAAGATTATCATGCAATTACATTAGAACGTTAAAAACAGAGTTTTCTATGGCTGAGAAGGAAATGGGAAGTCAGAGAGTTTCAATGCAAAAAGAGTATTGAAAACACCTTATTGACTTTATTAAGATATAGTTGGCATACAAAAAACTTCACAAACTTTGCGTGTACAAGTGGATGAGTTGGGACATATTCAAACAACCATGATGCCATCATCACAATCAATCATCAATAATAGAGATAGCCAATGCCTCTCAGAGTTTCCTTGTGTCCCTTTCTTTTTCTTTTTGTAAGAACACTTAACCTGCAATTTACCTTGTTAACAATGTTGAAGCGCACAGCACTGTATTGTTAACGGTAGACACTATTTTGAGCAGGTCTCTAGAACTTACTCGTCTAGATAGCTGAACTTTGTATCCACTGAGTAACAGCTCCTCATTTTCCCCAGCCCAGCCCCAGCCTCTGGCAACCACTATTGTAATTTCTGCTTGTATGAGTTTCACTATTGTAGATGCCTCATAAAAGTAGAAGCATGTACTATTTGTCCTTTTCGTACTGGATTATTTAACTTAGCATAATGTCTTCCAGGTTCATTCATGTTGCAAACGGCAAGACTTCCTTCTTTTACAGGCTAAATAATATTGTATTGTTATGCATACAAATGAAGAGAACAATGAGAGGACCAGAGAATGGTCCCTGGGACTCAACGTGACCACTAGCTAAAAGCCAGCGAGAAAGCAGGCATAAGCAGTCCCACAGCCACAGGAATTTAATTCAGCCAACAACCTAAATAAGGCTCAGGAGAGGATTCCTCCCCCAGGGCTCTGGATAAGACCCCAGTCCCGGCAACACCAGGATTTCAATCTTATAAAACTCTAATCACAGAACCAAATTGAGCCCACTTAGACTTCTAACTTACAAAACTATGACATAATGCACAGGTGTTCCTTTAAGCCACTAAATGTGTGGTAATTTGTTAGGCATGATAGAAAATAGAGGTTTAACAATATAATATTTTAATTGTCTAAAGTACTTACCTAAAAATAAGTAGGTCAACTAAATAGCAAAATCATGGACAACATATATGACACCTGTAGAAACCCCAGATTTCCAGGGGGAGGGGAGGGAGAAGGGCCCTGAGTCCTTGGTGGGTCTGACTTAGCATAGGAGAGCGAAATGGTTGTCCACACACTTAACAATAGGAAGAATTCTAAATAGCCAACAGAAACTCAGTAGAAAGTGCAGTGGGCAAGTCTGAGGCACATAGGAAATTCTATGACCACTCTAAGAGCCAGTGAGTACAAGAGACCAGTGTGAGTTCTGAAAGAGACAGTAGCTTTCTGGGCCACATGAATCCTCAATGGCAACCAGCCAAAATCCCCTTCCAGGACTGGGCCCCATATGGAGGAGAAGTTGCTGGGAAGAGAATCAAAATTTAAAGTTCAGATAAAAAATGTGTATGTAGTTTCATACAGAAATGACAACAGAAAAGTACTGAGGTCAGATCCCTTGCAACATTACAAGAGAAAAAAGAGAACCAGGAACCAATATCATTCTTACAGAGATAAAAATACACCAGAAAGACATGCTCACAAAACAGATAAAAACTGTAGCCTACTACATTATATGATAACATTATACAAAATCAGAAAAAAACCCCAGCACAAATCAGAATTAGAAAATGAAGTAAAAAAAACAAGAAATATTTATAAGTAAGTATTATTTAAGAAATGAAAGCTAAACTAGAGAATAATACAAAATTAAACCAATCAATAAAAGAATTAGTATAATATGCAATATGTTAAGATTAATAAACGGGTTAAAATGAAATTTTTTAAATAAAAGAAACAAAACAGGAGATAAAAATATCAAGAAAGAAGATAAATATTAAAGCTAGGCAGATTAGATCCAAAAATGGGTGGATAAAAGGAGTCCCTAAAGAAGAAAATTAGTGCAAGGAAACAGAACAAATGTCAAAATATATAATTTTTAAAAACTTTTCTCAAATTAAAAAAAATATACACATGTATTTGGAATTAAATATTGAATGGCTACACCAAAAACCTGAGAATAGTAACCTTGAATGATAATCTCTAAGATATATTCAAGTAAAACCAATTGGACTTTTAAAAAAAGCAATATCATTTGAACATTTAAGTAGAAAGAAAAAATATTTATAAAGAAAAGAAAATTATTGTCGTGGGACTTTTTGACAGCAACATTTCATGCCACAGAAAATGAAGTAACATACTTAAGGTATTCAAGGAAAGAAGATGTGAGCCAAGGATTTTTATAACCAGCAAAACTGTCTGCCAAGGGCACCTGCAAGAACTCAGGGCGGGGGAATTAGAACCTCCACACACCACAAATTTCAAGCACTCTGACTTGTGGGGCAAGAGCCACCAGTCCTAAGTGCATCAGACTCTGTGCAGAAGAAGCAGAGGGAAAAAAATGGGGCATCTGACCGACCTGAGGATAGAAAAACCCCTGAGTGCTTCTTGAAGAATCTACCAAGAAAGAGCTTCAGATGATCAGAATGACCAGAGACATCTGCAAGAGGCCTGGTGGTGAAGACCAAACATAAAGTTTGAGGTTTAAGACTAAAGGAGGATCAAAGGGGAGAATACAGTATGCAATGACCATGTGCTCAGATCATGCAGATCTAGTTAACAATCATAAAAAATAGGAGAGAGTGTTGAATGGGTGAAAACATTTGAAAAATACTAGGAAGTTTAACTATTTTAAATAATCATATTAGTGGTAGTGTCACTATTGTTATTCCAAGGTTGTCATGTCATCTGACATAAAGCAAATGAGTAATGATGTTTTATATTTTTATAGTCTAATTTTATCATCCCCTATGAACCCATGCAACATTCTCAGCAAGGAAGAAAAGAAAATACAGATATAATATAAAAGAGGTTTGGCAAAACCCTGTAGGCCTGAATTTGAGATGAAAGTATCAATAGGAACTTATGTGGCATTTTTTCTTCTTCTTGGCTCTGTACACTGTGAAAACCTAAAACCAATAATCAAACAAGTAAAATGAGCATGCCTAGCATACAGGCTGTGGTCTTGAAACACCATTTTGAAAGCAGGGAGGGGGTCTTCTTCCAGATCTGGGGCAAAAAATATATAAGATGAATTTAGAATATCTTATTAAACCAGAAGTGAAGGGCCTATCAGAGTCATGTCAGAAGGACTCAGGAGCCAACTTGTAAAGGCTCCTCCTGGTGAAAATGGAATAATTTGGGCTTCAATAAGAATTACAATGGATTGAAAGCTATCATATATCTCATTATGTTATAATGACATTAATAATAATAAAACTAAGTGGTCTCTGGAGGATGCTAGAGAACCAATTTAGCCTCTCAAAAACCAAAAAAGAATGCAGGATTCACCCTGCCTTTCCTATATGAACTTCTAAGAACTTCCAGGAACTCAAATGGAAGATGAAGCAAAGTATCTCTTAAAATGTATTCCTAGTTGTAATAAAAGGCAATGATTCAACCAGAATATCAACATTTTAGGAGCCACACCATGAATTCTCAGATGTAGGCACTGCACCTTAGCAGATACTATATAGGCATTGCACATTATTTTCATAGAAAGAAAGATGACCAAACATTCTATGCCTCCTGATGAATGAACACACTGCCTCCAGGAGTTTTGCCAGAGAAACTATACTCAAGTCTGATCAAGACTCTGGATTCAACTGTCATTTTGCAGGAAATACAACAGACAGAGGAATGTGCTGATCTGCACCAAAGGATGCAATTTCAAAGCCCAGACTGTGGGAAACTACAGGATAAGTGGCCTGGGTCTTCCATAAATAAACTGCACTGAAAATAAAGGGATGTGTGTGTGTGTGTCGGGGGGGGGGGGGGGGGACGGGGGTGGAGGGGCACCTGTAGATTAAATGGAACTTAAAAAACATCCAAAAAATAAGAAGAAGAAAGGCAAGGCCAGGGATGTACACTAGTGATAAAAGTATCTAAAAACTCAAGGAAACTACCACTATAAAATTTGAGATAAGAAGTCATCAAATGTTCTCGCGTTAAACATTTTTTAGACTTTGAATGCCAGACAGTCTCTGTTGTAACAACTCTGCTGTTATACTATGAAAACAGCCATAGACAGTAAGTAAATGAATGGGTGTGGCTGTGTTCCAATAAAACTTTATTTACAAAAACAGCTAGCAGACCAATCCCCAGTTAGGATCATGTTTACTTTGGAGGAGAGATGGTGACTTGAGATTGGGATGGACTACATGAAGGGATTTCTGGAGTGACAAGCAGGATTCTGTTAGTTTTTGTTTGTTTTAGCAGGGTGGTTGTTTATTATAAGGGTTTTCAGCTTATATTATTGCATTAAGCTATGTAATTCTGACATGTGGCTTTTCAGTATCTGTGTTTTGGGATGGACTACATGAAGGGATTTCTGGAGTGACAAGCAGGATTCTGTTAGTTTTTGTTTGTTTTAGCAGGGTGGTTGTTTATTATAAGGGTTTTCAGCTTATATTATTGCATTAAGCTATGTAATTCTGACATGTGGCTTTTCAGTATCTGTGTTTTATCTATAAGAATAAATGCATAATATGCTAATTAGACCAGATGTCCTTCTGATGTCCTTCTGGATGACCTTCCGGACAAACCCAGGGTGAGGGAAGGATCCAGGCCACCACTGTGGCTGTGAGGGAGGGATCTAGGCAGCCGCCGCAGCTGCGAAGGCTTACTCTTGCACAAATTTCATGCATGGGGCCTCTAGTTTTACAATAAAAGGTAATATCAAGTGATTCAGGCAGAATGACTGAAGAACTACTATTCAGTTTTGCTATGAAAGATAACAACTGCCTTCTCTTCATGTAATACTTTTTCTTCAAAGAAGCCAAGTGAGCCATGCAAATGGCCTACTGAGAAAGTCTGGCCCTGATAGCATGCCAGAATTTGACTCTAGTTTCACAGATACTAACTGTGATGGTTAGTATTTGATCAAATACCAATCTAAATACCACAGTGAGGGTATCTCTTAGATGTGCTTAACATTTAAATCAGCAGACTGTGAATACAGCCTTACCTCCATAATGCGGTGGGCCCCATCCAATCAGTCAAAGGAGACAAAGAAGACAAAGAAGACAAAGAAGGCTGAGGTTCCCTGAGGAAGAGGGATTTCTGCTTCCACGTGACCTTCAGGCTTATCTTCTCTTCCCTGGGTCTCCGATATTTCAGACTTCACCTCATAATCGCATGGGCCAGCTCCTTAAAATTCACAGCCTATTGGTTGTTTCTCTGAAAAACCCTAATACAATAACTGGGTAATCTTGAACAGGTTAGCTACCTTGCTATGGTCTGGGTACTTCATTGTTAAAATGGGACAACAATTCTAATGAATCCAAAAATGGTAGTTTCTTGTCCAATGTATTGCGAGGGCGGGGGAGGAAAGGAGGTCCTGAATAGAAGACAAACCTTCCTGGGAGAGGCCCTTGGACTTTACCCCTGTTCTGACATGATAATATGATGCCTGAGGAGTAGCAGCCACCTCTTGACCATAAAAACGAAAACCACATGCTGAGGACAGTGGATGAGCAAAAGCAAGGGAACCTGCATCCTGATGCCGCCACTTAGCCATCACACCTGGTCGTGAGAGCAAACTGTGGTACAACCTAATAAATCTAACCCTAACCTTCATCTTGATAGTAAAGCACAGAATAAGGGGCTAATAGGTTGTACTTGGAAACGTGCCTAGAACACAGATATTGTAATCATTACCATTGTGTGATGTCCTCCGTGCTGGGTGTCCCACTACGGCTCCATGTGGCTGCAGCAACAGCTCCCGACTCTGACATCCTCAGCCTCAAAGCCAGAGGAAGGAAAGTGTGTGTCTCCCTCAGGCATCCAATGAACGTTCTAGTCTTGGCTCTCAATGGGCCGTGGAAGATGCAGATCTAGCTTACGCCAATTGGGGTGCAGGCCTGATACTGAGGGTTGGGGTTAAGGTTACTTGATTTAGCAAATAAAAGTACAGATGCCCTGTGAAATTTGAATTTCAGGCAAACAATGAATTGTTTTTAGTATATTATGTCCCAGGCAATATTTTGGAGACAGTTGTACAAAAAAACACAGAACTGATGATCAGAAATTCAAATTTCATTGGGCGGCCTATATGTTACCTGACAACCTTAGTTGGGGCCCATCACACCCAAACACTTGAGCTGAGGGGGGGCGGGGGTACTGTGATTCGTGAGATGAAATTCTGGGTCTGTCTTACTGAAAACAGGTGGGTGGATGCTTGGGAGGGTGGGACACACACACTCACATGTGTCCTAGCCAAACATCTCATTTTTTTTAAAATAAAACAATTTATAAAAACTAAAAGCTGAATATCCACTATATATATGAAGACAGTAAGGATCTGAAATGCAGGATGTAAAGCATTTTTTTAAAATCCTACTTATATAAGATGGTTGTAACTAACCACATTAATGTTTATGCCAAAAAAATACTCCCAATTTCTTTTCCTCTAGTCATTCAATTGCTGGATGAAACCCCCAATAAGGCATAAAGGAAATCACAGCAAAGAGTATAAAGATTCAGAAAGAATATAATTATATGATAGGTGTGTGTGTGTGTGCTGTTAGCTTACACATATCTATCTCTTCCTTAAAAATAGATTGCATAAAGAAAATCTCTCATTTCATTGAAAACAATAATTATGTCAGTTATACTAAGAAAAGGATTATAATACTCAGGATTTGGAATACTTGGTAATTCACAGTTTCATATTCTGCATATCTATTGCAAACTAGAATATTCTGGTATGATTTATGGCAGTGTGCATGTGAGTGCATACATATATACACAAAGATACACATTTTTTCCTCATTTCTCCCTGGTCTTAGCCTGTGATCCACATGGATCTAGCAAAACTCCACTCTGAAGACATGATAGGAATTAACAATATTATGTGGGTTTCAATGGTCTTAAATTAGACAGCTCTTAGGATGCCAGGATTCAGGTCCTTTGATTTTATGTAACTGACAACTTCTGCATTAGTCAGGCAGACTCCACGGCAATTAACTAAGAACAAAAGGCATCTAGTACTGACATTAGTGCAAATACATATAGGATGTGCAGTTAATTCTCTCCCTTTACAAATCCCAGCCTAAGAGTAGCCTCAATCCTCTCGTCCTTTGTGCAAACTCAAGCTTCGTGATAATGAGGGAATTGAATCTGGATCTTTAAAAATGAGATATTCCACAATAGACAAAGAGATTTGACATATGACAACTAAAAATTATTTTTGTTTTAAAAAGAAACTGATAGAAAACCTGTTTTTTAAACCACCAGCATTGAATGAGAGACATTGTATTTATTCATATTTCCACTCATTCACCCAGTATTAATTGAACACCTGTTTTGTGCCAGGCACTGAGCACTGAGTAGGGTAGAGTGTCCACCCCTCTGGGAAGAGACTAGGCCCCTCTGGACCATCAGGGCTGCTCTGTGCCCACAAGACGTGAGGGCTTCATATGCTTGGTTTCTTGTCCACCAAGAAAATGCTGAGTTGCTCATTGTAGGAAATGCAGATGTTTTATGCCTTTGTTGTCCAAGGGTGGCAAATGCACCCCTCTCGTACACAACACTATTTTAGGTGAGACACAGGTGAACACTTTTGAAATTTTATTAGTTATATTTTATTTGTTATCAGTGTCTAGCTTTCATATAGGTTTTCTATTTCCTTTTATAATAGACTAGAGGCCTGATGCACAAAATTCATGCATGGGTAGGGTTCCTAGGCCTGGCCAGCAATCAGGGATGATCTGTGGGGCAACTGGCGGGGCTAGCAGGGCGGGGGGCACCCGCCTTGGCTGGCCTGGCACCGCCCGCTCACAGCCTCCACCCCCTGCTGCTGCCAGTCACCTCCCTCTGCAGGGTGACCAGTGGGGCGATCGGGGGCCCCCACTGGCACCCACCTTGGCTGGCCTGGGGCCTGTGTGCTGTGGGCAGCTCCTGCATTGAGTGTCTTCCCCCTGGTGGTCAGTAGACATCATAGCGACCAGTCGTTCCACAGGTCATTCTGCCATTTGCATATTAGGCCTTTATTATATAGAATGTTTAAGTTAGTTAATACAGAGAAAAAGGCTAAGCACAAAATCAGAGCTTGCACATGGATATATGTAACTTTGGCTGCAACTGACTGGATTCCAGAGACCGCAGGAAGAATCTCGCCTGCCCGCATTCCTCCTAGCGGGTCTGCTTGTGCTCAGATTCCTTTCATTTGGGACAAAGTCACAAAATCCTTTGGCAGATATTCCAAAGATATAAGAGCAAGTGCTCCCGGGAGAAAGAACACATGGGCTTACACAAAAGCTTAAACGTGGAGGAGGTAACGCTTTCTGACATTTTAGGGGCTTCACTGGAGATAGGAAGTGTCTGGGAAGGTGTTAAAGGGAAAGGAGAAGTGGTGCGGAGGCTCCAATGAGCCTCTTGGAGCTCCACCTCCTCCAGTTTGGGGCATGGTGAGCTAGACACAATATTGACACCGAGTGCCAAGCCTCACAGTCATACAGTATGTTCAGAGCAGCAAAAAGACACTAGAACATCCTTGATTCTTCCCAGAGGGCAAAGTGCTCTGCACACTTCATTCAGCCTTCCCAGAAAATCCATAAGACGGTGTTGTCACACCACATTGTACATTTGAGAACATATATGCTCAGAGGAACTTGCCCAAAGCCACTCGGCGACCGCAATCCAAGTCTTTTTAATTCTCTATCGTCTCTTTTTCTATGTTCTGTCTTCAGAATTACAGCAAGAAAAAGTATTAAAAATTTTGAAAATAGAAATGAAATGTTCCTTATCATTCTTCCTTCAGTGATCACTGTTGTTAACTTTTTAGTGTGATTTTTTTCAAAAGGTTTACCAGGGAAATAAAAGAAACCTTGATAGACAGACAGACAGAGAGGCAATTCAACTATAGGACATGCTATTTTTCCTTTCTGTTTTTTTAAAATATAGATAGATGTATATTCAGGATATCCTTTCATGCCCAGATTTCGGGGATTCAGCCACAGGATATCTCACCCTATGGAAGAGCCATCAGGCCTGGAGACTATCCCCGTGAAGGGCATTTTAGGGTTTTCAGATTTGTCCCTATTAAGCAATAATGCACTGACCACCCTTGTGCATATCTCTCCCCGCATTTGCATAAGTATTTCTGTAGAATTCATTTCACACAGGGGATATGATAGGTCAGGGTATATGATCGCTTTCAATTTTTAGTTTTAATGCATATTGCCAATTTGCAATGTAATCAGCATGAATGGCATGAACCAGCCACAACTCCAAAGGATATTTTTACATAAGAAAGCATAAGAAAATAAAATCCAAATAGGATGAAACAATAGCAAGTTGCATTTATCAAACACTACAGTTAGCTATACTCCCAAACCAATCTTCTCTTTCAATCTCATTGGCAAAGGCAGCCCTCCTGAACCCTGGCCCCCAAAATAAGGTGGGAGCTGTGGCATATGCTGAGGCTGAAATTCCTGTTATGTTTCAGGTCTCAGCCCTCTGCTCTGTCTATGGAAAAGCCATCATGTTTAATGACAAGGTTCTCTGTATCCTTGGGGGGAAATTATGGGGCCTTGGGTATATAGAACAGGTTTCTGTGACTGGCAGCATTTGTGTATGTGTGTATGTGTGTGTGCGCTCGCGTGTGTGTGTGTGCGTGCGCATACTCCCTATTCGGTGTCTCCAAGATTCATTTATTTGAACTCCCAAATACTCATTTATTCGAACTCCAATTTATTTTCCAAAACCCAAGTTGCATTATAAAGACAAGACAAAATTTGTATTGTAGGCATCACTCACTCAAGAATGATAAATTCTTAAACGGAATTGATATGGATAATTAAGTTGTTTATATTGTGTTTGGTGGAATGGTGTTTTTTTACTCGTTATCGCTTCTTTTTCCTTTTTGTCCCCACTTTTCTCGCAGTCGGTTCATCCCCCACCTGTGAAGGAATCTGACTCATCTGCTTTAATCCAGGGAGTGCTGGAGCTCCTTGCTACTCCACCTGGACCCCAGCCCAGCACGCAGCCTTCTCTGGGTGCTTGTTAGAACGGCAGTGTGTCAGGCCCCCTCAGATGGACTGAGCCCAAATCTGCATTTTACAAAGGCCCCAGGTGACTCCTGTGCACGTTCGAGTTTGAGAAACTGCTGAAAGCCTTTCCTCCATTCCGTCAAAACAGAAAACTGGGTTTAAAAAATAATAATAACAAAATAAAGAACCAGACCACAGGGAAGACCCGTATGAACATGCACTGATGAATGCAGGGAAGGAGGAAGGAAGGCAGAGAGAGAGGGAGGGAAGAAACGCATGGAATGGCTAATTGTGCAGCAATCTGAAATATAGACCTTACTTCACAGAACGCTGTGAAAATACCCTTCTCCGCTCCCTATTCAAAGCGCCGGTGTTTCGTATTTCTTAGGAAGGGGCGAACAGCCCGCGCTCTGTGTGTTTGGCAGAGGTGAGGTTGTAATATGTGGCAGAAACCCCAGCGCCTAATGAAAGCCTTTTAAGTAAATCTCACGAAGCTCTAATCTCACAGAGCCTCCCATGTTCTTCTCTGCTGTTCTTATTTAATTTTTAATAAGAACAATTCCACGCAGCTCGGAAGCAAGGCTCAATTAAGAAATATTCCTACCAGGCATCTTTGAAATCTTGCAGCATTCTCTCCCTTCTGCTTCCTGATGACCCTCCATGTGGCTGTGTCGAGAGTTTCTGGGGAGGAGGGGAAGGGCCGAAGCTTATTTTTTAATTGCAAGTCCAGCCTCACACTGTTCTTTAGGAGATGGCAAGACGGGTTTTCAAAGACAGAAAGGCAGCGTGAGTGTCTGCCACCAGAAGGCTACAGCGAATATCTGAATACCGTGTTTTGAAATTTCAAGTGGCATCTTTGATCCGATTCCTCAGGCATTAGTTGTCCTTGAAGTGATAGTGAGGTCATGAGAAGTAATTTGAAAAGGAACAATTGTTTCTGAATTACAGAACCCCGACCACGAGTGTCTGAAAGTAATCTAAACTTAGCTCCCTCCTAATGCCATATGGTTTAGAACAGACGAAATACTGCCCAGTTCCCCCTAGTAAAATTCACCTCACATTAATGTTTTCTTTCTTAAAGACCAGTTCCTAGCGATGTAAATCTAGCCACAGACTTCCACCATATGGTCCTATTTTTCAGCTAAAAATGTATGTTTACATCTATAACTATATGTCTATCCATCAAAGCATCCTTCCATGGACATACAAGTGTGTGTGTGTGTGTGTGTGTGTGTGTGTGTGTGTGTGTGTAACAGCCAGAGTGAACAGGGCTGCCCAGGTTGGTTAATTTCAAAAGCACAGAAGGATAATAGATAACGTACAAAACTATGGATTCATTATTTTTATTTGTAATCCATCCCTTGCCTAACATATGAAAAAGCTTAATAAACTAAGCCTAATGTAAATGCGATGATTATATGGAGACGTGAGGAATAGAAACAGTAAAATAGCAGTGAGTGCCATCACCATACATTAGAGCTATAGCCTCACTGACCATTGTATTAACTTGGCCTATCCTCACAGCAAAGGCATAGGGAAACATGCTTATGCATCTCACACTGCATCACAGACGAAAATGTACAGGTGGACCAGAAGCAACATTGTTTATGACCCCAAGGAAATATTTTTTAGAGACTATATTTTGGGGACCTCAAGCAACCAGAGAGCCAAATATCTTCAAATGGGACTCTACTAAAGACAAAATACCATGATACGGATTTCTAGTTGAATAATCCTGTATAATAAAGAGGTAATATGCAAATTTACCATCACACCCTCACACAAGATGGCTGCCCCCATGTGGTCAAAATGGTCCCCCATGTGGTCAAAGATGGCTGCCCCCATATGGTCACAAGATGGCCTGCAGGGGAAGGGAGTTGGGGGGGGACCAGGCCTGCAGGGGAGGGCAGTTGGGGGGAACCAGGGCTGCAGGGGAGGACAGTTGAGGGGACCAGGCCTGCAGGGGAGGGCAGTTGGGGGGGACCAGGCCTGCAGGGGAGGGCAGCTGGGGGGTCCAGGCTGGCAGGGGAGGGCAGCTGGGGGCAATCAGGCTGGCAGGGGAGCAGTTAGGCATCAATCAGGCTGGCAGGTAAGTGGGTAGGGGGTGATCAGGCTGGCAGGCAGAAGCAGTTAGGAGCAATCAGGAAGGCAGGCAGACAAACAATTGGGAGCCAGCAGTCCCGGCTTGAGAGAGGGATGTCCGACTGTCCTGTGGGATCAGGCCTAAACTGGCAGTTGGACATCCCCCGAGGGGTCCCAGATTGGAGGGGGTGCAGGCTGGGCTGAGGGACACCCCCCTCCCCAATGCACGAATTTCATGCACTGGGCCTCTAGTCTTTATAATAATAATAACCCAGAGAGGGGGTTTCTGCAGGTAGAATAGGTGATGCTGTCAGAAGTATGTAACATGGGGCGATGTCAGAGGTCTTGGAATAGACATGGTAAAAATGTCCATGTTCCTTTCAAATGTCAGGTGCTTCTAGCAAATTCATCAAGGCTCCCTCTCAGTTTAACTAACCTGTTAATATTCCACTTGACTTCACCAGAGACTCAGCGTCTTTAGAAACGAAATGTTTCAAAGTAAGGTTAACAATCTGCTGTGAAAATTTAGATGCTTGAAAGTTTAACTCAGCCACAAAGCATATTCTTCTAAATAATCTTATTGTTAGCATGTATATGAGATAAAATTTAACCCACTTTAATAATTTTTAGTAAACTTACCAAGTTGTGCAACCACCACCATAATGCAGTGATGGAATATTTTATCACCCAAAGATCCCCTGTGCACATTTTCAGCTCATCTCCTTCCCACCCTCAACCCTAGGCAGCCACTAACCTATTTTTGTCTCATGGGGTGTGCCTTTTCTGGACATTTCCTATAAATGTGTGGTCTTTTGTGTTTAGCTTCTTTCACTTAGCGTAATGCTTTTGAGATTTACCTATAGTGGCGTGTGTCAAGACTTTCTGCCTTTTTATTGCCAAACAGTGTGGATATATCACATTTCATCTGTCCATTCACCAGTAAACAGACACTTGGGCTATTTCTAATTTAGCCATAAAGAAGCTTCCCCATAGGAGAGGGAGTCCATAGATCCTAGAGAGGGACCCATGTTTTGCTGGATAAGCACTCTGGTCGTATCCAAGTGCTTGGACAAACAGGGAGCATCCAGGCCCCAGAGTTCCCTGACATGCAAGAGAAAAATTAGGAACAAGAGTTGTTGAATCATAAAATAATCTTCTGCACATCCCCCCCTTTCCCTCAGCTAATATTTAATAATTATGAGAGCTAACACTTATTGAAGGCTTAGAACGGTGCCAGCACATAATAAGAAATACTTGTTATAGCTCTTACAGTCATTGTAGCCTAGCTCTGAGCACACTGCCACCCAAAACAAAACTGAGGTTTGTGAGCAAGAGAGACGCTTGGGCTGGATGTCATGACAGATATAATAGCGTATAACAGAGTCAGCAACATCCTGTTCCCTAAAGCTGGGGGATCAATTTCATGTAATAGCTCTACTAAGTTATTGAAATATAAGTAAAATAGGAAGGAAGTTAAGTCATAGTCCTCCCTTATATCATTTCAAACTGGAAATCATCCATCACGAGGACTTAACTACTTACTTACTGTGAGTTTGGAAGCGATCATACGTTACAGGCTTCGAGAAGCACTGAGAGCCTGTGTTTATCCAGAGGTTACTCAGCTTGCTCCATCTATTATTTCCATCTGTGGAGTCAAAAACTCAGAGGAGAACCATGAAGCAGGTAGATCAATGCCATCTCTAACCACTCTCCTGCCACAGAAAGGGCCCGTAACTGAAAATTGTGCCAAGCCAGCTTGTTCCCCTAACAATCTGTAAGAATGTACTCATTCATTTAACATAGATGAATGAATGCATGTATTTGAGGTCACACACAGTTCAGGATACGGCAGTGAGACAATCAGACACAGCTGGCTGCCCTCATGGAGTTTACATTCTAGTATTAAGAGACAGGAAGTGAACAGGTACGTGTAATACAGTCAGGATTTGACCTTGGGGCCCCATTACACTTTGTCTTCCTTTCTTAAATGGTTTTGCTGTATGAAAACAAAGGCTTAGGTGAGGTTGATGAGGCTGTAAAAATTAAACCAAAGAATCCCAAAGAACCCCTCATTTTATAGACAAGAAAACTGAGTCCCAGAGAAAGGAAATGCCTCACCCAAAATCATATTGCGTATTAACCAAGAATCTTTCAAGCAAAAACACAAAACGACTCAATTCAAACTCAAACCAAAAAGAGGATAAATATGGTTTCTATAACTGGTATGTTCACTGGGTAAACCTGGGCGTTAGGTAAGGTTTGATCCAGGCCTTCGAATCCTGCTGTTGGGACACTGAGCGTTGCTCCCTCTCTCAGTTCTGTTTTCTTCCCCTCATTTCACTGAGGCTCACTCTGTGAATTTATGAAAATGACCGCCAGCAGCTCTAGGCTTATTGCTATCTGGCAAAAGGACAGAATAGGAGCATGGGGGAGGCCCTGTGCCCTTCTTTATGCCAACACAATTTCATTCCCTGGGCAATGAAATTGAGTTTAACTAATTTTTCCTCTGACACCTTTTCTTTGGTGGGAGGGGATGGGGGTGTTGATTTTGCGGTTAAATTCTTCCAGAGAGTTTGATATTTCTTTGCCCGTTTTCTCATGCAAAATTGTAGGAAAATTCCTGAAACTTGATTTATAGCCAATGTGACAAATGGGTTGCCTCATCTGACCCCAGTGTTGGGTAAAAATTACAGTAAGTTGTCCAATATTTAAGAATAAGGAGACTTTATACTATCCACAGATTCTGGGTCCTCTTTTGACAAATTAAGACCTGTAGGCACCCTGGGACTGAATTCTCACATGGACATGGATGGCGTTGAGTTGCTCCTTTGGACAAAGCTGGTCTGTCCTAGTGTCTTGCGACTCCACGTGGGACCCATCGGCCAAAGCATTAGCGTCACTGGAACCTTGTTAGAAAGGCAGAACCTCGAGCCCCAACACAGAACTGAGTCATTCTGACTCGAACAACAAAATCTCCAGGCAATTTACTGCATAGCCCCTGTGAGAGGCACTGTGCTAGCTAGCTCACTCCAGTCCCCATTTAGCATCCCCCATTTCTCTCATTGAAGGTCGGGGCCAGGACTCGGGTGAGGCGAGAAGAGGTACACAGGGCATAAAATGTAAGGGGGCCTCACTCTCGGAGCTAGCAAGTGCCTCCTCCTCACATTAACACACAGGACCCTGAGAGTGCATCTCCTTAATTCTGTGCCCTTGACACATCTCTGCCAGGCCCTGTTGAAGGTGTACAATGTACCGCTAATGTGCTCTTTATAGGGTGTTAGGACTAGTGGGGAACACAGAAACATCTAGCACAGCTCCATATTTTCTCTATTGGAAATCTAAACGGAAAAGGGAACACACTGGCCCAGGGTTGAGCTTCTGATCTGTGGAGGAGCAGCCAAGAAACCCAGGTCTCCTGTTGCAAGGGCCACCCAAACCCTTCCCTCTACACCACAGCGCCCCCTGTCCACGCTGGCCATACGCCTGGATATGCCTGTAGAAAAGGAATGAAGTCTTAGCAGGTTAAGGACTGTGAAAGTAACATTTTTATTCCTTAATCAACAAATCATCCCAAAAGGTCACTTATGATAAATGAGTTGGTTGCATAAGTAATATGGATATACTTAAAGGAAACTGAAAGGACATTTTCTCTTACTTGATGAGAAAAAAATCAATTTTTAAAATAATCAAAGGCAAAGATTTCTTAGATACAACACCAAGAGCACAATCCATAAAGGGGGAAAAATGACAAACTGGCCTTGATAAAAACTAAGCAGAGGTATTAGGAGAATGAAACAACAAGCTTTGATAAGGGAGAAAATATTGCAAATCATACATGCAATAAAAGACTTGTATCCTGATTACATAAAGAGTACTTGAAACTCAATAATCAAAAAACAAACAAGCCAATACAAAAAAAAAAAACCAAAACAGGCAAAAGATGTGAACAGATACTTCACCAAAGAAACCATATGGGAGAATGGCAAATAAGCTCATGAAAAATCGTCAACATTGCTAGTCATTAGGGAAATACAAATTGAAATTTCAGTGAGGCACCACTACATAACTGTTTAAATATCTAAAATAATAAAGCTGATCTCCCCAAATTTTGATGATGACATAGAATAGTTAGAACTCTCATACACGGCTGGTGGGAATGTAAAATGGTACGAGCACTTGGAAAAACAGCTTGGCAGTTTCCTAAAAAGTCTCACATACATCTACCATCCGATCCAGCCATTCCACTCCTAGGTATCTATTCAACAGACATGAAAGCATGCGTCCACACAAAGACCTGTGCATGAATGCTCAGAGTGTTGTCTGTAGTTCCCCCCCTCAACCTGGAAAGAGTCCAAACAAATAAATTATGGAATATCCATACACCCAAAGACTACTTGGCAAGGGAAAGAAATGAATTATTGATACACAACACAACATGAGTGGATCTCAAACTTATTATGATGAGTGAAAGAATCCAGACCCAAAAAGAGAAAGCATGCATTCTGCATGACTCTGTCCATATAAAATTCCATAAAATGCAAACTCAGCTCGAGTGACAAGAAGCAGATCGGTGGTGGCGTGGGGATGAGGGTGAGGGAGCAACAGGAAAAGCAGGAGAGAGTACAAAGAGGCACAAGGAGATTTCTGGGGATGATGGAAGTATTTTCATTGTAATGATGGTTTCATGTGTATATACAGATGTCAAACCTTTCCAAATTGCATACTTCCATATGTACAACTAATTGGCTATCAATTATACTTCCATTTTTTAAAAATATACCGGGAACAATAACAAAAATCATTCAAACTTCTCTTCCATTTGGCCTCCTTACTGTTCTAAACACAACACACTGCATATCTACTGCTCAGAGCCTTCGCAATTGCTCTTCCTTCTACCTGGAATGCTCTTCCCCAGATATTAAAAAGCTTGCTCCTCATATCTTTTATGTCTTTGTCTAATGTCACTTTCTCTTGTTATAATGTAATCCCTTCCCCCAGCGCTCCCTTTTCCTCTTTCCAGCTGTATTTCCCTGCTCCCCCCGTAATACCTGACATACTCTATATTTTGCTTATAGGGCTATTTATCCAGTTAATCCGTGTCTCTGCCCTCTGGAGTGTAAGTTCACTTAGAGCAGGAGATTCTGGACTGTTTTTATTCACTGCTATCCTCCCAGCACCTGGAATAATGCCTGGCACATTGTAGAAGCTTAGTAGTGTTTGCTGATATTGATTCACTGCAGCCTTTACTTTTCATGTGTCTACAGGCACCTTCCAGTAGCATTTCTGTGGCTACACTACAGTTACAATAGCATTCGATTCAACTATGAAAAAAATGACAGTGACTGAAATTCTCTTCTTTTCCAGTTATCAGTTCACACAATAAAGTTGTTTGAAAAACAAAATTAAATATGAGGTCATGGATATGATAGTACTTTATTAGTGAGAGATACATTAATTATTATTAATGATAAGATTTATGAATAACCCCAGAATGATTTTCTGAGTCTGGTGTAACAATTCTGAGCAAATCACATCAAAGTGTCTGGACCTCAGTTTACCCATCTGTAAAATAAGCAATTTAAACTCAACAATGCCTACCATCTTTAGGGAACTTGAATGTAGTGCTAAAGTATATAGGCTGTTATCAGACAGACCTGAGCTCAAATCCCGGATTGCCCACACACCCACAGATCCTAGGAAGCCAGTTAACTTCTCTAAGCCTCAATTTCTACATCTGTAAAATGGGAGCAAAAAAGTCCCTTTAACTTTGGAATTCTCTAAGAGCAAAATGAGATTGTACCTAAAAAACTGTACAGCATCTGGTATGTACTAAAAATGCATTCTGTGTTTTATAATTGCATTTTTTTTTTCTTTCTTGAGTTTTTGATCCATTTGTAACTCAACATCCATTTTGCCTGATATTTCAGTCCCTTCTCCTTTCTAGGGGGATTTGACTTTAATTTTGATTCTAATATTTATAAATCTTGAAAGTGAATGAATTAAATCTGCCAGCCAGTAACACTTGATTCAGGTAGAAAGTTTCCAAAAAACATTGCGTTCCACCCACCCATCTGGGCCTGGAGAGTCCGAAAGTTTAACCACATTACACACTGCTCTGTTTTCAATGCCACAATGAACATCACAGGCTTAACTGCAATTAAAGAGTCCCCACTGACCACTGAATATACAGTCCATCATGTCAGGAGAGGCAAAACTGTCAGATTAGTGGAAATTCATTTTGGGATTGCTGGGTAATTTCGAGACCTGACAGCCCAGGAAAAATCCGAAGTCCCTTGTGTGTGCCAGCACATATCACTCTTCTGCAGCCGTTGTTTGGGACTCATAAATGCAGCAATATTCCAGATTCTAAAGTTCCCTTCTAGAGCCAAGTTGGAAAAGAAAATGTGAGTGATGAGATCATCATTTTAAATGATAAAAAAATGGAAAGAGATTCTTTGGGCACCAACCTTAGCCAAACAGACAGGCTGGGCTAGGATTTGTAGCCCTCACTTCTGAGCGAAGGACCGGGGTCCACCCACCTAGACAACAGCTGATGCTAGTTCAGAACTCTGAGGGGAGCTTGTTTCTCTGGAGTTCTGTGCCTCAATGGCCACATTTTTTAATGTTTTTCTGGAACTTGCTTGGCCCTAGATGAGAATCTTCTAACTCTCCACTCCAGCTGGCAGCCAAGCTGATGAAAAATCTTTGATGGGCAAGAACTTTCCACTTAGTAGACAAGATACAGAGGGCTTAAAAATAATAATTAACATCTATTAACGGTTCAGTCTATCCCAGGCATTGTGGTACCTGCTTTATCTAGTAATCCTTACTTGGGCCATATGAGGTTCACGGTCTTGTACCCATGACAGGGATGAAGAAGCTAAGGCCTGAAGAAGTACACCAATATTTCCAGGATGATTGTGATTGAATTCTAGGGCATCTCACTCTAGAGCAGAGGTTCTCAATGAGGGGAGATTTCACCCTTCACTCCCTGAGGACATCAGGCAACCTATGGAGAAATTTTGAGTTGTCAAAACTGCTACTAACAGAGGCCAGGATGCTACTAAACATCTATAGAGCAATGGAGAACTATCTATCACCCCAAACACCCACAGTTCTGAGGTTGAGAAACGCTATTCTAGGGTAGTGATCCTGAAGTGTGGCCCCTGGACCAGCAGTGAGAGCATCAGCCGGGATCTTGTTAGAAATGCAACATCTAGGACCCCACCAGATCCACTGAGGAGGGGGCTCAGTCCTGTTTTCACAAGCCCTCTGATGAGGGACACTTTTGAGAACCACTGTTCTTAGGTCATAAGAACACGTGGTCTGATGCCCCACTCTTCACCCTTAATGCTCACGAGTCTTCAACGTCCAAAACAAAATGAGCATCAATGCATTTGGCCTGTGAAATTCTACCGCTATTAGAAGTCTGGACCGGTGGACACCCTTCCTTGTTTCTGAAGCTACGGATGTCCAGGACCTTCCCCAGGCTGTGCAGGCACCAGACATCTTCAGGAGGACCTAGTCCCCCTCGCGTGTTTCTCAGAACACTAAGGTCCTCTTATTAATAGCATGTAAGTGAACACATATTGGGTGAGATTCTGAGAGAGGTGCATATACACACATCACCTCAATTATTATTATTAATAAGGACCATAATGATTAGCATTTCTGGAGGACTTTTCATGCGCCAGGCATTTTACCTGCATGATCTCATTCTTCACCACTGCCCTGGGAGTTAGGTTTTGTAATCATGCCCACTTTAGAGATGAAGACACTGAGGCTTAGGACTGTATGTTAGGGCCGTTCCATCTGAGACCGACATGCTCTAACTGAGTTGCCAAACTCCAGCATTAACTTCATGGGGCAAGACGTGAGCACTGGACTGGGGTTCACGGAACTTTTGCCACTTAGCCACATCAGTATCTCTCTTTTTTGTGTGAAATAAAAGGTTTAAACAAAAGCAACTCCAATTTCCTTCCCCATCTAACCAGTTATCATTATGGTGGGTGATAATCATTCTATTTTCTTAGGATGAGCACAATGAACCCTATCACTGTTTACGTTGGTATTTACATTGATTTCATCAGATGACAGGGATATCAGTTGATGTCAGTTCAGCATTTATAAATGTCCACGCGTTTTGCCATCCATGCGCCCATTCTGACCCACCCCTGTTCTATGAGGCACAGAGGAAGGTATGCTGACTTCACCTGAGGTTTGAACACTACCCTGGTGCACTGGCAGCGAACAAGGATTGGATCCTGGCTAATGCACATTTGGCACATGCTGGGTGCTTTACAACCCTTGTCTCCTTTTACCCCACAGTGACCCTATGTGATGGGCATGACTCTCTCCACCCTTTAGATGAGAAACAGGAGAACAAAAAGAGATACACCGTTAGGTGCTGGACCTGCAATGGAACCAATGCCTGACCCACTGCAAAGCCCAAGCTCCCAGCCCCCGCCTCCTGTCCTGCGGTCCTGCTAGGGGAACACAATTACCGGACTCTTCCCATTTGGGGTGGAGGCAGGCAGGGGATCAATGCCTGGCTCACCCTGGCAGTGACGGAAAGGATGCTCACCTTCCCCCTGCCCTGCGCTGGGGGCGGGGTGGGGGCGGATCTGCATAGCTCGCGCTCTTTAAACGGATGCACTAGCCTCCTGGGATATGAAGCTCGTTGGCTCTGTCACTCGTGAGTAATGCACCATAGCTCCCTGGTGGGGAAAAATGCCAGATTATACAATCACATGCTTTGGTGTGCAACTGTCTTTAGAATAACAAATCTCTGCTTCTGCTCCTGAGCATTACGCTTTAATAAAAACCAAAATAGTGGCCACAAATCCCAGCTCCAGCTAAAGGGCATGCCTTGTAAATTCATGTTAGTTACACCTCTCATGATTACACCCCCCCCCCAAAAAAAAAAAGAAAACCCGCACACCTTTCATAATTCTTAGGGAATGGCCAGCCTGTGGCTTTATTTCACTTTGTCCTTTGTGGGGGACACTGGGGAGCAGAGTTGCTCAGCCTGGGCGCACTGTTCACTATTGACATCTGTGCTGGATCATTCTTTGGTGGGGGGGGGGGGGTGCGGGGAGGGGGGGTGCTGCTCTGTGCATTGCAGGATATTTAGCAGCATCTCTGCCCCCACCCCAGCTGTGACAACCAAAAATATCTCTAGACATGGCCAAAATGTCCCCAGGGAGCCCAGATTGCCCCTGCTCCTCCCACCCCCCCACCCCGTTGAAAACATCACTATGTTAATAATAAAATAAATAGCCAACCCTATCATGGGTGGGTGTCAGTAGAAAAAATGTCTTACTGTTGGAACTTTTCTTTCTTAAAGAGAAAAACAATGATATTCCTCTATGGGAGCATCCAGTCCCAGTAATGTGCAGCAGGAAATAGATCTCCAGCACAGTGGGCCCAGCTCAGCCCAGCAGGCTCCGCCTGGCCCTCAGGGAGAGGCGGGGTGTTGCACATTCTCTGCCATACTGGGCTGGGCGGGGCTGCACTGGGCAGGGAGGAAGGGCAGCGAGAGGGAGCCTGCAGAGTGAAAGGTGGAGTGCCGAGGTGCAGAAGGAGCTGCTGCCCCCCTCTCTGCTGTGCTCACACCACCTTCACAGGTTCCAAACTTAGAGGTGAAAGCTGAGGTGAGAGAGGCGGAGGAACAGAGGGCAGCCACAGGTTGGAGACAGCATGTTCTGGGGCCGCGGAGAGGATGGGAATATGGTAGAAATAACGTTAGGCATTTTTCTTTGTAAATGGACACTAAATCGGTGCTCACCTCCAGGTGCCCTGTCTATTTTAGCGGCTCGCTGTGTCTCCCAAAAGATTTTGTCTGCCCCACAGGGTTTTTAAAATTCGGAATCACTGCCAACATTCAAAAATCGGGATATTGCTCATGAGAATGCAGGTGTCTGGGCTTCTTACGAAAAATCAGCAGTTCTGGACGCTTTAGGCCAGCAAGTCTGCCTGGCCACCTTGGCTGGGACTGAGCGGTGGCGCCCCCTGTTGGTGGGGAAAGTGTTTTGCTGTTCACCACAAACCCTCCCACACAACCTGCCAGGATTCTGTAGGCCAGTAGTTCTCAACCTTGCCTGCACATTAGAATCACCTGGGAATCTTTTTAAAATCCTGATTTCCAGGCCTCATCCTCCGGAAATTCTGTTTCTTTGTTACTAATGTTGTGGCCCCCACCCCATCACAAAGAAACAGAATTTCCGGAGGATGAGGCCCGGAAATCAGGATTTTAAAAAGATTCCCAGGTGATTCTAATGTGCAGCCAAGGTTGAGAACCACTGTTGTAGGCAATTAAGGGCCCTCTCCTCTATGCTTTTACAATGTGTTGGACTGAGTGATGTTTGATATATTAAAAGCACATTTAACACAGATAATTTAGCAAGCATAGCAAGACAAGCATCCACGAATCTGCCACCCAACGTTAAATTTAGAACATTACCTTGAATATAACTGTTATCTTCTCTCTCCCTCTCAGCTATACACCACTTTGCATTTTGTGTTTAGCATTCTCCTGCCTTTTTATATTTAGTTTTTATCACGTATATATGCTTCTCTAAATGATATGTTGCTTAGTTTTGCTTTTATCTGAGTTTTATAAAAATGATACCCTAGTGTGTATATTCTTGGGTGATTTGTTTCTATCACTCAACTGTATGCATCTAAGACTCATCCACTTTGCTGCAGGAAGCTGTGGCTCTTTCATTTTTCACTGCTGTATACTATTCCAGCGTACTGTGATTTATTTCCTATTGTTCCCGCTCCCTGCACTTCCCTTGGCTCAGCCCTTCTCAGAGACCAGCTTTATAATGACGCTTTCTCAGCGAGCTCTGGCTGCCATCTGTCAAAAGGATATGCTTTCCAGTTATTTTCTATATAAGTGTTCACATTGTCGCTTTCAAAACACATGCCACCACTTGTCATGCTTTTTAATTTGCTCATTTTCTTGCTCATTGCTTGTTTTCAATAGACTGTACGTTCCACAGAGGGAGGATCCTGTCTGTTGCTGTCACTTCAGCACTCAGCATAGCTATTCGCACACAACCATCATCAATACATGTTATTATTTTTCTCAAAATGTGATAAATATTCGGTGGCATGGAATCGAGATCATAGTCCCTGAAAAAATGCGAGATGACCTTTTGCACTGAAGGTGGAGACTCAGTATTCCTTATTCGTGGTGCCCGGGAGAGAAGTGCGTGTACACATTTGTTAAGGGCTGTGAGCGGAAGTGATAGGTGCAAATTCTCAGTCATGACCCTGAGAAGAATGGCTTTGCCCCCTGCTTTCCATTTACTTCTCCCCTTGCAGGAAGGTAAACATGGTCATGAACCATGTGAGCCAGACAGACGAGAACACTGTCCTCTCAATGGGCCACAGGAAAGAGGGTGTCTGGGTGATGGGTCCTTACACTGCCACACCAGCCCCAGCACTGGGAAGACAATGGACTGCTCTCTTGTTTAAGCCAATGTCACACTGGGTCCTTGCAACAGCAGTCACATCTCTATGCTAATAGACACAGTTCATTGGTAGCTCACCACTGGGAGGGACTTCCCCCCTAAAGAGATGTACCCCTCCTCTAGGCAATCCTCTGACTCTACCCTCTGCACTGCTGTCTCCATATGAGGATGAGTGAGCCCCCAGATTGAGGGACCCTTGCCCAAGCTTCACCTGCTTCCTTTTCTGCAAGCATCCTCACTCTCTGGTACTTTCCATGTTGGTAGGCTGTAAAATTCTCTCTCACCAGCTGGTCCCATTATAACACTGGTGATCGGACTTTATTCTGGGAGGAAGAGAAGAGCTGAAAGGAAGGCAGTGAGAGGAAGACAGGAATAAGAAGAAGGGAACGGACGTCCGGGGACAACCCAGTATCACAGCCAGAATTTCCGGATGCTACCCACAGATTTGTCACGACCCAAGAGAATCTCCAAGTTCCCAACGTGTGATGGATTGAAAGCGGTTAAGGCAGATGGAATCAGGTGTCCTCCTCAACCAAAATGGGATCTTCATAAACCACTTGCAGCTGTGACCATGCAACTCCCCGGAGAATGTGCCAACATACGCTGCTTGTGGAATGAACAGCAAAGAAGCGAAAGAAAGTGACTTCTTATCTGGGGTCGTTACTTATACCGGGAAAATGTTGGTAGCAATCCTTTTGGAAGGGAGGTTGGCCATCCACCCACCTGACAGTGATTAACCAGCGGGAGCTGCTGTCTATTCAGGACCCTCCAGGACTGAGATAACGAAGCCAGGCTATTTCGGAATAGGAGACGGCTTACTTTCCAGTTCCCTGTAGTACAGGGTTTTCCTGCCGCTCATCTCATAATGGTATCAGCTCACGGAAAACAAGATATAACCAAGACAACAAATGGCAACCATGTCCTGAGTGCTTCCTACATGCAGGTAATAAGCAGAGTGTCCTGCACATATTATCTCACTCTAATGTCATAACAAAACTGTGATGCACATTCTCTCCCCATTCCCACCTGGGGAAAACCAAGGCTTGGGAAAGATAAACAACTTGCTGAAGGCCCCCTGACTAGAAAGGCATAAATTCAGAATTCAAAACCAGTCCCATCTTTATTCTTAACAGTTATGACCTTATTTCTCAAACTCCATCCTTTTGTGTACCTCGTATATAATTTTTGCCGTGTCTGTGCAACAACTGTTATAAAGATATGAAATACTTTTCTTTCAATCAGCTTTCCTTTTATTTTTACGTAGGTAAATTTAATCCAATGGAAATGTTATGTGAAAACCATAAACGTAAAACACCAAGTATCATTTGCCTTAAATAGACTATATCACAATATAAGCATAAAAATGCTATTAAATGCTACCTAGCCTTGGCTGCTGAACGGTTCTTGCTTTGTGGAAGAGGGAAATGAACAAGTGACAAAGGGATGTCAGGGACCACACTGGCACCAAGTGAGACTTGGTCACTAACCCAAAAAGAAGAACCTAACGAGAACACAACAGGCAAACATTTCCACTAGGAGTGTCAGTGTTGTGTAAGGATGAGTGAATGTGCCCCAAACCATACTCAGTATTATATTTTCCTTATTAAGAAATACCACAGCAATAGTATCATCTGCTCCCATCCAAGAGATGTATGCTGAGAACACAGACCTACCCTTGTGGAAATTTTAAGAACCGGCATCACTTACCTATAGACTATGTTAAGTTTGTTCATCTTGAAGCCCATTGCTAATTCCCACTCATGGATTAAAAATCTAAGAAAAGCGATAATGTTAAAAATTAATCTACTTTTCTTCAAGATGGACCTACCCATGAATTCATTAAATCCATTCAATGAATCCCTTGATCCGTTCGGTGAGTACTCACCAGAGTCCTAAATGCTGAGAATAAAGGGGTAAGCAAAACAGACATCGTCCTGTCCCCACGTAAGTTAGATGGCTGTATTTATCTAACAGAGATGGAACCCTCATGGAAAGCCCTCCTCCTTAGGTAGAAGGGGGGACTGAGAAAATAGACTGACAGGTAGCTGTGCAGAGGAGGGGTCATCATCACATGCAAAGTGCATGGTAAGGGCACCATTCCTGGGAGCCAGGGTGACGGCTTGGCGTGCGAAGTCCCAGCATGGCGTTGAAATGGGCACTGAGCCTGGCACTGAAACCACAGCAGAATAAAGGCTGTCAGCTCCCAGCACCACTGCTGGTCTGACAGGTAAGCGGCTTCCCAATGTCCTTGTGCCCTGCATTTGAGCACTCTAATTGGGGGAATGAGGCCCAGGCCTGGATAAAACACAGATATGCAAAATGTCTATTTCCAGTGTAATTCACAAGTCAGAACTTCCACTGACACTTTGGAGCTTATCCTGCCTTTCTTTAGGATAGAAGTATTATTGAAACAGAAAAAAAAAACAAAAAAGGAAAAGAAAAAAAACTGTAGACAGTTCTCATTGCCTTCTGGGTAATCATGCCTATGAAGTAAACTCCTGAGGCTTATTAAGAAATAACGTGCATTACCCATGTCCTTGGAGAGCAGGTTTAGACGGATGGGTGTTGGAGTGAAAGCTTCCAAAATCCACTCTCGTTTCAAAGGAAAAGAAGGTGCTTTCCATTTTTGATGGTGTACAAGGGATTCTTTTTTCTACTCCTTCCTGAGCCTTTCACTGGGACACACAATGGCTATTTGCTGCCACGACAGTGAAGGAGTTTTTCATTCTAACAACAGTGTTCCTGTCTCATCGTTAGGATGTGCCCAGGGAATAAGTATTGGCCTGGAATTAGCAACTTTTGACTCATCTTCTCCTGGGAGCTCAAGGTTCAACAATAGCACGTAGTCAACACTTCCTGAACCTGTCCTGTGTGTGTGATGCCCTGCGCTGGAATCTATAGCTGCGGTGGCATAGCAGAGATGGGTGCAACTGGGGCGACCTCTGGGAAGAGTGCAGGGACCAGGATTGGAGGGGATGGCCTGAATTAGTCATGATCTCAGCATAAAGGGGTGCACACTCTATAGAGCGTTTCATAAAGGGCAGCTCACACAGACGGAGGCAGTGTTTAAGGAAAGCAGCAAGGTACAGGGCTCAACACCTGGACTGTGATGGTGGGAACCACTAACAATCCCATGCCTGAAGGGACAAAGTGCCCCAAAACCCAGAGATGGGACTGCGTGAAGAGGGACACTGAAGAAACCTGTGGCCTTTGTTAGAGTGTCCCAGTCCAGGGACATCAGCAGGGAGGGAGGGAGGGAGGGAATCACACTCTGAACTCTCTCTCTGGCTCTGATCTTTGCTGCCCTTAGTGGCCAAGCCCAACAGGAAACTGGAAGGCAAAGGGCCTGTGGATGCAGACCCTGAGCAGGGTGGCCAGTATGTGGATCTAGAGCAGCGGTTCTCAACCTTGGCTGCATATTAGAATCACCTGGGAATCTTTTTAAAATCCTGATTTCTGGGCCTCATCCTCCGGAAGTTCTGTTTCTTTGTTACTAATGTTGTGGCCCCACCCCGTAACAAAGAAACAGAATTTCTGGAGGATGAGGCCCAGAAATCAGGATTTTCAAAAGATTCCCAGGTGATTCTAATGTGCAGCCAAGGTTGAGAACCAGTGATCTAGAGAAACAAATGAAAGAAATCAGGCACATGGTCCAAAAGGGCTTCATTCTTTATCTGTGCTGCTTTGATTGTGTACAAGGAGAATGCATTCGAATGAAGAAAGAGAAAGAGATAAGGGAGAAAAAGAAGTAAGCGAGAAAAGGCAATAACAGATGAAGAAAGGCAAGTAAACAGGTGATTAAATTAGGAGGCATTGTGTCCTTACACAAAGCACCAGTTGCTATGGGAACACCACGAGGAATCCCTGCCCAGGCTTGGGGAGTCAGGAAAGGGCTCCTGAGGAAGGAACATCTGAGTTGAAACCTAAGGGGCTGGTAGGAATCAGTCAGGTGAGAGGTGGAGACAAATGGCATTGCCAAAGGCCCCAAAGTGAACCGAGGTTCTTAGAGGTCAAAGGTAAGCTTAGGGAGAAAAAAGAAGTAGGACTGGTGATGTAAACAGAGAGGGGACCAAGACGAAGCTTGTATGTGACCACAAAGAGCTCAGACTTCATCCTAAAGAACATGGAGAGACGCAGAAGAGAGTGACAAGAGTAAATTGCCATCTTCATGGTTCCCTCCAATTTTGTTCCAGGAAGTACATTTGATGCTGTTAACCTTTCAGCAAATACGCACATGTTTGTCCCTGTCCTTGACAAAAAAAAAAAAAAAGTGTGTGTGGGAGATTGGCTTGTCCTCTGAATCCATGGCAAAGATCCAAAGCCTCCCCCCTTTCCCCAAGAAAAAGAAAAAACCCGCCCCGCACAGGTGGCTCTTTGGTTAGTGAAGGCTTCCATAAGAAAGGAAATTACTCAGGTACCTGTCTGCTGACAACTGTGCGCCTGGATAGAGTGGCCAGCATTTCAGAAGGCAACCTGACGCGCCTTTGGCATTTAAGAAATAGAAGCCTTAAGCCTCGCATCATGAGCTGAGCCCAGATTACTGACCTTTCAGACTATAGGCCCTGGATTTAGAAGTAGGTCAGCCTTGCAAAGAATTTTAAGAAATCACTGAACCACAGCAAATCAGACATCTCATTGGTTCCACTCACCCTTAAGAAGGTGACCCTCTCTGTATCCTGGGAGACTCCGTTTCATCTGCTATCTCCAGGTGGGGGGCTGAGAGAACAAATATAGACCTCCTGCAAAGACACCACCTTTGGTGCAAAACAAAGGACATAGGTAAATAGAAGTGTGCTAATTCCTCATTGGGTTCATCATGCACAGACCACCAGTTCACAGAGGAAGGTCACCAAGTTTCATAAGTCATGTGAGTGTCCTTTGCCTATTTGTTTTTCTCATGAGACGTACCTATGCAATAAATGAATCATGCGATAGAGTAACCTGACAGAGAAAATTCCAAGGTCCTGTTGTTGTGTGTTTTTTAATCTTGGCAAAAATTTATTCTGAAATTGTGAGTTTGGAAACAGGAACTATCTTATCACACCCTGGCATTGATAAACACTTACAGGACCCCTGGATCCTTTGGATTAGTCTACGTGTCTTTCAAAGATAGGAGGGCACTTTCTTTTCCTGGACCCCCTAATCATGAGAAGATCTAAACATCAGCACTTACCTGATTCCATTTCCTAATAAACCACAGATATTCTCAAACTATATCCCATCCCCTTGCCTTCACTATAATAAATGTTTGGCAACATTTTTGCAAAGAGCTATTGTAGGGAAAACATGGCTTTGCCATAAGGGTTCTACCCAGAGCAGCTACCCCTTCTTGGGGCAAATGACTCCACCTCCCCGCTCCAACCTTGTTCTGGTGATGAATGTTGGTCACAGCACACCCTTCCCTTTCTGGCCACATGAGTGGGCACGATCTGGGCCAATGATCCCACCATATTCCCTGGTCATAGTGGTAGGTCCAGAGATGGCCCTAGGTTTAAAGCCAAGGCCAGTCAGAGAAGCAGACATAAAACTCTACTAGTGAGAGTTCAGACTGGGTCAAAGCCCTGGATCCATTTGCTTTGGCGAGAAACTAGGGCCACTTACTGCACAATTCCAGGGAGCTCCATTCACATCTGGTGTTGTGCAATATGGTAGCCCTGGGAGTGAGTGTGTTTTAGTACCTTTCATGTGACACTGGGTGGTGACCCCTACAATAAGAGTGCCAGGTTCTGGAAGTCTTAAAGAATCCTGATTTGATTAAACAAGGCAATAAGTGTTCTTATTTGGCTTAAGGTAGTTTGTTTATTTTTCTATAACCTGTAAGTGAAGAAGTTATGATGAATGTATCGTGCTCTTCATGCTTTTTAGAAAACAAAATTCTCATTTTGTTCTACATATCAGATTTCTTTACCCACAGAATGCCAACAGAATATCAGAGGTCTGGTACAGCTGTGGAGAGTGAACAGCTTGTCCAACCCTGGGCAACCTGTTCACACTGCAGATAGGCACAAGCCTTGGTTTTGCTGCTGGAAGGAGAGGAAGGAGGAAATGGCACATTGTCAGCACCTCCCAACCCTACGGAGTATCTCTGGCTGGAGGGAGGAATACCAGAAGCCGCATGACTTCTTTCCGTGAGAAATGTGGGAGGTCATGGGCTCCTGGCACCTGCCTTCAAGGAGCATAATGTGGGACAGCTTTGGAGAGGCAATGACATTGTCCTTCTTTGCATAGAACCCAGGGCTGGCTCCTCTCCTGGGGCATTCAACCCATGTTGTTGGCCCTGGCTGGTTTTGCTCAGTGGATAGAGCATCGGCCTGTGGACTGAAAGGTCCCGGGTTTGATTCTGGTCAAGGGCACATGCCCAGGTTGTGGGCTAGATCCCCAGTAGGGGACGTCAAGAGGCAGTCATTCAATGATTCTCTCTCATCATTGATGTTTCTATCTCTACCTCTCCTTTCCTCTCTGAAATCAATAAAAATATTAAAAAAAAAAAACCTGTGTTGTCACACATCCCCTTCCCCACTGCTTGATGAATGCTGTGCTGTTGAAGTCTTAAAATTTTAATTATATTTGGTTAAAGCTCCTCACATTTTAATTTTTCACTGGACCCCACAAATCATGTAGCCAGTTCTGATGGAGCCCACCATGGTGTGAGAAGGTATGGGTTTTTAACTGCATGTCATTCCTAACTGTTTGAGATGTATGCTATAGCAATGGGGGTAGGGAGAGGGGGAGGAAAGGGACCTAACGAGAGACAGACCAAAGAATTAAGAGAAAGATCAAAAAGGAGGAAATGATCTCTGATGAGAGATTACCATTTATCCATGAGATTAAGATATCTTCCGGGACACAACCAGAGCACAGCTCACTTAAAATTGCACTGATGTAAGATACAATTTAGACTTTGTTAAAAAATCAGGTAATGTAATAACAACAAGTGTAAACGGAAATCCGGGGATGATAAACTTGGGTCAACATCAGAGTTCAAGGAGAAGGTGCTTAGGGCTGAGCCAGGTTCTCAGAGAGCTGGGCGTTCCTTTTCCTTTAAGGGCAATTCATCAGGACTTATCCAAGCCTGTAAGAGCAATCCCTTAAGACCATCCAATTTCCTCTCTTTCTAATTCCATACTTAGCAGAGCAACCTTCTGGTAATTAATTTGGTTTCTCAGGTAAGTCAATACGGGGACAGAGACTGGCTGAGTTATTGGGCTGGCTATGTCGCCTGCTGTAAATGAATAAATCGGTTTGTGGATTTGTCAGTCCACCTCCCAAGAGTTCAGTTTGCAGACACCACTTTTCCTGGGGTGGGCTGACATTTGACTTGTTGACCTGCAATGCTATGTGGCCAAAGTGAGCGGAATGGTTTTAGGGTTTCCATAACCCTGGGCACTCTTATGGTGGGGCCACCACCCGTGTTATATCAAGGAGATTAAAGCACACTCACTTCCAGGGCCGCCATATTGCACAACACCAGAAGCGAGGGGAACTCCCTGGAATTATGCAGTAAGGGGCCCTACTTTCTCTCTGAATCATGTAATATTTTTGTTAAAAATAAATACAAATAGTCCCTGCCTTATTTTCTTCATGGGGCTTGTGAACGTAAGATACTATCGTGTTTATTTTGTTTGTTGTCTTTCTGCTTTCATCACAAAAACAGGTATTTTTGTGTTTTGTTCACTGTAATAATTCCAGCATTCAGAACAGAAGGGAACCTAGTATGTGCTTACTATATGTATTTGTTAAATTAATAAATTAATCACTTCAAGTTAATGTTTTCTTTGTATGTTAAACTGATGTTTTTTTAGGTTTCACATATTTTAGAGGTCCTTAAAAGGTGTAAGGTTTGTTGGCTATGTGAGTAGACTGCCTAATGCACACTGAAGCCCTGAGTGAGTGAGTGAGTGAGGGGGTGTCCTCCTTCCCCAGCTCCCACTGCATGGACACAGACCCCTTGGTACTCCTACCCAAAGACAGGAGTCCTCCTCCTCTCATGTCCCCTTGAATCCCTTTCATAGTCTCTCTGTGCCTTGCACTCTTCCTCCCCCCAATTTCTGTGAGCTTTGACCATACCTGTAATTCCTTTTAGGGGGCTGCAACAGCTACGGGGACTACTTTGCCAAATGGGAGTGAACCAGAATCTCATTGGGGTTTATGCCAGCAACTAACTGAAGGAGTATGAGATCCCAATTCTTTGCCCAGTTGAAAAGACACTGAGGTGTGATGTATTGATTTATACTCCAGAGCTCCCCACACCTTGCTGGGCTTCTTTCCCTTCCCTCTCCTGCTTCCCTCATCCTGCCTCTGGGAATCTGACCAAGACAACCTGCACAACCTCTCTACCACACGTCCACCTAAGTTCCCTGAGAGGTGAAGGCCATGTGGCCACTGCTGAAGTCAAACCACACAGTCAACCATGCTCTTCACCGCCCAATGGCCTCTGAACCCCCAGCCATCATTGGGCAGAGGGGAGGGGAGCAATTACAGGAGGAGCAGGCAAAGCAAATGACTACATGATGCTCAGAAGCACCATGGTAGAAAACAACGCCAAAATATTGAGAAATGGGTTCAAGCTCACTCACTTACGGATTTGTTATGTGACCCTGGATGGGGCTCCCTTTGATAATTCAAGCCATCTTGCCCTCCAACATCAAGTCTGTGTTGAGCTTTTGTTTCTTCCAGAGAAAACATACCATAGCCTAGCTTTTGTTCCCAGCTGCTTGTTCGAATTAAAGCTTTGCAGCATTGTAGTTTATGGTATCTCTGGGGAGGAGTGAATATGTCAGTGTAATTAACTCATCTGATGAGAGAGGTCTTGTTTATTTCCCCTACAAAATAACAGGTGGTGGTTGAGCTCAGATACATTATGGTGATATGAAATGCATTTAGAATAAATCGTATTAAATAAATAGGGAGACAAAACAATTTCAAGGTACATTTTTTTATTGTTTTTAAATTAAGTTTGGAAAGGCAACAGATGCATACCAAAAAGCCGCAAGGCTGCTACCCGCCTCCAGCCCGCTCTTGTGAGAAAGGGTTAATGGTGCTCTCGAGTTCAACCCAACAGGAGTCACAGAAACTCGAGATTGTTTTCAAATTCTCATCCCAACAATCACTGGGTTTCTGAGAACCCTCTTCGTGTGTGGGAAATGACGGCCTAATCAATTTGGGTAATCAGTTAAAACAACCGTACGCAATTCATTTTACAAAATCCGCCATGACATTCATTTAATAAACACATCAGAGCAACACCATGTGCAGGGCATTAAGTAAATAAAAACAAATAAGATGGAGTCTTTGCCACTGGGAGTTCACAGTCTAAAGAAATATGGTAGATACAGAGGCATTTTCAGGGATTAAAATGGAAAAGCATATTCTTCCTCTCTCCAAAAACTTAATTAAATCCCAGAAATGTGTTTATTTTACATTTAAATGAATCATGATACTAGAAAGCAAGTAGAAAACAGTGTCATTAAACCAGGAGTGTTGAAGAAGTCCTGATGCATTGGGGAGGAGGTCTGACTGGAGAAGATCTTGGAGAAGGAGAAAATGGTGTAAAGGAAGGAGAAAGGGAGAGCTGAAGTTTGGGGGACAACGAGGGGTGCTGAAGGACAGTGAAGAAGGGGAGAAAGGAAGAAGTAAAGGGGAAGAAATGGGAAAATGTATATGTTGGAAGAACTGGAAAGTATGCGGATTTGCAGATATGGTTAAATTAAGGAACTTGGAATGGGCCATTACCTGGGATTGTCTCAGGGGACCCTAAATGCTGTCACAAGTGTCCTCTTCAGAAGACAGAGGCCCAGCCTGTGTGGCTCAGTGGTTCAGCATCGACCCATGAACCAGAAGGTCACACACAGTTCGATTCCTGGTCAGGGCACATGCCCGGGTTTCGGCCTCTATCCCCAGTAGGGGGCATGCAGGAGGCAGCTGATCAATAATTCTCATCACTGATGTTTCTATTTCTCTCCCTCTCCCTTTCTCTCTGAAGCTGATAAAAATATATAATTTTTTTAAAAAAAAGAAAGAAAGAAAGAGGCAGAGGGAGATGTGATGTGGCACACAAACAGACGAGGAGAAGGCAATGTGACCACAGAGGCAGAGCCTGAAGGATGTAGATCCAGAATCTCTGGTGTTCCTCAAGAAGGAATTCTAGAAGGAGAGAAGGAAATAATGATAATCATCATCATCATCATCATCATCATCATCATACAAAATCTCCTAGATTTTGAAGTAAGAAACATATATTTAAATTGAATGGACAAAAGACAAAATTTTAGAACAAAAGAGAAAAATAGAATAATCTGAAAATATGCCATAAAGTTAAAATAGTTTACCTAAAAATATTAAAATTCTGAGTCTCATTAGATTTCCTTGATAACGTTGTAGACTAGAAGAGAGTAGATCTAGGAGGAAACGTCTTACAAACTTAGGGTCTCGTATCTAATTAAATCATCACTCGGATCTTTTCTAACGTGTAAGAAATCAGAAACATTGCCATCCACAGGTTCTCTCTTATTGCCTTGAAGATGAACCAGAGGGAAAGTACCAACGAGTCTGTGCTAGAAAAAGGTGACATACAAGAAAGAGTGGGAGGCAAGAGATAGTGAAACATAAGGTCATGTTTAAGTAATTAATGAGTTACCTAAGTATTTTTAATAAGAATATGGAGCTGAAATCCCAAACAATTATTCCATGGCAGGTTAAGAGAGCCAGAGGAAATTCTGAGTCTGACTCAGCTGGATTTTAAAGAAAAGACTCTACTCTTTAAGTCCTTGGGTCAGTTTCACCTGCAGGTCTCACAGGTGAGGAGAATCCAGGGCAGATGTCCACAGTCATAGAGTCAATCATGGAGGCAAATTATGTCCATGATGCTCTGGGTGGAAAGACACTGGGCTATGTTTCTAAACTAAAGACAACAGATGAACTTGTGAGCACTATTTTTATGTCCTGCCCTTGTATATATTATCTCCTTTAGTCCTCAAAGCAACCCTTGTAATTATGCTGCTAGTCCTATTATTAACCGGTTAGTAGTAGTAGTAGTAGTAGTAGTAGTAGTAGTAGTAGTAGTCTTATTATTAACCCACTATACACATGGGGACTAGAGTTCATAGAGACTAAATAAATGTCCTAAACTGACCGACAGTAAATCAACACTGCTCATTCGAAGGCCCAAGTCTCAACTCATATCCTTTTTGCTTATAAAGTTTTCCTTACCTGGAGGCATTGGAGGTTCACTAGAAAGAGCACAGGATTTAGCATCCAATGCCTGAGTTCAAATTCTACTGACACTATCTCCCAGCTGGTGGGCAGCGTAGCACAGAATCAAGAACTTTAGAGTCCACACAGGCCAGGGTTCAATGCTCAGTCCGCTCAGAAGTCAGCTGTTCAGAAACGGGTCAGTTAGTTAACCTCCCTAAGTTAGTGTCCTTACAATTAGTTAAAGCCCCAACTCTACAGACTCCTGCAGGATCACCTCTGAGAGCAGGTGAAGGCTGTGGAGTGAACACAGGAAGAGCAGACGTGTCCTTGGGAACCAGGAGTTACAAACTAGAGAACTTGGATTTGGTCTGCTGCAAAGACCTATTTTGTTGCTTGGAAAGTGAAAAGAAATTAAAAACCAGAATGTCCATAATAACTCAGATTTCCTGCTTCTCTGAAGGAAATCCATCAATACTGGAGCCACAGTCCAACAGGACAATAAGCAAATAATGCTGCCTTCGGCTCATCACTGCAGCCTCCAACTTGGCTCTCTGTTTCCTTACACCTGCCTGATTCACTCCCCGCCGTCAGCTGCCTGGCCCAGGGACGTATTTGAGTTGGCAATCCCTGCCGTAAACAAGAGACTTCCAGTACCAGTTCGGAACTAGCTGGAATGAGGTTCCTCCTCTCCACCCTGCCTGGAACCCAGGCCTGAGGGACCAAGGTCCTCAGTCCATAATGGGCATGTTATATAATCACAATGTAGCACATTTATCGTTTCATTTAAAAGGAGTGACTGCTGGAATTACATTTCCCTTGTAAAACAATAACAGGATTCCCAGTTGGTCAGCAAATAAACAAGAGAAAGCAGCTTTGTAATTATTTCGACAGTGGTCGGACTCAAAAACCCATCAAATCCCATTTCATGAGAGAGAGCGCTAAGCAGAATTGAGCAAACACTTTACCTGAATCTAGCCCAACACATGCTACCCCTAAAGACATATAATGAAAATATGTCCCTCGAAAATGACTCCTCAAGTGAAAACCATGCTGAAGATGTCAGAGACGCGGGTGGAAATGAAATTAATCAGTATGATGATGGAAACCAGCAGTCCGTCACAGCCAGGCTGTTTGATGATAATGAAACTGGGGGGACAGACAGTGCTCACGAAACTCATGAAAGTCAGGAAATGTCAAGGGGAACCATGAATTTATAACTCTTGCTAGAAATCCAGAAAGAAAAAAAGAGTCAACAAATAAAAATATATTGTCAGGAATCAACTACAACCATGCCTACCTCCCTAGTCCAAGCCACCAGTAGCTGTCTCCTGAATCAGGACAATGAACTATTCTCGTGCCTGTTCCCCACAGGATGTTATCCTCACAGCAGCCAGAATGGTCCTGTTAGAACACAACTCACATGGAGGCGCCCTTCTAATCAGCATCTGTTTCACTTGTTCATAAAAGCCAACATCCCCATATGATCTATGAAACCTGATTGGCTGGGTCTCTCATTACCTGTCTCCCTTCACTTATTCCAGGCACATCCACCAGAAATACAGTTTCCAAAACACAAGCCATGGTTCCTTCTCAGAGACCTGGCATTTGCTTTCCATCCTTCTGGAATGTGCTTCTCATAGGCAACCTCGGAAGTGTTCCTCACTTGCTATCTGAAATTAGACCCTCTTCCCACAGACACTTCCTCCTTTCTTCCCTCCTTCAGCTTTTTGTAGCATGGCACTCTCTCAGATACAAATATTCTAGTCAGGAGTCTGGTTGATTGTCTCCCTCACTGGTGAGACTGTGAACTCCAGGAGAGCAAGACGTTTTGCCTATTTTGTTCTCTGTTGTATCCCAAGTAAGAGAAGAGTGTCAGTGATGCAATAGATGCTCAATAAGTATTTGTTTGTAATTCAGACTGTAATTCAAAGATAAGTAGGAAAAGAGTAATGATGATAACATGTAAAAATGCTTTGTTAAGTTTACCATCTCCAAATACGCCCAGATAAAGCTCCCTCCCCTTCCAATGGAATTTGTAAAGGTGGTGAGATAATGCCAATCTTTTCTCCAATGAACAGGTAAGATGAATGAGCTGAAACCACTGAAGTGATGAACTGTGCCTGGAATGGTGTTATCCTGGCCACCATTTCCCCTTTCTCCTCTGGAGTAGTTACATGGTGAATTGTAGCCTGAAATCACCCATCAGTCTCTCTCTTTTCCTTCTTCATTAAGAATCAAAATCGATTGATCTGCAATTCAGTTTAACAAACATTTGTTTACTGAATTGAATTTGCAAGAAAATTAAGGCTTTGACATGGCAGAAAGGAAAAATTGTTAAGTTAGTCTCAGAAGGAGTTTTTTTCTTCCACTCATTTGTGAAGATGGATGATAAATATTGAGCATCCATCTGATCATGTTGTATTTGCACACATCTTCTGTAAAAAATATGAATGATCATTCAGGAATATGTGATGCTTATCTGCAAAACTACGGCAAGAATAAGGGGTAAGAACTAGAAAGTGGTGCATTTGCAAGATTTCCATTCTCAAAATGTATTATCAGCATCGAGGCAGATCTTCCTCTTCTATATGGGAACCTGGCTCTCTTACAGGATAGATTGCTGCTTCAAGACAGATGACAGGACTAGAGAGGAGGGGCCACATCAGCTGACTCTCCTCAGAGGGCCACACTTCCATATTTTTAAGCGTAATTTTCATTATCCTTCCTCCTTCCTTCAACTTAGAGGAGTTAGATTGAGGTTCAGGAGGCCCTCCTGATAAATAATCATGCGTGTGTTTGCTTCCACAGTACTCTATAGCAGCATTTCTCAACCTCAGCACTGTTGACATTTGGGGTCGGATCGATCTTTGTTGTCGGGGGACTGTCCTGTGCATGGTAGGATGTTCAGCAGCATCCATGACTTCTACCCACTAGATGCCAGTAGCACCACCTCCCTCCCCCGCAATCAAAAATGTCTTCAGACATTGGCAAAAGTTCACTGGAGGACAGAGTCGTCCTCAGTAGAAAGCTGCTATTGCAGAATGAGTCTTTCCATGAATTGAATTGCATTATTACCATTTAAAATATAATTTTAATTGCATTTTTAAAATACTACATGATTAAGTCCTATAAATGTACCACTATGGTATGTTTATCGCTACCTTTTGCTCCGCTTATATGTTACTTTACCATATTTGAGGTTCTTAGAAACTGTGTCCTAATCAAGGGAAAATTGATTTCAAGGAATTGAAACCAACTCAATTTGACTAGGTAAAGAAGTATGTGTCTTAAGTATGTATAAGAATTTATCAGACCAAATAAAGCAGTGAGGGCTTCCAAGACTTATAGGATGTACAAGTGGCCCAACTCTTTCCTCTCTCCCCCTGTTCTTTCTATTTTATCCTCCACCCCCATCATTTGTCCCCCACATGGCAGCAAGAGTGATTCCTTTAAAAAGCAAGCCTCATCTTGTCATTCCATGGTTTCCATCATGCTTAGAATAAAATCTCCAGTTTTTACTATGACCCCAGGACTCACCTAATCTGGTCCCTGACCTTACCTTGCTACTCTCTCCCTCTCTCCTTCTTCTCTAAGTTCTAACTTTAACCACTGGAGAGGATGTCTGCACACTGCTTTCATCTTACATGCCTTTTCTGGTGTGAAAAGGTGCGTGAAGTCTGCTGAGCAAAAGGCTGATCTCAACAGAAATTGGTGAGGTAGCTGGACACTAGTCCCAGGAGGTTTCTCATGGCCTTAATAACCAGCTCACATCATAGACTAATCCATCATGTACACTATTTCCACATTAATGCTATTAAAATGACACTTAGAACACATCACTTCTTTGTTCAGAAGCCATCAATGACCCATTGATACCTACTGAAGCACAGATGTCTCAACCCCACGCTTGCAGTCTTCCATGATTTACACTAAAGAGCTTATGGTACAAGAACCAAAGAATTCAAGACTGAGTGCTATGGGTTAAATTATGTCCCTCTTCCCCTGAAGACATGTTGAAGTCCTAACTGTTATTACCTCAAAATGTGACCTCACTTGGAAAAAGGGTATTTGCAAATTTAACCAAGTTAAGATGAGATCATTAGAATGAGCTCTAATCCAATAGAACTGGTGTCCTTATTTAAAAAAAAAAAAAAGGAAATTTGGACACATGTAGTACAAAGAGAAGACTATGTGAAGATACACAGAGAGAAGATGGCCATGTAATGACAGAGGCAAATATTGGACTGATGTATTGTCAGCCATCATCAGAAGCCAGAAGAGGCAAGGAAGAATTCAGCCCTGAGCCACCAGAGAGAGAGCATGGCCCCACTAACACCATGATTTCGCAATGATAGCCTCTAGAACTGTGATAAAATCATTTATGTTGTTCTAATCCACCCAGTTTATTATACTTTGTTACAGTAGCCCTAGAAAACTAATTCAAAGAGGAAATGGTGCAATGGGATTTTTTGTTTAACTTCACATGGCAGCAGGTGACCAGTTGTCTCAGTTTGCCCAGGACACATAGTTTTTTTTGCAGGGATTTTCAGTGTTAAAACTAGGAAAGTTCAGGGGAACTTGGATGAATTGGTCACTGTCTTGGGCAGACTCCTCTGTCAGTAGGCAGAACTCCAGGGAAGTAGACCAGTTTGCATAAGTAGGAATCTCCTCTTCTTGACCACCAGGAAGCTTAATATGGTTTGTTTCAGGGAATACCTTCCCTCTTCTGGCCTAGCAGCTCTGCCTGCCTGCACTGTGGCACTTAGTTTAGGGACAGGAATGGTCCACAGGCTCCTATAAAATTTTGTGGGGGGAAACAAGCTCATCTCTGTTCTTTCCAGGCAGGAAAGAGTGATGTGGAAGAACTCTACAACTGTAAGCAACAATTTCCAAGAGAGATGCAAAACAGTGCTGATATTGTTGGCACATTGTTGATTAACTTTCTTTGGAACTGATCTATAGCAACAGATCAATAGCAAGGATTATCTTTCCCTCTCTTACTACCTAGTCTTTGAGTGGTTAAAGTTTTTTAAAAACACTTATATTTATGTAATTTTTAACAACTTCCAAAATAAAGTTTTTGACAAGCCAAATCCTTTTAAAGGCCTCCTAGGGATTGCGAGTTGTTTAGTGATCAAATCCTTGTGTTTGGCAAATGGCTTTATAAAATTGGAGGGAGAAAGTCCGACAGTATGAGTGAGTTAGACTTTTCTCCCAAGGCCAACAACAAAATAATTTATATAGAAGAGTTATATGTGAGACAGTGAGACCTATCTTCAAGGAGAAAATCTAAATGTTTGTTCAATTGAAATAGTCACATTTGTCTCCTATCTGTTAAAGAAAAAAATAAACAAGAGACTCATTACATTAATAATAAGAATGGTTTGAAAATAAAGATTTAGGTTTTTCCCCAAGAAAAGGAACGAAATATGAATACTTTCATCTATTTTATCTTTTTAAATTGATAAAATGTTGAAACTACATATTTATAGATAATTTCAATTTGAACAATTGGATAATACTTCATTGTATTTTGTCCATTAACCATTACTCTTAGACAGAAGCAATACCAAAATAATCAATAACCTATATAGCATAACACCAACCAATCAGAACAGGCACCCTCTTGTGCAGACCTTAACCCTTTAGCTGCTTGACTACTAGGGAGTCCTACGGTTGGGACTTAGGTGGCTAGGACGGGGTAGGGGGCATTCAGAGGGGCTTAGGAAAGGAGCTGTATTCAAACTGGTATGGCAATAACAATCATCCTTTTTGACTATCAACTCTAAGTTCAAGGTCAAACCCCATTATAAAGAATGCCACAGAACCATCACAGTTCTTTTTCTGTGATATTTTGTTTTAAGCGATTCTGTTATTACCATAATCCTAATTACCCACTTTTGGCTTCAAGGTGAAGGAAAGGAGGAACAGTCTTTGCAATGTCAATGAGGAAATGCAGACTTCTTAGCAAACCAGAAAGTTTAATATTATGTATTTGTTGGTACCACCTCTTCCTTTTCAAGCTCTTAAATATTTTTGTGTGCTGCATTTGGTTTGGATGGTGTGTTAGTCATGGTTCTTCAGAGACACAGAACCAATGGGATATAAAGAGAGAAATTTATTTTCAGAAATGTGTTCACACAATTGTGGGGATTGGCAATTCCAAAATTGAAAGTGGAAGCCGGAAGAAAAGTCAGGTAAGAGTTGATGTTGCAGACTGGAGTCTGAACCTTCAGGGCATGCCAGCAGGCCGAACACTCAGGCGGGCTTTCTATGCTGCAGCCTAGAGATAGAGGGCTTCTTCCCTGAAAGGCTCAGTCTTTGGCCTTGAAGCCCTCCACTCATGTGATGAGGGCCACCCACATTCTGGGGGGTAATCTGCTGTACTAAAGCCAATTGATTGTAAAGCACATCCACAAATACAAGAGCTAGGGATTCACAACAACATCTAGACTAGTATTTAACCAAACAACTGGGCACCAGAGTGTAGGCAAATTGACACAACATTAACCATCACCGATAGATATTTTGAAAGCTTAATAATAGGCAGGATGATGGAGATGCTACCATATAGCATTATCAAAAGCCCATGACTAACTCTATCTTTAAGCATATACTCTGTCCCAGGTCCAGTGTTAAGCATATTTCTTGTTTATTTTTCACAACAGCCCAATGGGATAAATATTGTTATTATTCTACTTTGTACATGGCCAAACAATGGTTTCCAGAGATTAGGCTGCTTGGTGTACTAGTTTCCTATTATTGCTGTAACAAATTAATACAAACTTTAGTGGCTCAAAACTACACAAATTTATTACCTTATAGTTCAGAGGTCAAAGTCCAAAATGGGTCTTACTGGGCTAGAATCAAGGAATCAGTAGGACTACATTCCTTTGGAGGTTCCAGAAGTGAATCTTTTTACTTTTCTTTTCCAGCTTCTAGAGGCTGCCTTCATTCTTTGGCTTGTGGCCTCTTCCTCTGTCTTCAAAGCTAACAGTATAGTAGAGTCCAATATCTATCTCTCTCTCTCTCTCTCTCTCTCTCTCTCTCTCTCTCTCTCTCTCTTCTCTTCCCCCCCCCCCACATTCTTGTGGTACTGGGTTCACCCATATAATCCAAGACAATGTTTCACCTCAAGATTCTTAATGTAATCATATCTGCTAGCTCCCTTTTGCCAGGTGAGGTAACATATTCTCAGATTTCAGAAATTAGGACACGACTTCACCTGTCACACTTGCTCAATCTCACAAAGACAAGTGGTAGAGCTTGGATTCAAATCCAGTTCTCTCTAACCCCAGAGCCTACACTCTGAACCATGGTGGCATGTCACCTCCTACAAATAGCACACAAACAGAATTTAAGACTTCAAAGTGATTATATTACCAAGGCAGGGACCACCAAAAGCATTGGTCATAGGGAATGGTATGCATACTAACAGCACTATTCCATAAGTTATCCAAGGCACATGGAAATGCTTTGTTATAAAGAATGTGTCTACATCGTAGGATCATACTCTCATGACCAACTGAAAAAGTGAATTCTTCAGGCTTCCAACACTAAAATGAAGCTTCCCTGATCACTTAGATTAGCTACACTGCCAGTTTTGGAAGAGACTGAATTAAAGAGTGTTTTTGCCAGGAGAGAAAAATAGGAGACAAATAAGGACACGTTAATACCAGAGATCTGGCTATTGTCCTCACACAAAACAGCCAAAAATCTCAAGGATCGGTTTTCAAACTTGACCAGCTCTAAGAAGCCACAGGGATAAAAGGGGGTTTGGAGGATTTGAAAAATAAAGCTTGGAATCTCCAGGCTTGTGAAAGAAAGAAGAGGGATTTATTTACTTGGGTTAGGGGTGTTCAAAGCAGAACTTTAAAAAATTCACAAATAAAATACCCAAGGAAAATGGAAAAGAATAAAACAAAGAGTTCCCTGTGAGCTCACTGTCCTTTCTCATCTAATGGTCTTTTCATTTATTTCTCAGTTAATTAAGTTGCAGAATAAGAGTTAAACCAAATGACCATGTAAACAGCCTGTCCAAAGAGCATGTCACAAAGTTCACGGGCAACCTGAGTCTCACAACTCAGATACCCCCAAAACTTCACTTTTCAATTACTTTATTCCCACTTCCATGTTCTCTGCATTGAAAGACATTTGGTTGTTGACTTACAGATGCAATGTACTCTAAAATACTGCATTTCTTTTTATTTTGTAAGAAGGATAGTTCAGCAAAAGAGAAAGGAGGAATTTTTTATCTGCATTCTATAAACATTTCTCAGACAATACTGATTGCTTTTTAATGGCAGCAGTGGTCCTTCACTGGAGCTGTTTGCACCTCAGTGGACATTTGGCATAGTCTAGAGCAGCAATTTTCAACTGGTATGCTGCAAGAATTTTAAAACCTGCAACACCTGTTTAGTCAGGGGCACTGACCACTTTTCCCTCAGGTTGTCAAATAAAAAATGACAACAGTCAAAACGATAGCCAATCCAGAGTGTGAATGCCCTGTCTTGAACCATAAATATAGAAATGATATAATAGAGTTGCATCTGATTGGTCATGTGACATAATAATGTTGCATCTGATTGGCTAATTCTTGGTACGAGAAATCCTTATATAGAAGTATAGGCACCTGATATTTTTAGTCACTTTGGAGCAAAATGTGACTAAATAACCATGGATATGTAATTACTATTATTATTATTATTATCATTATTTTGCAAATCAATAAAAACTATACCTATTTTTTGTCAGATTGGCAAAAAATGTAACACATTTTTTGGAGTGCTGAAGAACTTTAGTAATAGTTTACGTGTGTCATGAGGTGAGAATGTTTGAAAATCACTTGTCTAGAGACACTCAGGTTGTCATGACTCAGAAGGTGGAGACAGAGGAATGGGAGATGCTACTGGCTTCTACAGGCGGAGGCCAGGGATGCTGTTAAACAGCTCACAATGCACAGGGCAGCCCCATGTCAGAGAATGATCCGGCTCAGAATGTGGGTGTTGACAAAGGTGAGAAACCCGATTTATATGGTGTAGCAGAGGGGAACAGGGGGCACCAGGGGCCTGTGTTCAAATCCTGGCTCTGCCACATGAGCTGAAAAACGTTCAAATGTGTTCCCTCATCCCTAAAATGGATAATAAATCTCCCTCCCTATAGAGTTCCTGAGGGGTCCAAATAAATGAATCCATGTAAGTGGTCGGAGTACAGTCTGGCATAAATGATACACATGTTGCTAAATATACCATAAGTATGTATGAAATATATTAGTTTTAGTAGAATATCAAATGTGTTAATTAATTAGTATAATATTATTAATTAATATAATTAATTATTAGTATTATGTTGATGCATTATTAACAATATATTAAATATGTTAGATATCCTATATAATAAAAGTCTAATATGCAAATTGACAGAACGGCAGAACAACCAGTCGCTATGACATGCACTGACCACGAGGGGGGAGACGCTTAATGCAGAAGCTGCCCCCTGGTGGTCAGTGTGCTCCCACAGGGGAAGTGCCACTCAATCAGAAGCCAGGTTCATGGCTGGTGAGCACAACAGCTGTGGTGGGAGTCTCTCCTGCCTCCACAGCAGTGCTAAGAATGTCCAGCTGACCGCTTAGGCCCGCTCCCATGGGCTCCTGGACTGTGAAAGGGCATAGGCCAGGCTGAGGAACTCCTCCCTGCACCCTAAGTGCATGATTTTTGTGCACTAGGCCTCTAGTTGATATATATTACATATAATGGTAATATCACTGGCTTAAAATTATTTGTACCTGCCTGTCTCCTGGACTCTCTCACTAAATTTTGAGCACCCTAAGGGCAGAATTTGACCTTAATCATCTGCATCACCACAGCCCTAAGCACAGGGCTGAAATAGACAAATCAGAAGCCAAAGATTCAACACACTTATAGCTCTTGTAGCCATTCTCATTGGTGCCCCCCTATGTCGGCTCAGCCCTTCCCACCTCAAGACACACTGGCCTGATGTCCTTTGCATCCGATGGCGTTCTCAGACCTCTACGTCCACTCTGTGCATGACAAGACAGGTTTGGAGTTCCAGAAATCAATGCCCCAGGGGGCAGCCCTCTACCAGTGACTGGTGGAAACCTGTGTACGAACCCCCCAGCTCCCTCACCTGGGCGTGGACAACTCACAGGGGTGTGCTCCACTGTCACCAGGTACCCCTGCAGGAGAAAGCTCCAGGTGTCCACAGTGGTGACTGCCCATATCACACACCTCCCCAGCCTTGTCTCAGATTTCCATCCCCTACGAGTGACTCTCGGCTTCACCTCCGCGTAAACTCCTACCCTCCAGTCCTGGCCTACTTTACTACCCCAGTAGGATGGACCAGGTGGCCAGGAAGGCAACACCCCTGACTAAGCACTTTCTGCCTATCCGCAGGGCTCGGCTTTCGTCCTGCTCAGGCCTCCTCTCTGGGGCTTGAGTCCCCATCCACATGGCAGGGACTGAAATGGGAAGTGGAGGAGCAATCCGTTCTCAGCGGTGAAATAAATAATTCGCCTCCAGCTCTGAGACAGTATGAAAGGAAACGAAGTAATCTTCCGAGCTGAGCTTGGGGCACCTGTGACTGTTAAATGCAGCGACTCTGTTTCTAGGGAAATACACATTTTTAAGAATTAAGCTGGAGGCTAAAAGCTTCGAACAATAAATCTCCCTGAGGCACGCTCCTCTAGGGACAAATAGGCTAGGAAATCTTCAAAAAGGGTGCCTGGTTTATCAGTTGGTGTCTCTTTCTGTGGAGGAAGGAAGTCCCTGTGATTCTAGAAGCCAGCAGGTCCCCCTGGACCTCTTTGAAAGTTCAGGCATTCTTCAGCGCTCCCTGCCTCCACCCCATGACGACTGCGGATCATTTCCTTCTGAGAATAACCCTTCGGGAGTTGAAAGCAGATAGCATTTTAGGAACCACTGCTGTTTCTTAAGCCCTTTCCTCATGAGCTGAAGGGGGGGAAAAAACAATAGCAAAAACCCATCCTGCTGTGTAATTAAAACGTAACTTCAGATCTGTTCTCTTATCCTTCATGAACCAGTGTGTCATAATAGTAATAAGAATTCGTTGAGCACTTACTATGTTCCAGGCATTTAAATTCATAGCCTCACTACACAACACCACAAGCGACATTATTCCATTTTACACATGGAAAGTTTGAGAAGCAAAGCTTAAAAAATTGGCCAAGGTCACGTAGCTCATACGTAGCAGAGCTGGGATTTTAACCTAGGAGAGTCTGATGTTAGAATTCTACAGTGATTACCTTACATGAAACCCAAGTACAATTTACTGATAAACATCATCTGAGTAAAGCTGATAATTATGCTACTGGATATCAGGCATGGAGACAGAGAACATACAACAATTGATTGCGCTCAGAGGGAAAGTCAACAGAAAGGGGAGATGTGTTGCAGATGGCCAGTGAAGGTTTTCACCTCAGACCCTGCCCTCATAAACTCTGTCTCTAGCATATGTATGTCAAACATGCATGACCCACACCAGAACCGTGGAGGAGTCCAGTCTGTAGAAAGAGGAAACTAAAGCCAGGGGCAATGGAATGAATAGGAAAATGGGACTTTCTTTCACTAAAAGGAAAGGACCCGGGCAGTGAATCCAACACAGGGATTTTAAGACTTCACAGCTTTCACAGAAGTGAATGTGAGAAACTCCCCTCATGTTCCCCATCGGCCTCACACAGCCTGGTGTCTGATTGCCCTGGTTCAACTCTCATCTCCAACACTCGCTACTGTTGTTAAGCTTGAATGAGAAATTCATGCAAAAGGCATGCCTAGGTGGCCAACCCATAATAATAAGCACTCATTAAACATTTAGGAGCATCCTCTGCCCTCACCTGAATCCTGAGCCTGCAAGGCAGGTGTGCCTCAAGCTCTACCCAGCTGCCTTGGTGCTTCGCTTCCCTTGCAGCCCCCAGCAAAGGAGAGAAACCTGGATCTGGGAACTGGCCTCTGCTGTGCTGAGCTCCAGGGAGGGATTATCATATCAATGGTACAGCCATTCACAGCACCCCAAGGTCAGGGGAGGCCCCTCTCATTCCCAAGCCCTCTGGGGTGAGATACTACAGTGAAGGGCCTAGAGGACAATCCAGCTGCAGGTTCAGGGGTTTCCATGGCGCTTTGGGGCGGGGGGCGGGGGGGGGGAGGTCTGTGCAGAAAGAGAATGGTGATGACCAAGAGGAAAAGGCATGGTTAGGTCAGTATACTTTGCAGAAATCATGCCTGTCCTAATCGTAAGTCAATACCATGCTGCCAACATGCCCATTTACAGATTGGATTGATCTCAGAGTTCAGCTAACCTACCACCATGCCCTAGCCAGAAGAAGTAAGTTTGGGATAAGAACTCAGATGTCCCAGTCCAGAACCCCACAATCTTTTTACTTCCTCTCTGTACCTCTCTTAAACGGGTAGTGTTTCCATAGATAGATCTGAAAACAGTGTATTGTAGACACAGAGATGCCTTGCCCAGCTGTCTCTTCTTGAATTCAGGAGCTGCCAGAGCTGCAAAAAGCTAACTAACCCCAGGTCTCGCCCTTAGAGCAGTTGGAAGAATGAACAGTGAGATGGGGGCATGAAGGTCCACCCAATTCTGCCCAATGGGGACACTGTGGTCAATACCAAGCCGGAGCTCCCGGCAGGGCTGGCCAAGCCTCCCCTGGGCCTGCATTTCAGTCCCACTGCTGCCTCTGCCCAATCCTGCTTCCTCCACTTCTGTTTATCAGCATTGGTCACAGTGAACATTTTGAACCTCAGGGTCTGCTTCCAAAAAACCCAACTTGTATTACAAAGTGAGGTCTTTTAAATCACAAAAAGGTGGGTAGTACAAAAAAAAAAAAACAGTTGGGTTTTGGGTTCAAAAGACCATAATTGTACCCCTAACTCATCCACTTTCTACCTCTGTGTTGGGCAAGCCAGGTAATCTCACTGAACTTTGCCTGGAAATAAAGACCGGTATTACTGCACGGGCTCAATCAAGACAACAGAATACAAATCAGGGCACATCTTACAATGGTCGTCACTGTTGTCCTGACATACCTCCTCCCTCCGTTATGGGTGAATGTTGTTTTGTGGGATGAGAAAATGCTCCTTTCTTCCCAGCGACTCAATCCCCCTCTCTCTAGAGGAGAGAAAATGTGAAAAATCGTAAAAAATGTAAAAGAACTTGGAAAATTCTTTTCTAAAGGTCTTCAAGGTCGGCAGCCCAGCAGCCAAGGGGGCGTGGGGAGCGTTGCTGCTCTTGCGCAGTGGAGTAATTAAATGCAGCATATAATCAAATCATTAAGAGGCGAATCACCTCCTCTAGCAATAAGCTTCTAAGTTTTGCGGGCACACCCATTGGCATTGTGCCAGTACATCCGGACATTTCTTTGCAGGCAGCCTGGGTAGCTGCAGCATCAAAGGCAAGGGCGGGGGGAGTGTGTGGTGTACAGGTGGTTTGACCTCCTATGGAGACATGCGGGAGGGGTGGGGCGGGGAGCGGATGGGACGCTAATGACATGTTGTGCCTATATTTCATAAACCCTTTGAAAACACAGCTGCCAAGTTTTCCCTACCTCGAAACAACAATAAATCTATTCTTTTCCCAGGAAAACCATTCAAAAGCTTTTGGTCTCCCATTTACTCTGTCCTCAGCAACTCTCCTCAATCAGCTGAATTCATGCAGTTTGGATTTTTTTGTTTCGGAAGGATCATAGCTGGGGGGCTACTGGGTAAGTAGACAGGGCATCTCCCTGTGATGTGCTTTGTAGCTATTTATTTAGCAAGGGCTTCAGAATAATGAATATAAATTTGGCTTCGATTGGGTAGCCAAATATATATATTTACGCTATTGACTGAGATTCAAGCTGACCAATCTGGTTCGCTGTCTGTGGCCTTCAATTCATTCAAGCTTGAGCGTTTCAGTCGATATGTTGATCATTTATATGATGACCCTGTTTAAACCATTTAATAAAATGTAAACAACACGAAAGTGTATTGGAAGTCAACATAACTCATTATTGCCGCTTATACGCTCATCAAAATCCTGAGGGGGTGCCTGGCCCAACAGCAGGTTTCCCCCAGAGTCCTACAATAATTTTAGCTGTGAAAGGAAATTTTATGGCATGTAAGATTAGCCCACACTAATGCAGGGTCAAAAATAATAGAATCAATAGGCAAACTCAATACTGTTAACATTTTGAGAAAATTACTACCAGAAAACAATGTCAACAACAGATTGAAATGGGTCTCCAAAGTCGTCCCATTGATTTCCTTTCACTTTGGTGGCAACCTAACTCTTTCTTTTATGCAATATGGAATTTTTAGCCTTTCTTTCAGCACTGCTTTAAGCATGGAATATTTCTGTTGTACTTTTTTTAATGGATGCCAAACACTACATGTGTCGAAAAATTTAGATGGTTGTTCATATTGAAGAGAATATGGAGACTTATTCTATCTCTAATACCTTTAGTAGGTCTCAGTTGATAAAATTCAGGAGTTATTTTAATTATAGCAAGGCATCCAAGTTCACATGTAAACATTTCCATTAATAGATTACTAACTAAATCAAACCCTTATACTAAAAACAGATGGCCTTGGAAGTGGTCTTATATTCAATATATTGCATGCCTTGACATCATTCTTCTTGTTGGAAGGGGGATTATGGTTCAACAGATCCTTGTTCTTGAGTAGTAACTTGGGTATCAGTAAGTAGCCAAACTTTACTGATGTAAAGGCAACCCACTCCATGCTAGCTCTAGTCTTTCCATTTTAGTCAATGACTCAGTCACCCCTTCCACCACTGCCTGACTTATTCAAGCCAAAGCCCTAGGAATTATCATTGATTTCTCTTTTTTCCTCTTCCAATCCACCAGCAAGTTCTGGCAGTTTTACATTCAAATTATATCCTGAAACCACCCATTTTAGTCCCTCTCTGGTTTTCCACTGCCATAGCCTCTTTGCTGGTCTCCCAGTTTCCTTGTTCTACCCAACGGGCTATAATGATCCCATTAAATCACACAGTACTCATCCTTAGGACTCTTTCACGGGTGCCCCTTATACTTAATACAAAATCTACCGTGATCTCACCGTGGTCTACCAGGTCCTACATTGTCTGGTCCCTGCCTGCTTCTGATTCTGTAACTCATCCTTGGTCTCTCCACCCCTAACTTTCTAAACCTCAACCCCATTGGCTCCCTTTTGCGACCTAAATCATGCCAGGCTTAATATCATTGTAAGGCCTTTGCCAGGGCTATTTCTTCCTGGCACATTTTCCCCCCAATCCTTTCTATCACTGGTTTCTTCTCTTTAGCCAGGCCTCAGTTTTAAAAGAGCCTTCAATAACATGTTATCAAAGGATACCCATGACCTCACCTTCATACCTTCTCATCATTGTCATTATGGACATCATTTCTATAAAGAAGTTGACATTTATAACTATGGCTCCAGTGTATAAAAATGAAGATGAGGGAAGCAGATTATATAAATCATTTCCTCTAACATATAATCCTTTTGTTTTCAAAATTTATTTCTACTGATAGCAGAAATCCCTACTCTTTTTGTTTAATTTACTCTTGGGTCCTCTTTTTGTTTAATTTTCTTTGGGGAAATTTTCCAGCCTTTTGGAGTTTCTCTCCAGTCTTAGGGTTTTTGCCCCATTCCCAAGATGCAGTGGGGTACCAGAGAAAGGTTATGTCCTCATAGTTCTGGGAAGGTGTCTGGCCTATGAGCTGTGCTTCCACATTGGTTCCTTCTGCTCATGGTCTTCAGGCATCACCCTCCATCCTTATTGCAATTACTGTCGTGTAGTGTAGCCTCCGTTCTCAATGGGCATTCTGGGCTGGTGCCCACCAAGGTGGAGCTGAGCCCCTCAGTGCTTTTGGGCTCTGTGTTGGCATCTGGTGTTGATGACCATAGATCTCATCATTTCCTCTGAGCTCGAAGTCCCAATCACCTAAACTTCCTTTACTTGAACCCAGTCTTCTTTATGGAAAATGGTTCATACAACACTTCCACATCCCTGTTGGTACAGTGGTTAATTGTTCCCCATTGAACCATGTATTTTACTCCATGCAGGGGATGGGAGAGGGCCTTGTGAGGCTGCTCAGGCTGACCAATGGTATTCTCTTGCCCCAAGCCATGTCTGAGGCACCCATTTCCCAATGCAGTGCTTCCCTGAATAGCTTACATTTTCCCCAATCTGCAAACTAAAGAGCTAGGTGCCCTTAAAACTAGAATCAGATTGCTCCTGTCAAAATTACTGCTCTCCCCTATCCTGGCCACATTCCTAGGCTCCTACTTCTGGTCCCCAAGGGCTTTTCCTGTTCTGTGGGATCAGAAATTTCTCTGAATTCATAACCTCACCTTTCCCACTCTAAGTTTGCCTTTGTGGTCTACCCACCATGCTTTGGTTCCTGAGATGCAAAAAGCTAGTTTGGGAAATACCCAGAATAACAGTATTTTCCTGTAAAAAGCTTGGCTTTTAAAACCATATAGTCTTACTAAATATCTATTTTGAAACTCAAAGCTAAGAATTGTAATTAAGATAATTATTCAATAAGTGTTGCTTGAAATTTTTATCCTTGGGGCCATTTCAAAATTGCAGAAAATTTAACCCTTGAAATATAAGACTAAGTTGGTACCTGATGCCACAAACACCTTACTGTGTATTTTCTACAAACAAAGATACTATTTTATATAACCACAAGCAATTTTCAAATTCAGGAACTTAACATTCATGTCTCTCCTACTGTCCTAAGAATGACTTTTGTAGTAAGAGAATCACATTCAGAATCATCCCATGTATCCAGCTCTCATGCTTCTAACCTCTTCAGTCTGGAACAGTCCCCTGGTCTTTCCTTGACTTTCATGACCTTGACACTCTGGAAAATTATAAGCCAGTTATTCTGCAGATGTCTTCTGGCACTGCTGCTATTGCCCTCCCTTCTTGTGTGTGAGAGAGTAGAGCATTGTCTGAAGCTGTGGGTAAGAAGACATACTCTAAGGTTTCCAGGGTCACATTCTGGCTCCAACACTCCTCATTGTATGGTCGTGGGAAATTTATTGGACCATCCTGTGCCTCAGTTTCCTTGCCCATGGAATGAAAGACCATACATTCTTATTTCCTGGAGCCATTCTGAGAACACTGTTCTTCCACTATACTCAGAGCTTGAATTATCTGGGAATGTATGACCCTTGGCTGCAGCCCTTAGGGATGACTGGTAGGTACAAGGAGTATCAATACACCAGCTCCCTTGCTCCTGATTGTGGCAGTCTGAGGTATGGTCTACACTCCAAAGCTCTCCTGTGGGCTTAGCCCAAGTCCCTTTCCCTAGGACCCATGGAGATGGCATGCTTTCTCTGCATCTTTCCCTTCCCTACTCCCTTTCTGGTCTTTCCTAGGGACACTTCATAAATACTTTCACACAAATGCTCATTTCAGGGTCTGCTGCTGGAGAACACAACCTACACTAGTTTCCATCTTTTAGGAGAGCAGTGTGCCTGACATGTCAAGAATGAATAGCATGTAGACCAGCTCAGAAGCTGCCGCAGTTGTCCAGGTGGGCACCGCATCAGCAGAGAAGTGAACATACACAGAAGCTATTTGGAGGCGTTGTCTACAGGACTGGCTTCTAAGTAGGATACAGAGAATACAGAAAAAAGGCAAAATTAAGGACAAAACCTTAGGTGTATGCAAATTGTGTCACATGAGGAACAGAACAGCACTTTAGCTATGGAGAGAAGATATTCTTAGAATCTCAGTTAATAATACGAAACATAGTTGGCAACAAGGACTGTAGACACACAATGAAATTTAGTCGCGGGTACCACAGCCTCACAGTGGGAAATTGTAATGCCTTGAATTTAATAGGTTTTATTTTTCAAAGTGAATGTGTTGCTTTTATAATGTCTCACTGCAATGATGTTTTTGGATTAGAACCCATCAGTCTTCTTTTATCGAGAAACAAGGACCTTGGCTATTTACACAGACTGGTTAGCTTTGTCCAACTGAAACAAAGACCCCTTGCATTCTTCTTCCTTCTTTGTGTTCTAACCCTTTGATGATCTCAGAAAAGGCTTCAATTTTCTTTCATTTTAGCAAGCTAGTGATGGCGAAGTAGTCCCCCTTTGTCCACAGGAAATGCCTTGCAAGACCTCTGTGAATGTCTGAAACCGTGGATAGTACTGAACCCTATGCATGCTATGTTTTTTCCTCCTCATACACACCTAAGATATGGTTTAATGCAGGGGTCCTCAAACTTTTTAAACAGGGGGCCAGTTCACTGTCCCTCAGACCATTGGAGGGCCGGACTATAGTTTAAAAAAAAACTATGAACAAATTCCTATGCACACTGCACATATCTTATTTTGAAGTAAAAAAACAAAAACGGGAACAAACACAATATTTGTATTTGCATGTGGCCCATGGGCCGTAGTTGGAGGACCCCTGGTTTAATGTATAAATCAGGCAATGTAAGAGATTAACAAAGATTAATAATAAAAGAACAATTATAGTAAAATTTATATTAATAGGGTATCTCAAAATATCTTATGTACTGCACTCGCCTTTATTCTTCTTGTGATGATATAAGATGATAAAATATCTTGTTAAGTAAAAAACCCTCACCTTTTCACTGAAAGGAAGCCCTTTATGGCTTCTCTTTGACAGACCTGAATAACCAGCATCACCACTCTTGCCTCTGTGGTCTGTATTAAGCAAAGTAAGGGTGACTTGAACACAAACAGTGGGACACTATGACCATCTATCTGATAACAGAGATGCCTACTAAGTGACTCATGGGAGTGGATACAGAGTGCAGATGCCAGACAAAGGGATGATTCATGTCCCGGCCTGGACAGAGCATGATGTATAACAAACACTTCATCATGCTACTCAGGACAGCACGCAATTTAAAACCTATGACTTGCTTACTTCTGGAATTTTCCATATAATATTTTCAGACCACAGTTGACTGAGGGTAACTGGAACCATGGAAAGCAGGACTATAGATAAGGGAATTATTGTATAGAGAGAAACCTTGGAAGGTGTTGAAAGGCCTGAATTCCAGTCACGCTCCCCCCCTCCCCCACCCCTCCCAGAGCTTGGGTGAGTTACCTACAATTTGATTGCCAGGATTCCTAACTGATTGACTAAGTGTATTCTGAAAATATTTATTGAACATCTACTATTTTTTAAGCTCAGTTATATATCAAGAGTACAGTGGTAAAAACGGTCATCCTAGTCCCTGACCTCACAGAGCTCACAGGAGAACAAAATTCTCCATCCCCATCCACAAATGTTTTGTACCACAGATGTTGCTTTGTAAAGGCTTTGTAAAATTAGTGGGACAGCAAAGGTATGTGTTATGAGGACTTGTGAGACTTCTCTATCTGTAATCTCTCTTAAATGCCCCCCCCCCAACTTCCTAATATTAATAGTTACAATTCACATGCTTTTCTTATGCTTTCCAAAAATGCATATGCTTGTGGAGGCTCATAATCCCCCATCTGGAACCCCTTAGGCCCAATATATTTCGGAATTCAGGCATTACTTGGATCTCAAGTAATTTGCTACAGATCTAAGTAACACTCCCAAGGAGACTGGTACCTGTCCCTGTGGTCAAACCCACCATTTCTATAGTAAAATGCATGGGTATTCTTACTCACCAGAATAAAATATATGTGTATATTTATAGACACTCATATCAGTGAAATTCCATTTTGGCCATTCAGTGCATTGTTTAAAAATTTAAAAGAGACCAACTTTGGCGTTCAGGTGGTGTTTGGATTTCAAAATTGCATGAAAGAAAGTGTAAGCCTGGAGCACGTATTGTTTGAAATAAGTAGGACATGGGTTGGGGCTTAAAAACCATATTTATCAAAGATATTCATTACAATTGCATTTGCTATAATGGTATTTGACCTATAGATGACCTACCTTTATAAATAAACTTAAAGCACCTCCAGGTCCATTAATATTTCATTGATCCATAAAATACTTCCAAGTACTTATATTTATCAGCCTCATAGAAAGCTGTTTCTGATGTAGAAACCACAAAAAAAAAAAAAAAAAAAAGGCAGCCGGGCTCTGGTGTCCTGGATCATAACTCATATGAATGTTACCAGTCAGCTATAATGTAATGGTGAAGGCCCCAGGAGGGGCCGACGGGAGTTGGCATGACAGAATTGGACCATACCATCTGGTGGGGCAGCTTCTCGCATGCTTAAGCTAGCAATATCCGGAGAGCTCTCTTAAAGTGCACACTGGAGCCAATGACTTCCACGTGAAACCCCCGGTGGCTTCCCACAGGATATAAAATAAAGGTTAACTTCCTTATCTTGGTCGGGCACCTTCTGACTTCACCTTTCCCCGTTTCTCTTGATACCCCAATCACGCTGGCCTTCTAATTCCCAAAGCTTTCACTCACCTCCACACCTTTGCCTGAAATACCTGAACAGGCCCCTACCTTCACACAAATGGCTCATCCTTGTCATCCAGGCTTCAGCTCAAAGGTCGCCCCCACAAAAAATCTGTCACCCCACCTCCACCACTCCTTATCATATTACCCTATTTGTTTACTTCAAATTATTATTACTCTCTGAAATGATGGTTTAATTTTTTTTTTTTTGTACCTTTCCTTGTATCACTTAGAATTTGGACTGGTGGCTAACAGGTTTATAAAGGTGACTAAGTGATGACATGGAGATATCAATGCCATTGAAAGGAAACTGTGATGTGACTCACAGCTCCCCTAGGGACCAGAGGCCTGCCACACCAGGCAGGGCCACAGGGGACGCGGCAGTGTTGGGCAGGGGTAAGAGAAGCGAGGGAAGCCTTGGGCCACGGCCTTTATTTGGGATCCTGCAGGAAAGGCGGGCAGGGCAGGGTAAAGGCTGGGGACTGGCTATCTGGAGTCATTCTGCTAGACTTGGGAGCATAACCCCTGGTGTGTGGGTTACATAGCAAATGGTTCAGAGTGTGGACTCGGAGACAGAGGAAATGGAAACCACGTTGCCCATTAGTCACTCCGTAATTAATGGCTACCAAGCAAACACATACAGAAGCTAAGAAAACACAACACAGGGCACCTAACACCAAAACCAAAAAGAAACACGTTTTAAAGAAGATAGAGGTTTATTTCTCTTGTGCACAAGATTAAATCAGAAGTAGCAACTTCAGGGCCAGTATGGGAGCTGCCATCATGGAGACACATTCCTATCTTTCTGTTCCCCCCTCAAGATCACTTTGTATGAGTCTCTCCTCCTACTGCTGTAACAAATTATCATACACGTTGAGGCTTAAAACAGCACAAATGTATTATCCTACTGTCTGGGAGGTCAGAATCCAAAATAAATCTGTTTTGGATGTGTTAATCCTCACCAGAGGATATATTTTCCATTGTTTTTTTAGAGAGAGTGAAAGGGAAGGTGGGAGAGAGAGAGAAATCAGTATGAGAGCGAGACATCAACTGGTTGCCTCCTGCACGCACCCTGACCTGGGACCTGAAAAAACCTGCAACCCAGGTAAATTATTAGGTAAATCTCATGGCGGCTACTACTGTGATGACAATGTTTAAATGCCCACCTTTCCTGCCGAGCCTCCACCAACATCCTCCGAAGATTCGTGATTTATAAATATGAAGGCTATACTCAAAAACTCCCAGCCTTTCATTGCCTGCCATTCTAGTATCACTCGATGAACAGGTGTCATCAGCAACTGGGTTCACCAGCTTTCGCCAACAGATCATAAAAGTCTGTGATTCTGATCAAAGTTTGTCATCTACCCAGAACTTAAGAAATGAATTCCCATCCAAAGGAAATTTAAGCTTCTGAAAAGTACTTAGCCCCAGAGCCATGAGGATGAACTCTGGGTCCAAAAGGAGAATAAAAATCAATGGTGACAATTATTTTACTAAATTATTTTAAGCCGCAGTGTATCGAGAAGGCTCAGGTAAATGTCGACTGTCACACCAACAAGCAGTGCTGTCCCCATCACTGACCTTTATCTTGTTGAAATGCATGTCAATATGCAAAATAGAAGTGTTCCATATCAGAGCCAAATGCACGCTCCGTTTCTAGAGGTTCCCAAGGTAATCTGCAGAAAATGAAATGCAAGACGCAATTCCGTTTTGCTGGAGACACGCACAAACAACCTTTCAAAATTGTCTTCTTTGAGGGTTCGTTCCTTCATCATGCCAGCTCGTATTTCAATGGATCCAGACCGGAGCTTGCTTCAAAATGAGGTAGAGTTGAGTGGGAAACCGGAAGAGCAAAACATTCCGAAATACCTCATTCATGCAGAGGTCACTTCTCTACCAGTTTCTATCCCCACGAGAAGCAAAAGAAACGGTCCTCAAACATGTTGCCAAATGCAACCCCTCTACTAGGGAGAAAGCTATAACCAGAATCTATTATTTAACGAATAGTAAAAATCTAATAATCTCAGGGTATCAAATTAGCATGGTTCGCAGATCGCTCAGTGAAAGCACCATTCACAGAGGAGCCCTGCACATTTCACAGGGAGTCAAAGGAGCTGGTACATCCACTGGCCTGACTGTGCAGGGCCAGGAGGAACTTCCAGAATCAGGAGGGAGGAACGGCCAGGTGGAATAGGCTACCTTAAGAGGAAGAGTGACAGTGGAGGAAACAGTCGCCAAGGCGATGCCACAGGAATTAAGCACATTAGCCTCACTGTCTTCTCTCTTGTTTCTTGCCAGCTCACCCCACTGAAACCTGGAGGGCCAGGGAGCCAGCTGGTGCTGCCCATAAGGTCAGGGGTGGGGAGTGGACCTCAGCGGCAACGCAAGGCGTCTGGCACATTTGCTGGGTAACTGTGGTTTTCTCAGCCCACGGCTTGTGAGGAAACCAGAAACGACAGTTGTTAGAGACTTTTCTTCATGTCTAATCCCTCACATTCTTCAGATCTCTTTCTTCAGGAGGATTCCCATCTCATTCCTGGGTTCACCTGATTAGGTCAGGCCCACCCAGGAGAATCTCTCTATTTTAAGGTCACTGGATTGCACATCTTAACTTACATCTGCAAAAACCTTTCTTTCAGAGGAATGATATTTCATCATATTCACGAGTTCCTCTCACACTCAAGGGGAGGGGATGACACAAAGGCAAGGATCATGAGGGTTGTCGTGGAATTCTGCTATGACGCTAGCACAGTCGTTCTCAACCTTGGCTGCACATTAGAATCACCTGGAAATCTTTTTAAAATCCTGATTTCTGGGCCTCATCCTCCGGAAATTCTGTTTCTTTGTTACTAATGTTGTGGCCCCACCCCATAACAAGGAAACAGAATTTCTGGAGGATGAGGCCCAGAAATCAGGATTTTCAAAAGATTCCCAGGTGATTCTAATGTGCAGCCGAGGCTGAGAACCACTGCCCTAGCATGAGCATAGTATGTTCACAAAGCTGGTCTGGCCCTCAGGACCTTCTCATAATATCTACATAGAAGTCATCGACCTTGCGACGTTGGGTTTGAACCATATAGGTCCCCCCTGCACCCAGTCTCTGCTATTCAAGTCCTTTAATTTCTCTGGACCCCAGAGGTGTTTATTTCTTTGGTGGTGGAAAAATGACTGTATAAACTCCACCAGGTCTTCTCAAAGAGTAAGGATTAACTCCATGCGACTAGCTAGCACGGTAACTGTCAAGGAGTAGGCAGAGAGTAGCTCTTACCTACTAGAATTAATATTAGCATTGCTGTTAATATCTTTATTGCTATTCATACTTGAATTCTTTAACCAGAATTGAGAAAAGCCCAGACTGAGTTCGTAGCACAGCTGAGAAAAATCTCTGTGGCTTGTATGTCATAACGTGGATTCCGCTCACTGATGCATCAACTCAGGAATAAAAGCAAGTGGCCCCCGGCAAGGAAGGAATGAGAACATCTCACACTCCAGTTCCATTTACAAGGCAGCTCTCGCTCTTTACAGATTCCTCCCACACCAAGGGCACAAAGGCTCTGGAGAGGAAGCCTGAGGTAGTCCAATATCTGGGCAAAAACAATTGCAAGATTCCCCAAGCACGTGGGCTCCGCCCAGAGCAGTAGAACCCCGCCCCGCCCATGTGATTATCATAAGCTTGTGCTCTGCACTGGCTCCCATTTAACAGCATTGTATGTGCAGCTACTTCCTACGAGGGACACTGATCTCAGCTATGTTTGCTTCATTGCTGATGGGACGCCACTCCGGGAGACATGGTGTGGGCTTTCGAGAAAACATCTCTCCCTTTAATGGGGAGGGGCCTGGAAGTGGTTTCTGATTTTGTCCAGAGCAGTAGCCTCCAACGTGGAAAATAGGCAGAGAAAAAATACCTATGGTCAACCTAGTGGGTTTTTTCCCTTTCTCACTAAGCATGAAAATACTGCATTTTGTATGTTTTTCCCCACTGTGATCATTCTGGTTTTGTGACTGTGTATTAGTTACCCTGGCAACATGGTAGACTTGGATCTGATTGGCCAGGTTGTCAGGTTCATTGTCAGAGCCGTGGGCCCAGTTAGTAGATGTGTGTGCATTAACCAGAGCTAGACGGGCAAGGTTGGCCAGAAAAACACAATCTAGCAGAATTTCTGCTTCCCCTCTGCCTACAAAAGTACCCCTCACTTCCTCCAGCTGCTGCAAATGTCCCTTGCATTGCATATTTGAATGTGTGTGTGTGTGTGTGTGTGTGTGTGTGTGTGTGTGTGTGTATCTTGGAAATATCTGTTAGGAAATGTGCTCGGCTTCAGTATGTTCAGCCCTTGGTGAGAACACATTTATTTGTGATGAGAAATTAATTCTAAAGGAAGCTAACAGACAATGGTCCAATTGCTGGACCATGGGATTGGAACCTATTACACAGCCTTAATTCAGACTCGCTGTGCAATCTGGAATGAGCCACAGACTCAGCCAAATGCTTCATTTTCTGCAAATCAATTTCATTCATAAAGACAGAGCTTTCTCTTAAGAATGAGGTCCTGGGAGCATAGTATGCTAAAGATTTAAACTGGGACAAAATTGTAACCCAGTTTGTGCCAACAATATTGAATCATGCATTTATTCAATTTATCAGATGCATCGTTTACTTATTAGAGTCTGGCTCTATTCATTTACCAATTACCTGGGGGGAAAACAAACCCCCGCCTGTAGCTGAAAATCTTTATTAGCCAATGGATAGAGACACCCAACACAGAGTAAAAGACAGACCAATGCCTAAAAAAGTAATAAGTATGTTTTTCTTATTTGCACAAATTTCTAAGTAGCCATTCCTGGCTCACTTTTTGCAATCTTTGCATTTTCAAAGGAAGCCTGTCATTGGCCTGGATCACCCACCCTCTCTGCATGTGAACACATTATATTTAACCGTGCCATGTCACCAGCACAGTCTTCATAGAGACGTAAAAGTCACTGGCAAGCAGTCATTTTTCACCTGGGTTAAGTGTTACAGTATGTTCAGCTCCAGTAAAGTTAACATTTAGGCTGTCCAATTTCACAGAGAAGAAAATCTGAAGGGAAAAGAGACAAGAAACACATTCCAAATAAACAGTCCTTCAAAGGAGATGATTGCACAGTAGCAATTAATTCCTCTCCTAAAGTTACTGGGGGGAGGAACGTGCCTTCTAAAACTTCTCCTCCTGCCCACTGAGAATAAACGCCTTATTAATTGAGTACAGAGCACAAGGGAATCGGATAAGATCAGGGAGCCAACCAGCTCCTTCAGGATTCAGCCAATAAACCCACTGCTACTAGCTTTCAAATATGGCATGCCTTCAAAGATACCCCCTCTGCGGCTGAGTTTCTTTAGTAGATCCTGTGTGTAGTGCACACTGAATATTGTGTATAAATCCGTAATTTCCCTACATGCAGCACAGCTGTGTAGCGTGTGCAGGGAGAGTTCACTTGTTACGAGTACACACGTAAAATGTCTCACAATTTTCATAACCCTCCTTTGGCATGTGTTCCTCATCTGACACACGCGGAGCCCCCAACCGGAGGGGTCCTGGGCCGCTGGACCCCTGGGCGGCCTGCTTGCTCCGGACCTGGGCACGAGGAGAGCCCTATTGGTCGGGGAGGAGGTGCTGGTGAGAAGAGGTTCCCCTTTGAGCCCAGCTTGGAAGCTCTCACTCTCAACAGCATCAGACCACAGGCAAGGGCCCAGATCAGCACATGCAGGTTTTTGGAGAAGAGGCAGCAGAGCAAGGGAATGAAAAACGCAATGTGCGTCAGTGGGCAGCGCGTTAGTTAAAAGGAAAAAAATAAGGCGGGCGGGGCGGGGACCGGGTGAGGCGGGAGAGGACAACAACCAAACCTCATCTGGAGCCCAGAGAGAAAATCTGAGGGGAAGCAAAGAGGGAGCCCGCATGAGAGTCCGTGCAAATCCGGGGAGAGACGTGGTGATGTGCGGAGACAAAAGGACAGGGGATTCATGAAACACAGAGAAAAGGAAAATGCGGCACAAAGCCCCGTGCTTCTACATACAAGCCCAGGTACACACACGCCAGTGATCGCAGGAAGTGGGAACAAAGGATGTCATGGCAACCTCAACGAGTCCCGGTGTGCTACCCACGGCGGCTCCTGGTCATCCATCAAGGAGCCTCCCAGATCCAGGCTCCTAGTCACAGGGAGAGCCAGCCGTGCGCCCCAGCCAGGGGTGGCCTGGACCCTGCAATGCACTGTGTCTCCCTTTCTTCCTTCCTCCCCCATAAAATGCGAGCTCGGTCTGGGCCAAGCCTCTCCCTCCCTTCTCCCAACAGTTGCTTTTCAGAAATGCAGAAAACAATCTGGACGCAGCGTCCTGATTCACTCGTGTCCCAGTTACTTTCCCCAATTGTTTCAAAAACTCCCTTGCTCCTTTGAAAACGACACTAGATCATCAGAAAAGAAGGGGGAGGAGAGCACATAGATGCGTTTTGCCTGATCCTGCAAAATCAAGCGTTTCACCGTCGGAGCTCATTTGGGCTGCGGGCTTCCAGGGGGATAGAGAGCTCATTTACCTGTGCCTGGTTCTAAAGAGAAACTCATTTCCCTCCACTGTCTGCTCCTCAAATTACAGGTCTCATCCTTATTAACACACCCTCGTTTCTTTCCCCTCTCTTCCGGTTTGAGTGGAGGAAATACTGTGACACTAGAAAAAAGGAAAAGAAAGGAGGAGGGTTTCACCAGCAAGACTTGGAGTGCTGCAGAAAATCAAAGAACCTAATGGAGATATTGACATGCACGTCTGGAAATCTAAACTTAGCAAAGTGTAAGGCAAGAACAGGCTTTCTCACTTTATTTCTGTATCTGGAAAGTTTCCGTGCTGGTACCGTATGAATATTTATTAATGCATTGTGAATCAGAACCTGTGATTATTACTCAGACTATCTTTCTACCTTACAGGCTTCAACTCAGAAGAATAAAAACACATCTGCTTTTGCTCTTCCCATATTTTATTCAATGTTTTAACAGCTTTGCTGTAAATATCTCATCCAGTACGATTCAGTTGTGACTATATCGGCTTCACGTCTCCCGTTTTATTACTGTCTTTGCGGTGAAACAACACACTGTTAATTCTGTTAACTAACAAGTTCATTGTTCCAGCTAGTCAGCGATCTCCCGTGTGTTGGGTCCACATGTTAAAAGAGAATCGGTTATAAATCACAGGAGGGCCTGGTGAGGCGTGCTGCCTTTGTTAGGGTGGGTCCTTATTTGAGTTTGTCATTCCATAGGCTGTCATGGAAGAAATGAGAAAATCCGAAGACAGAGCCAAAACCAATCATATTAGATGAAGAGGTTGTGCAACCCTCGGGGAATTCAGTGCTGCGGTAGCCAGCATCCTTTGAGCTTCGGGGTCCCTGCATGCAGCCTGCACATCCTTCAGACCTCCCACCCAACGGAGACCTTCTAAACCTGTCTTCTCCCACTTCTCTTCCAGCAGAAACAGGCTAATCGTTCCTTTCACCAGACATGACTGAGTGCGTCTGTCACTGCGGTCTGGCAGTTGGGAATGTGGGTTTTCTCTCAGCTCTGACCTTTCCCCATTGAATGGACGTGGATGACTTGTCACCCATGAGCCTCATCTGCAAAATGGGAGCCGTAGTCACACCTACTCATCGGGTGGTTGTGACAATGAAAGGAGCAAATGTGGGTAATGTGAGTCGTCAGGATCCAGCACAGGAAGTAGAAAACACTATAGATATTTCAAGCACAAAATTAGTTAATTTGGGCATTATGTGTATAGCAATTATCTCATGCTATGGTAAGTTGAAACACACACACACACACACACACACACACACACACAGTGGCTTAAAATGATGAGTGTTTATTTAAATCTTGGACTGCAGATTGGAGATTTGGGGAGGGCTGGACTGGGCAGTTCTGGCCATGTGAGGTTCACTCCATGTCTTGCTGTTGGCTGGTGAATGTGGGCTTCATTCTCTAGCAGGAGAGCCGGGCGTGTTCCTGGCCAAGGCAGAGAAGCAAAAGGTCTTCTTCTGGGATGAGTTTTGCTAGCATCCCATTGACCAAAGCAAGTTACATGTGCAGCCCACAGGCGAGGGCTGGTGTAGATAGACTGCCTCACCCGGAGCTGCTGGATCTTAGGATGACCAAGGATTCTGGTTTTCCAGAGCTGAGGCTTTCTCAGGAATCAGGACTCTCAGTGTTAAAATTGGGACAGTCCTAGATGAGCCAGGATGCATTGGTGGTTCTGTTGGCATGTTCACGGGGCAAGAACATGGATGCTAGGAGGGTGAAGAAGTGTAGCCTTCAGAAGAAGACTTAGAAGGTGCCTATCAAGTCATTGGAAGGACTGGAAGGGAATTATTGGTCTGAAGGGAGGGCACTGTTTGTGTCAGCATTACCACCTCAGCTATTATCCCCACCACACTGGTAGCCAGACATCAAAATATGGAATTAGGCTGTGAGCACTTGCTTGTTAACCATCACGGCCATAGGAGGCATCTGACCCACTCTCACCTTCCAGGTCTCTCACTAAGGCAACTGATGAATAGAGCCAACCTCTAACCCAGAATTCTGACTGCAGGGAGTCTGAGAAATATCTATTGAGCTTTCCAACCTCCTAGAAGAGGAGGGAGGAATGGAACATGATGGCTGGTCCAAGTATCTAAAACAAAGGCTTACGTGAACATCTGGCTCAAGGTGAACATCATTGGTTGTGGTGGTGATGGCCAGATCCATTCAGACTGAGTCATGGATATGACCTGCTACTAATCCTGAGGTCTGGGCCCTCTCTCTGCTTTAGCTAAAAATGTTGACCAAAGGTTACCTTCTAAGATACCCAATTCCTAGAAGGCTGCCCTCTGAAGGGCAAAACCATTACAAAGAAAATCATCTCTGTAGCATTTCAACTCCCAGGACAATTGGGGGAAATTAAGGAAGGCACAAGTCTTTTTCACCTTGTTTTGTTTTATGTATTATTGGTGTGTGTGTGTGTGTGTGTGTGTGTGTGTGTGTGTGTGTGTGTGTGTTAATTTCTCTTCTGGAAGTTATCTGGGTATTCTCAAACTCTCAAAGGTTTTGTTCAAATTCTAGGTGAAGGTTTACTTCAGTTTTCATCACTTTAGCCCAGCTGACTCCTTTGTAATCACACATAGTTACAAAATAAACAAGGAAAAAGGGAATGAATTCTGAGGGTGTCTGAAATGAGCACCATAGATCTTGGCTTGTGTCTGACCTATTCTTAAGAAAGAAAAAGACAAAACACCTTATCTTCCGAAGGTCATTTGAGTCTACTGATTTCAATACACACATGAGCAGAATTTATTAGGAAAAATTCTGGTTCGTTAGAGATCATTTTTCTAAGGTTTGGTTCCTTAAGGAAAACATACCTTAGTTGTGATTCTAAATCTGTCTCCAGAGAAATCTCGGATGCCTGCTGATCATTTTGAATTCTTTGCTGCCCTTAACTTTCTGGCTGCATGTTAGAAATCATTTTAAATGAATTGAATAAAATTCGCAAGTGTTATATGCCAGCAAATGATGAACTCACAGGAAATATGACTCAAATCCACTTTTTTCATTTTGTGTTTTTTTTCCTCGTAATAAATAGAAATGAACAAATGTGGCTTTAATGACATCTTGGAGTGAGAACCTTTATTGATATATTATCAGTTGGAAGCGTGTAATGCTTTGGTGAAATAAATTCCATTCCATATATTTATAACCAGATTGAAAAAGGTGTGTTTGTTATTTTGTGTGGCACTTCCTAATGATGGTGAAGTTTTATATATGAAGATATACATACCCCATCGTAAAAACAAACAATATTTCAGCTTACAAAATGTTTCTTTGATTGAAGATGTTTTTGTACTTAGTTTCCAATTACTTTTTTAACCTGTGCTCGCAAACTTGCAAATATCTTTCCCTCGTTCCTGTAAAGCTATAAACAGATACTCCAAAATATGTCCACTGGAGGGTGGGATGTGGAAGACCTGATTCGGAGTGACAAGTCCTGCATCAGACAACTAGGTCCTGGTCATTAGCCAATTCAGTTTGTATCAGGTCAAACTCTTTGGATTGCAAAAAATGGAAACTGGCTTAAGAAAAAAGGCTGCGCAGTGGCTCATATAAGTTAGGTGTAGAACAGCGATTTCCAACCTCTGCCATCTCATGGCACAGGTTCACTAATTACTAAAATTCTGCAGCACACCAACAAATACATTCTATTTTTTCCTGATCTAACAAAAAAAAAAAAAAAAGAAAGAAAGAAAAACACCACAGATATAATTTTGATTCATTCACACCGGATGCTATCATGTTGGCTGTTGCCAGTTTTTTAAGGGAAAGGAGGTCAGTGCCTAGTCGTCAGGTATTGATGTTTTAAAAATTCTTGCGACAGACCAGTTGCAAATCTCTGGCATGGAGGGTGGCTGCAGACAGTGGGATGAAGGTGCTCAAATGGTGTCACCAGAACCTGGTGCCCCTCCATCTCTTAGTTTTGCTTTCTGATTTATGCTAGCTTTCTTTTAAAACAGGGTCTCACCACAAAGTGACAAGATGACAAAACTCCGGTGCACGCACCCAGTCACATCCAGGGAAAAACAAACTCAAATGCTCTCGAGGGCATGTGAATGCCGCTCCTCTGGAGAGACAGCCGCCACTCCGCTCCGGCTTCCTGCCAACGTGGGGGAGCGTGAAGCAGTGTTAACACATCGCCTGATTTTTCAAAGAGAAAATGCATACTGATTTTTTCAGAACAATAGTGACGGTCCTATTGGGTCCATTAAAAACAAAGTGCATTTCAACATGTTTGCTGGGCAAACAAAACTGGGCTGTGGGCTGCATTCAAGACACTGGCTACCAGTTTGAGGCTTAGAGCCTATTGGTTGTGATTCTGAAGTCAACCCTAAGGAGAGAAATAAAACAGGAAATAGTCAAACTATGGAGATAATAAAGAGATCAATCATGGTTGGCAGGGCTTAGGGAGAAGGGAGTGGCAAAGAGGCAGAGCACTGAGGATTTTTAGGACAGTGAAACTATTGTGTATGAGACTATAATGGTGGATACATGTCATTATCCATTTGTCAAAACACAGAATGGACAACACCAAGATGCCAACTATGGACTCTGGATACAATGAGGTGTAGGTTCATCAATTGTAGCAAATGAACCCCTCTGTTGTGGGATGTTGGTAAGGGGGAGGCTCTGGGTGATGGGGGCAGGGTATTATAGGAAATCTCTGTTCCTACTGCAGCTCAATTTTGCTGTGAACCTAAAACTGCCCTAAAAATAAAGTCTATAAAAATAGATATAAATTTACTTAAGAAGCACGATTACAATTATGTAAAACAAATAAGTATGTCCTAATCAATGCCTAGTGATAAGAAATGCATTTAGGGACTATCAAGTGCTTCTGAGGGCTGGCGTTATGTGCAAGTTTTTCTCTTGATCTGTTTTCCAAAGCTTCCTCATGAGCAAAGGGTGCAGGCCGTCCTCACCTTCACCGAGATGAGGGACTCTAACGATGACTGTGCAAGCTGAAGCCATGCAAAATGTCGTTAATACCCAGTGGGAAAATTCCAATCACTCCCTGACCTTTAAAAATGTTTGTGAAAACATTGAAACTGTCTTACTGTCACTTATAAATGCATAGGGAAATGAAAAAAATAGTAAAACTAAAATTTATTTAGTGCACCAAACTTTAATCATTAGAAACATGGAGAATTAATGCTTATTTCTTTGTGGAAACTTCCTAGTAGTTTGAAGCCTGTGTTCTTCTTTTCCTGTGCAACTTATGACATGAAGAGAACGTCTTCCCATGTCTTGGTGAGTTGTCCTACTTTGTACTTTGAATGTCGTGAAATATCTCAGAGTTCCTTTGGTGTGAAGTTTTTTGCCAGCATCATTTCCTCTGGGACTTCTCCAACCTTCTTATCACAACCACTTTCTTCGTTTATTGATACGTTGGCCTCTACTAAGTTCCTCGGGCCAAACATCTGAAGTCCCTCAAACAGCATCCACATCCCCATGGTTGGCTATTTCTCCACTAACTCCATGTGCATTCAATGCAAATTTCACTTCTGGGGTCACTTGTTGTTTCTTTGCTGAATGTTTATCTTTGTTGGCTGATTCCCTGTTTTGATTGCTAACTCTTATGAAATGTTACATGGGATTATCACTGGGAGACAAGGAGGCAACACAGCCACATGCCCTGCTGTCTGTGTGTGGACAGCACACAGATGCACAGGGACCAGTCCTTGACAGTGAGGAAGGGACCTGATGGGTCACTGGGGAGAGAGGAGGTGCATCTGATTTTCACATAGTGCTTCATGGGCTGAAGAGCTAGCTATGACATTTATATTTCATACAACTTGTCACAGTTACTATATCATGGTACCTCAAAATTGAATCATGTTGTTGGGGGACTGGTGTTCTTTAACTAAAACATGGTAACTAGAATTTGTGCATAGCAGAACCGTGCAAAGCAAAGACCACCTATCCTTGGATATTGGAAAAATTAACTGCCTTATAAAATGAAATGATCCCATGCTTTGTTTTTGGTCAGGGGTGGACTCAAGGACTAAAGACAGACTACTGCAGAAGACACACTGCTGGTTGAGTACGGTTGATTTATGACCCTGGAGACCTCCTGGAACATGTCATAATGCTATTTGTGCAGACTCCCTGTGAATATGTACATCTGGAGACATGTATTTATGGAAAATGACAAACATTTGTTCTCTCCTACCTTATGTCTAAGTAGGTCACGTTGGCAATATGCAGAGCAGTTATTCCGTTTCAGCCGATGTATTTCCAAGAGCATGTTGCACGGAGCTGTGGGGTGCACAGGGGTGGTGACAGTGAGAGTCTCCTACTCGACGTCCTATAAGTGCGATTGTTTTCTGAGAGCTAAACTGGGGAACCAGAACATCATGGATCAGTGCAGAAAAGTTCAAAGTCAATTTAGAAAGATACTTCTAAATGCCACATGATGTCCTTAATAGATGCAAAATGGATAAAATTCAAAAATTCTTCCTGGTTGCTTAATTACTTAGCCATTAAATTTATTGATTTTTTGAGAGAGAGAGAGAAGAAAACATCAATTTGTTGCTCCACTTATTTGTGCATTCGTTGGTTGTTGATTTTTACAGAGAGGAAGGGAGGGGGATAGAGAGTTAGAAACATCAATGAGAGAGAAACATCGATCAGCTGCCTCCTGTACGCCCCCTACTGGGGATCCAGCCCACAACCAAGGTACATGCCCTTGACCAGAATTGAACCCAGGACCCTTCAGTCCACAGGCTGATGCTCTATCCACTGAGCCAAACCAGTTAGGGCGAATTGGTTGATTCTTATATGTGCCCTGACAGGATGGAACCCACAACGTTGGTATATGGGGGTAACACTCCAACCAACTGAGCTACCTGGCCAGGGCTCTTCGTGGTTTTTTTAACTAAGAGAAACTGAGTAAAAAGAAAGTTCTTTAAACTGGTAAACACAGCAAATATCATTCTTCAAGTTGAAAATTGACAAGAATTGCTATCAAAGCTAGCAATACAACAAGTATGGCCACCAGTGTTATTTTACAAAATGGTTCTGAAGTTCCCAGCCAATGCATTAAGAAAAGAAAAACAAATAAGAGGAATAAGGATTAGAAAGGAAGCAATTACCATCATCTTGTGCAACCAGTGAGATAAGTAGCAAAGAAAACAAAGGCTTAATGAATCACTACAACTAAGGGAAAGTTGTATTAAACTTGCTAGATATCAGGTGGACTTCTAAAATGTCCTAGACCAGAGGTTCTCAACCTGTGGGTTGTGACCCCTTTGGTGGTTGAACGATCCTTTCACAGGGGTTGCCTAAGACCATCCTGCATATCAGATTTACATTATGATTCATAACAGTAGCAACATTACAGTTATGAAGTAGCAACGAAAATAATTTTATGGTTGGGTCACAACATGAGGAACTGTATTTAAAGGGCCAGAAGGTTGAGAACCACTGTCCTAGACAGTAGATATAATCAGTTAGAAAGTATAAGAAAGCATTAATGTGATTCCTGAGTCAGGAAAGCTGGAGGTAACCCGATTGAAGGTTTTAATGCAGGTAACCATGTGGGTAATTAAGGGAGCCATGAATCAGGGACAATGAGAATCACAGCAGACTGTATCAGTGAGGCCCAGGCAAACCCTATCTTGTGACACAGGTATCTGATACAACTGTCAAATACGTCAGTACTGTAGAACCAGTTAGCAGCTGAAGACATTATATTTCCTAATCATATATAACTAAATCATCTCAGGTCACCCCATTCCTTAAAATTTCCACAAATTCCCACTGTGCCCTTTGTTTAATGTTTCTTGGAAGTCCAGTGCTGCCTGATGACTTATCAAGTTCAACCAGTGGTGGCCCATAGGCTGAGCAGTGTTGGAACCCATTAGAGAACAATCATACCTTTCCAGGAAAGCAGTCTTCAACAGGGCCCAATCCCCACCCCCTCCCTGCAAGACAAGAACAAGGTATTCATGGATTTCCCATATACGCTTACCACAAATCCCCTTTAAAGAATATTATTGTCTGAGCCATATCCTTTCTCCTCCAAAAAAAAAAAATTGGCACATCATTTGAGAGGGTTCACAGGCCTCCTGAACCCCACCCAAGAACACTCAGGTTAAACATCCCTGCTCTGCAGGACACGGTGCAACCATTCCTGGATGCATCAGTGCTCATCATAGTGACTCAACATAAAGCATTGGCAGCCAGAGATTGTATCTCGACTTGGTCCTTAATCAGCCGTATGACCCTAATTACATTACTCAACCTCTCTGGGCCTCAGTGTTACCATTCGCAAGGGGGACCATCATAGTTCCTACCTCACTGGATAACTGTGAGGATCACAGGAAACAAACAGGACACGCTGTTGGCACAGTGCCAGACACTTAATAAATGACAAAAAGTTCATTATCATTTTATTATCAGCTACCCTGTGACTGCTTTGTCTTTTGTTTTTGCTTTTTAAAGATAAATACACTTCATAATCTATAACAGAGTTTTTCAACCTTTGCTCTACTGACATTTGAGCCAGATTATTCATAGGTGTGGGGCTGTTCTGTGCATGGAAGGATGTTTATTTAGCAGCATCCCTGGCCACTACCCACTAGATGCTAGAAGTGTCCCTGTGGTTGTGACAACCAATACTGTCTCCGGACAGTGACAAAAATCCATTGTTGGACACAATTACCCCTGATTGAGAATCGCCGCCCTATAATAATTAAATGGATATTTGGAGATTTTATTATGGCAGAGACAAAAGCAATCATAACATTTAAAATGCTACCATTGATGGTGAAAAGACAATGGGGCCAAGAAATGCGTGCTTACTATGTAGAAAGGGCTCAGGGAGAAGAAAAGGGAGAGATGGTGTGAATGAGGGCGGGGAGGCGGGAGGCTCAATGCAAGTCTATGGGCGAAGGTGATTCATGTGGGACAGAGGAGCTGTGAAAGATACAGAGGAAAAATAAATTTTGGCAGTGGGGTGGATAAATTAGAACAGTGGTTCTCAACCTTCCTAATGCCACGACACTTTAATACAGTTCCTCATGTGGTAGTGACCCCCAATGTCATTGTTACAAATTGAACATAATTAAAGCATAGTGATTAATCACAAAAACAATATGTAATTATATATGTGTTTTCCAATGGTATTAGGCGACCCCTGTGAAAGGGTCGTCCGACCCCCAAAGGGGTCGTGACCCACAGGTTGAGAACCGCTGTATTAGAAACTCTTTCAGGGAAAATACAGGGTTTTGTCTGGAGAACAACAGTGTGAGTAACACCTGCAAAGAGTCAGTAGAGACTGGATATGAAGAACGGGAGAAATGAGGACATTGGTTCTGTGGATTCCATTAGAGGCCAGCACCACTGATGCAGGGCAAGACGGGATAACTTGATGTGGAATTAAAGGACAGAGCCAGAGGATACGAAGTCCTTGGAATAGAACTGAGATGAACGTTGGGCTGAGATCCCAATTATCAGCATGTGAGAAAACTAACACGGTACACTCACTCCTGAAACAAACAAAAGGGGTACCTTGTGTGTATGTAGCCCACAACCTGTCATAAAGTTGTACATTCTGAGTGAATAAGTTTATGGGGGCTCAATGTCTCTGAAAAAAAGAGCAGCACAGAGAAGTTAGACATCAGCCCTGACGCGAAGGTACATAGTCTGTGAAGGAGACATGTGTCCTTCCCTTGGGTGGTGGCCACAGAAACTTAGTTGTCATTCCAATGTTGCTTTTGGTCATGAGACTCTACTGAGCATTTCTGAGCACTTTACATGTGTCCAGCTAAGTTTTCCTCTTTCTTACGGCCTTGAATCTCCACAACCTTAGAGGTACCAACAATTGTGATCCCCACTTTACCGATGAGAAACCAAGGTTTGGGGAGGCAGACGTTTGCTCCAGGAGGATCCCCAGCTAGAAGGCAAGGATTGAACACCCAGCATTCAGTCTCTAACACTTGTTGTCTTGGCTCCTGTACTGCTCTCCCTGGAGTATATGTGGGGAGGGGCAGGGTACTGATTCACCTTGGCCGATGTGCCCAACAGGCTGAAAGGCTAAACTGACTGAGAATGCTTGAATAATGTGTGTCTACTCTGTCAAACATTTACTTATACCATTAATATTTCACTTTGCAATTGAACAGTGCCTAAACATGTTAGTCGTGTCATTAAAGGTGACAGAGGGTGGAGAAAGAGGAGGGGAAATTCAGCTAGGGGAAAGCTACTCTGGTTATCTGCATCATCACTTCTCCCTCCAATGATTGAAGCCGATCCACAGAAGAGTATTTATTGACTACGTCCTGCACTCAATGCCAGGTCATCCCATGCAAATTATTTAACTTCCCTTGACATTTCAAATTCTTTTCTGGTTGGCATCATTATCCCCATTGTTTAGGGAGCAAGCCAAGGTAACCCAGCCATCGAGAGAGGGAGCTAAGACCCAAGCAAGCTCCATCTGACTCCAACGTCTAAGGATTTTTTTTTCCTCAGATCAAAACAAACACATTAAAGTCAAGAATCCTGTGCTCTGACGTCTTTTCCATGTCTCCAATTTTTTTTCCATGTGTGACCAATTAGCACAGTTGGCCAGAACATGGTGCTAATGAGGCCAAGGTCAGAGGTTCAATTCCCTCATGGGCTGAAACTTGATGCTTCCTTCCCAGAGTCACAGGCTGTGGCCTGCACCACAGCTGGGCCCCTCCCGGGAGTATCATACTGGCCAAAAGTGCAGTTGCCACAGCCTTGCTGAGTGGCAGCCTCTCCACCCCCACTGCTGGATCACCTCAGAACGCATGCTGCCCCGACGGCGTGACCACAGACATGATGAAGACCAACATTGTTCTTAGTTAAGTAAATTAATAATTTTTGCCTACATTCTATATATTTTAACTGCATTCTTTATGGATGGATGAAACTGTGACTTTACTTGTAAAAACTCATGTATATTAAAAGAGGTGCTAAAATTTTGAGACGTTGAATGACATGCACAGTAATACCTCACACACTTAAACTGGTAAGGAAATGAGTTATTTTGTATATGTAAATTATGTTCAGATAATAGAAGTGTCTCCTTAGTATCAAGACATGTTCATATGAAAAATGTCGGTGGAAATCTTTCTACATGGAATTCACATTTTTCTGTCTTCTCACAGGAGAGATGGGACATAATTTACCCTACATAGTTTATTTACAGGAAACACAATTTAAATAAAGTGATTTTAATTTAAAAAAAGGGAGAGACAAAGCTATACCAACCAGACAGGTGGGATTTAAGATTAAAGTAATAGCACAATAAAAAGGAATGTAATGTAATAATAGAAGGCTTTTTCCCTCAAAGAAACTGCAATAATTGTAAACTTATGTGCACCAAATAATATTCTCAGCAAGTTCCAGGTTTGTTTGTTTGTTTGTTTGTTTGTGCATGCGTGTGTGTGTTTTGTGGGGGGGATTGTTGTTGTTGTTGTTGTTGTTGTTGTTGTTGTTTTTTGCCTTCTTGATATTCCTTAAGCCAAAGCTGTCTCTGACTCAGAGGCTATGTAGCTATAGTTTCTCCAGCTTGGAACTCACTTCCTCTGGGACTTGCTTTCCCACCTTATTCTGCTCTCTGCCCAAATGTCATCCACCGAAGGGTGGCTGACTACTTTATCTGATTTGTCACCTATGATCCCAAGGTTTCAAGTTGTTAATAATTGATCCCATATAGGAGAAACTATAGCTATATGAGCTCTTATTGTTGTGGGAAACACTGAAGATACCCAGAGCTCTGAATCCACCTACCCTAAATCACATTAGGTACCTAACAAGTTTTTACTAACCTCACAATCCTCTCAGCAAACCTAACAGTCAAGACTTTTGACCTAAAACCCATAGAAGGAATAAGCCCACAGACTGCCCCATGGCCTTTTCCTGCAATAGCCAATCCTGATCTTAACTATTAAATTCTTATCACAGAAAAAATAAATGCAATGAAAAAATTATAATTCATTCTGTATTACTTCCTTGGCAGTTGTAACAAATTACTACAAACTCAATGGCTTAGGACAACAGAAATTTATTCTCTCACAGCCCCAGAGGCTAAAAGTCTGAAATCAAGGTGTCTCCAGGGCCATGTTCCCTCCGGAGGCCTGAAGTGAAGGTCCATGCTTGTGTCTGCTGGCAACTCTATGGCTTGTGGCCACACAACTGCAGTCTACCTCCATCTTCACATTGCCATTGTGTGTGTGTGTGTGTGTGTGTGTGTACGCATGTGTTAAATTTCCTCTCTTACAAGGACACTTGTAAAAGCCCACAAGTAGCTAATCCAGGATTATCTCCTCATCTGAAGATCCTTAATGTAATCACATCTGCAAAGATGCTTTTTTTTCCAAATAAGGTGAAATTTACAGGTTCTAAGAATGTGAACTTGCTATTGTTGGGCCACAGCTCAGCCCACTACACCTTTTAACGTCAGAGCACATGCTGCATCTCTCTTCCCTGGAACCCTGAAGTGGTCTTCTTGGTTTTCCAATGGGAGGAAGCTTCTTTATAAATGATATGCTTTCCCAGATCATGCCACACACAATGGCCATGTGGCATTCTGGGTAAGGAAAACAATGGCAGGAAGTCAATAAAAGATAAAGTGAGAATCCTAAAAGAGCAAGCTCTAAAAGGACAAACAATATTTTTTAAATGCTTTTTTATATCACTTGCTCTTCCCACAAAAAACTCCAGCCCCAGTGTCTGGGCCACACTGTGGCCTTGTCCGATAGGAGAGGTAGGAGCTGTGGAAGAGGCTCCTCTTCGGGATGGACCTGCATGGGAGAAAGCCCTGAGACACACCGGTAACCCTGCAGGTCTAAGCAAGCTTGGTGTCATTCAGCGGAGCCGGAATGTAGCCTCGGGATCCTGCTCACCATTGTGCTGGGGAGAGCCACCCAGTTCATCAAAATCGTCACATGTGACCAAATGTCTTTGCCATGGAAATGGTCTTCTGTGACCGCCTACATCCCTGATACCTTTTATTAATTCGCTCATTCAGGAGAGATTTATAGAGTACCTACTGTGTGCAAACATTATGTAAGTGCTAAGGATACAACGATAAACAAAACTAGGCTTAGGCCTGCCCTCAGGGACTTACCACCTAGGGTCGAAAGAGATATTTATTAAAGAGCAGCAAATGCCATTGTAAGACTGTTCCTGCAACAGCGGCTCTGAATGAATCCTCTGTCCTGAGAGTCTAAAATGTGGGGATCTGAACCTCTCAGAAGTTGAGAAAGATTCCCACAGGAAGTGATGCTTGTGCAGAAACCTGAGGATTGAATGGGAATACACCAGGACAAAGCACGGAGCTGGGAGGGAGAGCAGCGGGAGATGAAAGATGAAGCTGGAGAGAGAAATCTTTGTAGGCCATGTTAAAAGGCTTTGTTTGATGGCTTGTTTTATAACACGAAGGGCACGGAGGAGCCTCTGTTGAAGGTTTTGCACATGAGCAGACTTGTGTTTTCCAAAGTGCGCTGGGCTCTCGCAGAAGAATGGCTGGTGGGGAGGGGGAGTGAGACCAATGGATGACTGGAGGTTCTCAGAGTCCAAGAGACAATGACAGAGAAGTGGTGGAGATGGGAAAAATAAATGGGTTCAGGAAACGTTTAAAACACACAATTGACAAAACACCATGAATTGGGTAGAGGAGTAGGGGAGAGATAGGGACCAAGGATGAGCCCTAGATTTCCAGGGTTCCTACTGGGTGTCTTCACATTCATTGAAAGAACACCGAGGGAACACTATGTCAGAGGCCTGGGAAGGGGAGCTGAGTTATGAGGGTGACTTCAGGCATACTGAGTTTGGAGAGATGCCTTTGCAATCCCCAGAGCAGATGCCAAGGTGATTTAATGCGAGTCCAGCACTCAAAAGACCTCCAGGAAAGGTCTGGTCTAGAGATGTAAGTGGATGAGTCATCCAGGTTTAGGGACTAAGAAAGCTGTAAGCAGAGAAAAATCCGGATTACATAGAGCCTAGGGTTTATACAATCTGGGGACCCTAATTAAGAACAATAGCAAGAATATAAAATGAGGTACAGAAGAGGATATTTATAAAACAGGAAACCATAACAAATTACAAATTTTTAAAAGATGAAAATGTCACAGGATCCAGAAAAAATAGCATAACAGTTATTACTCATTAACTGCCTGATGCATCTCTGTCACAAATCTCTTTTCCACATTTTAGGCTATCTGTAGGTGATAGTCTTTTCTTATAATGATGTATTTTTATATTTTCCATTAAAAAGTTATGCATTCCGTCCGTTCTCTAATATGGTTAATTTAAATTTGTTTCATATCACTGATAATTGGGTTACATAAAACATGTGACTCCATATATGGATATATTTGCCTTCATGCGACTGCTACATGTGATTTGTGCCCCCCAATTCAAGAATTCTGGTAAGTTTTATTTGGAATCACTTAAAAAATAATAGAAATGCATAGTGTTTTTATAATTGTATACACTGTACTATCAAGTGTATTTGGAGCAGAAAAGAAGTTCTATTTTGTCAGAGCATCAATGAGAAATTAATCCTGCTTCCATTTGCACATTTGATTATTGGAAAAAATTTCCATGGACTAGCTTCTGGTCCCCTAAATTAAACCCTGTGTCTCCTCCACTTCCCACATATGGAGTGCTGGGTGCCTAGGAGACACTCAGATCCCCGTGGAGCCTCTAACCTGTAACTTTGTCTCACCATGCCCGGGAGGTGACCAAGTGGCTTTAGGCCAGTGATGGAGAACCTTTTGAGTTCGGCGTGTCAGCATTTTGAAAAGCCCTAACTTAACTCTGGTGCCATGTCACATACAGAAATTTTTTGATATTTGCAGCCATAGTAAAACAAAGACTTATATTTTTGATATTTATTTTATATACTTAAATGCCATTTAACAAAGAAAAATCAACCAAAAAAATGAGTTCGAGTGTCACCTCTGACACGCGTGTCGTAGGTTTGCCATCACTGCTTTAGGACTTGGAGGCCATTCCTACACCAGTACGATGAGCAGGAACTTTGTATACATGGTGACCTAGAACAACATGTGTATATTCTGCTAACCCCAAGTTAAAGGGATGCCCAGCTCTTTCCCGTAGCCATCTCCAAAAACTGCCAGTAGCCACCTGCACTGGCCCATTGGGCAAGAACACGTGGCCACATGAATATATTGCTCCGGAGCCTCCCAGGCCCTTAGAAGGGCTGGTGCGAGTGAACGAGGGGCTTTAGCTTTACTCTGAGACGCCTCTAGAGCAGGGCTTCCCCAGTTTGGCACCACTGACATTTGGGGCTGGGTAATTCTTTTCTATGGGGAGTTGTCCTGTTTAGCAGTATCCACGGCCTCTTCCCACCTGATGCTTGTAGTACTACACCCCTATCCCAGTCAGTGTACCCACACTGTCTCCAGATAGTGCCAGATGTCCCCTGAGGGGCAACACGGCCCCCCTGTTGAAAACCACTGCTCTCAAGAATGAATTTAGAGACCAAATAATGCATTTATGTAGTGACTGCTTATTGAACACCTACTATATTTAAAGCCCTAGGGAGGTTACTTTGCACAAGGAAGACAGATGATGAATGAAAAAGTCCAGTGGAATTCAATGAGTGCCATAAGGAAGACCTCAAAGATACTGTTGGGACCCAAGACAAACCTCTTTCCCACTTCACAAGGCTATTGTGGGAATCAAAGCAATGAGGATTGTAAAAGATGAGATTCCTCTGCATTTATGCCACCAAAGGATTTCTTTGTCTTGGGGCGACAGAAGTTGAACAAACACAGCAAATTGCAAGAAATACGTCAAGACATAATGGCCATATTTATAAATTTTGGCCAAGAAAGATTGAGAAAGTATATTAATCATGGTGAGGTGGAGGAATCCATCTCCTTTTTGTGCATTCTCATGAAGTTGTTTTTTTTTTAATCTATTTGAGAGGGAGAGAGAGAGAGAGAGAGATTTGCTGTTCCGCTTATGTATGCATTCATCAGTTGCTTCTTGTATGTATCCTGACCAAGGATCGAACCTGCAACCTTGGCATATTGGGACAGTACTCTAAGCAGCTAAGCTACCCAGTACCCAGCCAGGGCTCCTTTTTGTTCATTCTGGCATTTACATTCCTTACACCATGCCAGCCACGCTCATATTTGAAGTCTATAAATACATAGATTGAGCCATTCCTCAGAGAGGTTGACAATTTTATTCATAGATTTGCCACAAGGGTTTATCCCAGTTAAAAGGAGGGGGGAATAGAGAGGCTAAATCAATGAGAATTTAGCTTGTGAACAACACTGTATATAAATTTTTAAAAAAATACTCACCTGATTTGACACAAATCATTCCTCTGGAACTTTTGAGATAACCCTGGTATTGTTCATACCCTCCTGTGTTCCCCTCCCCCAACACCCACACACACAATCAGTTATTAAACCTATTGACAACAAAATAAGCTAACTCGAGGGAACATTGAAAAGCAGGACCTATTTCACTCAGAGTGTCTTCTCAACCATCAAATGTATTTGTTCACGGAAACGCTATAGAACAGACAATATGTCCCTTTGCTGAGCTGTTTGCGTTTCTGTAAAATTAGTAATTGGAGAGGGAATGTCGCTAATTCCCATTTCTCCGTGTGAAAGTTACTGCAGGGCCCTTTATCAAATTGAACACTGTAACTGTGCTCGGCAGAAACGAGTTAACCCATTAGCTCTCTTTTGATTGCATTTAATCACGGGAGCCCCTTAAAAGCATGTTCCTTTCATCTTTTTCTTTAGCATCACTTTTTATTTTGCTGATCGTACCTTAATTTGGCCATGTAAGTCTCTTCTAGAGGGTGCTCTGTGGCCCGCACATGGATTAATTAATCAATTACTACAATAATTTCTACTTATATAGTACTTGATCATTAGAAATTGGTTTTTATATTGGCAAGAAGTAGTTTAAGTTAAACTACTGTGTTTTAAAAGCAGTGTTTCCTCAAAATTTATTAGGAAAAATAAGATATCCATGATCCCAAGATATCACTGCTAGCGGTAAGGTGAAATTTATTTACATTTTTAAAAATCAGGAAAATAATAATGCAGGTGTCTCCTGGGTACAGGAAAATGATTGAAGAGGGTGTGGAGTGACTGATGTTCCGGAGATCCCAGCTAGGAACTAAGGCTGTGGGCTGAGCCAAACTAGATTGATATCTGCTCCTCGCACCTACCTTGGCTCATGAAATCTCTGACAAGTCCCAGGGTCTGAGCTTTGAATGGGGTGCATCACATCCACAGTGTTGCAGTGAGGAGTAAACCAGGAATTCATGTAGCCAGGCCAATGCCATACCTGAAGTAGCTGTGTGGATTAGAGAGATGTCACCTGCAAAGCATGGAGTGCGGTGCCCAGCATAGGGCAGGTGCTCGATAAATGTTAGCTCGTAATATTATTTATTAGTTTCAACGGGCCAGGCACGGTGCTAAGTGCTTTCCAGACCTTAGGGGAGCAATGCCCCTAAGTGCTGGGCAAAAGTAACCATATAATTCACCAAAGTACAAGTCCTTTTCTATGTTCTCCAATTAATATCCAAGACAACTCAGTAGCTTAGGGGCTATTCCAACTTCATAAGTGTAAACTCAAACTGAGAGATGTTAGTTACATGCAAAAATGTTATGTGAGAGAGATGAGATTGACCACAAGCTACCAAATACCAAAACCATTATTTCCGCTGATTGGCATTCTTCCATCCTACTGGCCAAGAGCTCTGGGGTCAGATGTAATCATTCAAATCCTGGCTTAGGCTTGCTTGGACCTTGGTAACTTATTCAACTTTTAAAGTCTCAGTCTAGCAGCAGCTGGTTTGACTCAGTGGATAGAGCATCGGCCTACAGACTGAAGGGTCCCAGGTTCAATTTCTGTCAAGGGCACAGGCCCAGGTTACGGGCTCAATCCCAGTAGAGGGCATGCAGGAGACAGCTGATCAATGACTCTCTATCTCTCTCTTCCTCTCCCCTCCTCTCTGAAATCTATTATATATATATTAAAGACAAAAACAAAAGAGAAAACTGACATTAAAAAAATAAATAAATAAAGTCTCGTTTTCCTTATCTGCAAAACAGAGATGACAATTGTGTCTAAATCATGGAATTATAGAAAAGACTAAGTGACTCAACTCTGTGCCTGGCACATGGTAAATGTTGAAAACATCTTAGTATTACTACAATCCAAAATTACAAAAAAAGTAGAAGATGCTATATTTACCCACTTTCAATTTCCAATTCTGTAGGGAGCGGCTCTAGGGTCAAGCCTGGGGCTGACCTGTGGCCGGGCCACAAACAAGTCCCAGCCTGAGGGCAGAGCTCTCCTAGCATCATTAAGCCTGACCTTGTAGCCCTCCCTAATTCCTTCCTAAGTAGCTAATGGGCTGTGGGAGGTGCAGCAAGTGTTGCCAAAACAAGAACATTTGTGTACATGTTAATCTACCCTTGTTTTAATGAGACTATAAAATGAAGCATCAGCTTGCAGGCTGGGTCTTCTGTGTCCTCATCCAGGCTCGGGAGATCCATGGAGCCCCAGCTGAATTCTCTTGTCAGTCTTTTCTTCAATCCTTCACCGCCCCTCCTCAGGTTCACCCTTGGCCGTGCTGGCATGGCACACAGTTTTATGTGTGGGATGCCCTAAAGGCGTATCCTGATTAAAAATAATTAAATCTCAGATTCAAATTATGCCATACCGTTAACTTAAAAGGTCAGGTTCCATTACACATCAGGGTGACCATGGCTGATTCACCGAGACCAACATTCTGGTGGGCAAATTTGGAAAAGTTCATGAGGATCGGGATCTGGAAATCAGTGAATCCATGAAGTTTGGGCCTCAGGGCCACATGACCAAGGTATCTGAGGAGTAAACTCTGCTCTTGACCTTGGTGGCCTGTGATCATGTTGAGGACAGGCAGCTTCCTGGAAGAGCAGCAGTGACCTTGAGGAAGATGGCAGCCGAATCTTGAGTTTTAAAAACCATTAATCTTTACATGAAATTCCTAGTCAGTGGCAGGGGGGATATTAGTATTATTTAATTCCATTCAAATTACACTACAAAAAAAACAATTAAGGTGAATAATTATGAAAGTAAGGTCAACTCAATTTTCTATAATAATGTTTTTTGTTGCCAGGCTCATTATTGCTAATTCCTTTCATAATCCTTGCCATCTAACCTCATTTGTTTCATTTATAAGTGGCAAGAAATGCACATCATCCAACGGCGATGAAATCAAGGCAGCAGCATGTCACTTGGGTGATCTCTGGAAAAAGTAATTATTGTCTCTAGTTAAACTTTTAGGGAGAAACTCATCTACCTACTCCCAATGCACTTTTACATTTGCCAAAGTGAAGTTTCCCTCTTAATTTTTTTAGTCATACACCCTGGACTGAGAGTACAAGCTTGACAAAAGTTGAAGTTTTATCCTGCTGCTCTGAGTACTTACAAACCAAATGAAAAAGCACTCCAGTAGGTTTTAAATGGGCTTTTAGTGGAACCCAAAACACGCATGCACACACACACACACACACACACACACACACATACACACACTGATTTTAAATATTAAAAATCTTTCGTGTTCATTAACAAGACACTCACATTTGAGATCCTTAGAATTTAACTCATTCCCATTACTATATTTTGAACCTGTACTTTCGGGATTATGAAGAATTTCAAATTTTTTCCTACTAGAGGCCACACCTACTTTAAACACCTCATGTCTTAAACATAGCCATTCCACTGCTAGAAATTTACTCTAACACAGGGTGGGCACACTTCTGAATGATCAACACCATTGCCATCCTGGGTAACCCTTTGAATATCACCTTTTTGCTGATCACTAAAGAAACACTCAAGAATAAACATAGCCCCTGTGCTCTGGGGCTTTACAGCATGTTAATTTCATAAACATACAAACAAATAAAGGTGTGGCGATCAGTTAGGGTCCATGTATTCAAAGCAATGGACAGCGTGTTAGCTCAGGCTGCTGAACAAAAATATCGCCCACTGGAGCTGAGAGAGCAGACATTTATGTCTCACTGTTCTGGAGGCCAGAAGTCCAAGATCAGGGCCCATGGTCGGATTCTAGTGAGGATCTTGTTGTGTCCTCACATGGTAGAGAGAGAGGGGGCTCTGGCCTCTTCTTTTTCTTATAAAGGCTCTAATCCTATGACAGGGGTCCTTTTCTCATGAACTAAACCTAATCACCTCCCACACAAACTACTCACATCTGCCTGTGGGGAGTCTATGCTAAGATCAGGACCTACTGTGGGAGGGTGGAATTTAACATGGTCCATGAAGGAAGAGAAGCAGCCCTCAGGGCAAGTATTCCATAGAAGAGGCAACAGCGTGGCCAAAGGCCCCGAGGTAGGAAGCCGCTGCTGCATTGGAGAGCATTGTTGGAACAGCCAATGTGGCAGAATCGCAGTGGGCGGCGTGACATGGGGCTGAGATCAGCAGGGACCAGAGCAAGCAGAGTCTGGCAAGTCGTAAGGAGGAGTTAGGGTTATGTCCTAAATACACCTCCCTGTTACAAATGGAGACACTGATGATTAGAGAGGTTATAGTGCAAAAGCAAATGGCTCGTGAATGTTTAAGCAAGAATCTAAGAACAGGGAGATGTGAATACAGGGCCCATGTGTTTAACCACGCTTCTACCAAGCCTGAGGTGAAAGTAGCCACAACCTGTACTTGCTCCTGACTCTCATCCTCTCACCTTCTGACACGGTCCCGGCTTAGTCCCACTACCAAGATGACAGACAATGAACTCTGCGTCTCGCGTGGACTGGAAGCGCAGCGCACCTGCATCCCTCGCCAACTTCTGGCACATCCTTTTGCAACATCAAGATATATGGGCTCCGTAAATTTTCAGAGACATATTAACGTTCACCTCCATAATGCCTTAATTGTACAGAAACCATTAGACAAGAGTGTTAAGGTGACAAAGAGACCGATGCAAATGGTAAAGCAAGAGAGCGAGATGCCTAAATTAAAAGGGGTGAAGGGTCCAGGACAGTCTTTCACGGGGAAAAGATTCATGGAGATTTGCTGTCTTAACAAGAATGGACTGCCTCATAAATTATCTCAATATGATGCCAGTAAGTCAAAGGGAATTTTTTTTAAAGTACGAATTTGCAAAAGGTTAAATTAAAATGAAGCCTGAACAATTATTTTTGTCCTCCTGCCCAGCAGGGCTTCTGCTAATGTTTGTGTACAGAAGTGATAGCGGCGGGATACTTCAAAGCCTTTTCAGGGGGGAAATCATAGCATTGGTGAGAAAGGGTTTGATTTTGTAAAAAGCTTACATTGTAAGTGATATTGCAAATAAAGAGACGATTGCATGAGCTAAGTGCTTTCTTTTTGTTAGTGCCCATGGGGTTCCACAGATCCTCATCGTGCCCGTAATTGGGTTTTAAAAGTGGAAATGGAGAAGTACATGTTTTCCTTTGTCTGTAAATATGGTAGCCCTGACCCACCAGTGGAGGGCCATGCACTTAAATTTTGTTTCCAGAAAAGAAGAGAGAATTTTTTCAAGGGCTTCCCGTTCTCTTGGCAGGGCCGCATTTGATTAGAGAGAAACCACTTTGAGTGCCACATGTTGAGGTAACCTCAAGCTTTTCTTGATCCATTCCTCTTCCGTAGCTTCACTAACTTCCTAGAGAGGAAGCGGTTACATAAACTGGGAAAAATAACAACTTCTACCCTCCTAGACTATAAGCATCATATGAGCAGGGGGCATATATCCTCCTCATTCCTACTCAATGCCCAGCCCGGGGTCCATCACATACAGGAGGTGCATTCACTGCAGGTAACAGAAAACCCCAATGTAACTTTAAACTGGAAAGGGATTTTCTCATGCAACTAGAAGTGGGTCACTAATTTCCTCAACAATGTCATCCAAGTCCCCATGTCTTTCAACATTTCCTTCTCTCTTTTTTCTTTTTAGAAAAAAATGTATTGAATTTATTGGGGATACACTGTGGGACCTACTGTGGGAAGGTGGCATTCAGGGCAAGTATTCCATAGAAGAGGCAACAGCATGGCCAAAGGTCCTGAGGTAGGTTAATAAAATTATATAGGTATCAAGTGTTCAGTTCTATAACACATCATCTGTATATTGCATTGTGTGTTCCCTACCCAAAGTCAAGTCTCCTTCTGTCAACATTTATCAACATTTCTTTCATGAGAGCTAGGTCTGCAGGTTAGCTTCTTTGGGCTTTTAAGATGTCTCCTAATTGTATATGCTTTTCTTTTTTATTTTACATAAATGTTTCAATTACAGCTGACATACAATATTATATAGGTATCAGTGGGGTTACAGTGGGGTTTTCTGTTAATATTAGTTTAGGTGTACAACCCAGTGATTAAACATTATGTTATTTACTAAGTAATTACCATAATAAGCCTGTTTATCCTTTTAAAAGAAAGAAGAGCTTTCCTTGAAGCTTCCTGGAGACTTCACTTGATATTTTGCTGCCCAATGTGTTGCTTATGCCTTAAAAGCATAGCAACAGGAATGGACTAACATGATTGGCTTACACAGTTCTCAACCTGTGGGTCGCAACCCCTTTGGTGGTCGAACAACCCTTTCACAGGGGTCGCCTAAGACCATCCTGCATATCAAATATTTACATTACGATTCATAACAGTAGCAACATTACAGTTAAGAAGTAGCAATGGAGATAATTTTATGGTTGGGTCACAACATGAGGAACTGTATTTAAAGGGCCAGCAGGTTGAGAACCGCTGGCTTAGACAATCAATACCTGCACCCTGGTTTGGATGCAGAGCATGTCTCAGAGACACTGCCACTTAAAGGCGGTGGATAGTTGCGCAAAGCCAATGACTCCATTTGCAAGAGGGAATGGGAGGTAGGAAGTAGATTTTGGCAATCAACAGTCCTTGCAAAAATAAAAAATAAAAGGTCAGTAAATCTCTATTACAGAAAACATTGAGTGAGCGTATGAGCCTCTCTTATGTCCTTATTTTCTTCCTTGGAGATACTGACTTTGTTATGCAATGAGTGTCAGCTCTTTTTGCCTTTCCAGCACATAGTCCCCCTTCTTCTCATAATGGTGTCTCCATTTCCTGCTGAAGATCCCATGGGCTCCATCATCCCATGGTCCGATTGGTGCTAACCTGTTCCCATACGCATAGAGACACATGTTCCAAATCTCCCTCATCAGTATCTTCCACCTCTCTTGCCATTACAATTGGTTCACATGAAAATGGAACCAATTAGAGTTCATTCAAAGATCTTACGGGGAAGGTGGATGGTTCTGCCCGCTAGAATTAGTAGAAACTAGAATTAGTAGGTGTTTGGAGCTTCCATAATGTAATCCTGGGCAGTATTTGTTTGCATTGAGGGGGACACATGAGAGTGACCCAACACGGAGGAAAACAAAACCACAAAATGGGGAGAGACTAAGTACAGTGGACAGTCTTTATCTAGGCACACATGGGTAAATATTTATTTATGAACTTGGGGTCAAATAATCCAGTGCATTCCTTGTTTGCCCTGAAGTCATTTTGAATTGAATTTCTGTTACTTACAATCAAAAGTGTCCTCTCTAATACATTCCTTTATCTCTAGTATGTTATGAGTTTCCTAAGACCTTAGGCCCTGACATATTCATCTTACAGTTCCCATAGTCCTCAGTACCTAGTAGAGTGTTTCCCAGCATTTTTTTTATTATATGAGAACTCTTTTTTAATATAAAAATATTAACAGAACTTCACACAACAGTGGTTTTCCTTCTTTAATATCTATTGAGTGAGAAAATGTATAATAACAAAAAGCTGCTCTAAAATAAGAAATTCCTTTGTGAAGTGAACTTGTATTTAATGACTCATAATGGCCTCTACCTACATTCTAAAATTATCATATGTAATGTGTGCACTACCTATTTAGCCTAAGATGAATTTTGGACTGGTGGTCTCTGAATTTAATAACAGCAAAAGGAGATCCACAGGCCCTTCCATGATCTTTCCATTTCATCAAAAGTACTAGGATAGGCGTGGATAAGAGGAACTAATGCTTACACCCTAAAATATCAAAATGAGCCATGATGCAACCATCTTGTCAAAGGTGCTGAGTGCATCTTCTCAGGGGTCCCTTTGTAGGAGGGAAGGTGTGTGTAATATGAAACATTGGTTCAGATGCTGGACTAGCAGAATCACTCAGGAGAAGGCTTGTTCAACTGTCTTACGGAGAAGTCAATGCAAGTGGCAAACCTAGATGCTGACAACAGGGCTTCTGTAAATACTGCCCATAACTATTTTTTAATCATCCCTACTGCTTATTCTTTTAAAATACAGCATAATAATATAGACAATTTAGTGTAGCCAGACCTTTCTAAGATATAGACACCTAGAGATAAGGTTCTCATGCATGCAGGTCCTAAAAAATGTCTATCTGCTCTGTTTTCTGCCTAATGCTTCAGTTTAGTTGTGGTGGGTGTTGTTGTGACTACCCCCCCCCCAACTCCACATTGCTCTCACTGCAGAGCCCCTATAAAATTTGGAGCTTTCTGACTGGTCCCACCCCCTTGTCACATGACTGGCTCAGGTTTGCTCCTATCAGAGTGAAGCTCAGTGCATTGGCTCAGTGGCTCTGAGAAGTAATTCTCTCTCCCTCACTGGGTATGAGTAAGTTCCATTTTCTAAGGGCAGCCTTATAGGAATCTAGGCTCAGGATAAAGCCAACCCAGGTAGGAGGGCAGAACGAAGATAACCCCCCCAAAATAAAACCGGAGTTCTGAATTAGCTCACCTTGAAGCCTGCACTACCTCTCAATTTTTTAATGCTGTGAATCAATAACACTCCTTTTTGGTTAAGCCAGGAGTCAGCAAACTAAAACCTGTAGGTCAAATCCAACACGCTCCCTGTTTCCGCACAGGCTATGAGCTAAGAATGGTTTCACAAATGAACATTTACAATTTATTTGCTGATAGTGAGCCCTAACTTTGAATCCCAATTAAGGAAAGCATTATCTATCTCCTTCAAAATAAGAATCCTATTCTTCTCATTAATATACTTGTGTTATAACAATCATTATTGTATTTTCAATTTCATCAATAAAAACTTTGTGAAATTTTGTTTTCTCTCTTCTCATATAAGTATCTACATTATATCCTCTATTTTGCTTCTTGGCCCATGAAGCTTCAAATATTTATCCTCTGTCCCTTTATGGACGCAGGGTGTTGACCCCTTGGTTAAGCTATTACCTTTCAATTTTCTGGGATATGCAAATAAAGTCATCTTAAGTGGTACACTATGGTTTTGAGGGCAGAAATAAAGAATGACCATTTTGGCTTCTAAAGTTTTCTGTTATATGAAAACTCAACCCAAACAACCAAATCAACTGGCTGAAAGTGCTCTACTCCAGCCCCTCTAACTCCCCTCATTCCTCCACAGGTAAACATTGTTCCCTCAGATGATATTTTCTGTCCATTGAACCTTTAATTATGTGCTTTCCTGTCATCTCCCATAATCCTATTGGAAAACAGGACCAAAAACTTAATATGAGATAATTAATGGATTGTGAAACAGTTATTTTATGGTTCTTAGGAACTTCTACATCTCAGCATCCCCCATAACAGTGAGACATTCATGACATATTTTCTTGAAATTAATGGAACCAAGAGATTGTTTTTTCTTGGAAGACAGCACTTCTTCTCAGAGGAAGCATTATGAGTCAGAGGTGTGGGCGTGCACTGTACAGCATTGATCCCCCTTCTTCTGAGAAACGAACACTTTTCCTTAGAGAACCACCACCACCCACGTTCACTTCCTGTGACGGGGTGCAGCTGACGGGGCTGTCAGCTTCCCTGGGGGCTTTGGGGCCCAAGTCTAGCTCTCTAGGCACAGTGATTGGTTCAAAGATGGTCCCATGATCCAAAGAGAGCCAATCAGATCTGGTCTCTGGACTTAGCATTGGTAATCTGGAGGGAGAGGCTGGGATTTTTTTGCTGGACTTGAACCTAAGAAGATCACCTGCCTGAAAGAGAAGTCAATGCAGAGGAAAGTAGAGCAGAGGATGGAAAGGGAGAAACACAGTGCTGGAAACATCATTTAAAGAAAAGATTCAATGGTGCCTGAAGCTACAGCTATTAGCCTGGACTGTTCAATTACATGAGCCAATAAATTATTTTCTGCTTGAGCCAGTTTAAGTGGAGGTTTCTGTCACTTGCAATGCAAATACACAACCACTATCTAATGTGGCAGCTGCCTTGGGTTGGGTTCCCCCAAAAGCAAGCCGTAAAACAAAGGTATGAGTGCAAGTAACTTATGGGGGATGTGCTCCCAGGAAGGCAGCTGGAACGGGGCACCCCAGCATGCTGGCAGGAGGACACTGGGCTCGCTCCTGCTGTGGAATGAGAGGCGCCTCAGTGCTGCTCTCCTTCTCTGCCCCAGGAGCAAGGAAGCCGGAGTACTCATCCTCCAACTCACACCCCTCCCTGGCTGAGAGGCTATTGGGGCCAAGGGGGTGGTAATTAACACCCCACAGTTCCAGCCAGCCACTTGCATGAGAAGCTCTCAAGAGTGTCACACAGGCCCGTAGGAGCACTCCGGGGCGCCTACTAGTGCTGACTGCTGAGTGAAATGACAACGCACTCGTCAAATTGGCTTCTCCACGTCCCACGCCATGCCACAGCAGTTACAGAGATATGTGGGGGACTGTTCGTGTAGTCATTTAAATACTGCAATAAGAATGTTGCACAATGTCAAAGGTTGGTGACTTTGAGCAACAAGGCTATATGCTCTCAGGCTCCTCTAAGGTGACTGGGGTGAGGGGAGGGTGAGTGGGAAGGAGAGCAGCTACCCCAAAAAAGCTCTCCTGACAGCCAAAGTAGAGGGAAGCCTAGCTTTTCAAACTCCACTTTGCAGCATCTACTCACATCCCATTGGTCAAAGCAAGTCACATGGCCAACATCATAGCCAATAACAGGGAAAATACATTCAGCCTGGAAAGGAGGAACTAAGAGCCTCCAGCAAAGGGCAGGAATGCAGAGGGATGGGTGAAGACCTGAAAGCAATGATCTTGCACTGACCAGTTTGGCTCAGTGGATAGAGCGCCGGCCTGCAGACTGAAGGGTCCCAGGTTCGATTCCGGTCAAGGGCATGTATCTTGGTTGTGGGCACATCCCCAGTAGGGAATGTGCAGGAGGCAGCTGATCGATGTTTCTCTCTCATCAATGTTTCTAACTCTCTATCCCCCTCCCTTCCTTTCTGTTAAAAAATCAATAAAATATACTTAAATAAATAAATAAAAGCAATGACCCTATCTGCATTTTGTGTTGCTTTATCTCCAGAGCCAAGCACAAAGTAAGCACATAGTAGGCACTTCATATAGATGTGCTAAACATTCTGAATTCCAGAGAATATACTCCAGATGAACTTTTGCAACCCAATCCATTTTGAAGTCAGGAACTGCTTGTAATGCGCAGATGCATGAAATATATCTCCCGGAAAGGTAATGGCACCTGTGCTAGACTCTAAATCAGCCATCAACGAGCTACTATCATAGTATCGTCAATGGATTATAAAAACGATGGCTTTGAAGAATGCCTTTGCCTTGCCAGAATTATGATTTGTTATTCATCTTGTGGATTTTTAAACAGAACCTTGTACTTAGTATTCAAATTAATGACTCCAATGTATTTGCCTGGATTTTAAAAAAAAGAACCATTTTGCACAATACACGTAATAGTTACATTTCTATGATAAACTTACTTGGTAAAAGCTTTCTCGATTTTATCATTTAGACAAGTAGATATCAGTAAATCAAACTCAAAAGCCAGAATGGTGGAGGGGGTGTGAGGCGAGCCTTCAGTTCAGCAAGGCCCGTGGCAGGAAAAATGAAAGAAGAAAAGACTAAACCAACACAGAAGAATGTGAAAATGTCCCAGGAAATCACCTCCTGTCAGCAACCTGTTATCCTGCAGTTTTCTGATCTGATTCATTAAAAACTCGTCTAGCTGGAAACAGTTTGATGAAGTACAGTGTTATTAGTGGAAAGAGCAACAACTTTTAACATAGGTTAAGTTTAAATTCTGGACCCATCATTTCCTAGCTATACAGCCTAGGGGAAACTAAAATTTCCTCTGCCTCAGTTTCAGCATCTGCTAAATGGGAAAGAAGGTCAGGGAACATGAGTAGGGTCCTACCTCATAATGTTGTGAAGATCGGGGGAAAAAGATCCCACATGTCATTCCTCCCAAATGCTGGTCAATAGGCCAACAATGGTCCCTGAAAACGTCTTCATAGGTCCACCATGGAATGAGCTGTGTTGAACTGTGTCCCCCCAAAAAGGTTATGATGAAGTCCTAACCATCAGTATCTGTGAATGTGACCTTGTTCAGAAATGAGGTCTTTGCAGATGTAATCAAGTTAAGATGAGGTCAGTAGGGTGGGCCTTAGTCCAACATGATGGTGTCATAGGAAGAGGAAAACATCCCGTGAAGACAGACACAAGGAGAATGCCAGGTAAGGACAGAGAGAGTGATGCGCTGCAACCCAGGCTCAATACCCCCAACCCCCACCCCAGAAACTAGGAAGAGAGGGGAGGGAAGAGTCTATCTAGAGTTACAACAGGTGCATGGCCCTGCCACCTTGATTTCAGACTTCTGGCCTCCAAAACTTGAGACAATACATTCCTGTTGTTTAAAGCCACTTTGTGGTACTTTGTTATGGGAAACCTAGGAAACGAATACATCTGATAACAGTGAATTTTTAAACAAAATGTATTTCATTTAAGAGAATGGCCCTTTTTAAAATTTCTCCTGAATCCCTGCCAGAATTTTTTGTTTTCTCAGAATGATTTTCTAAGAGATATTTTCCTACTTTTTTTTTTTTTTTGCAATGATAAAAAGACTTTTAAATAAAGTTATTTGAGGCTGGGTGGGAAGAGATCAGCCAAAAAACATGCATAATCCATGGACACAGACAATAGGGTGGTAGAGGAGGGGCTATAAAGGGTCAATGGGAGAAAAAAGGGGACATATGTAATACTTTCAAGATTAAAGATTTAAAAATAAATAAATAAAATCGTAGTGATGTTGGCTGGTAGGGTGTGTGTGTTGGGGGTGGGGGGACGAGGTGTGTTTGAGGATCTTACATTACAACCCAGATAGTACTAGTACACTGACTTTGTTCCAATGGAGTATGAAATATAATATGTAAAATTCGGGGAATCACTGGCAAAGATAAAACCTGCAAGTTCAAGCCCAGTACACAGCACTCAGTCAGTGCTGACGCTGGGTTCTGTGGCTGTCCGGGCCTGGTCAGAGCAGAGCAACCTGCACTCTTACATTCTGTGGACTTTGGGGTAGACAGGAAACTGCACATCCTCCGCCCCTTCCCGTTACAGTCTAGCTTCACTAGCACTTGCTGGGGTTTCTGCTCTGCCTCCAGCATCCCTCATTCCAGTCACTTTCTTGCACAGGACACGTGCTTGAGCCAAAGGCAATGTGGATTTGGAGGCTAAGCAGCCCTAAGTCTGGTGAACTTCAGGTAAAGTCAATCAAGGCTTATCTTTCTGGTGGGGATGGAGAAAGCCCCATATTTTAAACTGTGCTGCCTCTACCTTGCCAAAATGTTCCGAGGACTTAAAAAATGGATGGTGGATGCCGACAGAGCGGTGGGCTGACCCTCTGGAATTTGCAGAGGGAAGAAAGTGCTTAATGCCCGTGCAAGTACATTATCATTTTTCACTGTAACCCGTGGCATTAACATGTTTCTACTCTGAATCCTTTTGGGCCAAAGGTTCATTTAGACATTCCCCCTACTTCTTAAAGTCCAGGGACCGGGATGACGGCCCAAGCAGTCCTTCACGGGGCCCCAGGAAGCATAAACTTTTGTGTTCCAATAACTACTTTTCACACTATAGCCTTAGTCCTTCGACAGATTAACCCTGCACATTATCAGACAGTGAAAACAAAACAGTATATTTAAGTGACATCTGGTTAGATTTATTTTCTCTTCAAAACACCCTTCAGCATAACCCAAACCATTTCCTTATTCATTTTTAACTTTGCTTGTTATTTCCAATTTAGTATAATCCCCAGGAAAACTCAGCAATCAACTAGTCATTTTGAAAATATCTTCATGTATGAAGTCTACACTTCCAAACAGGTTGAAGTCTCTTTTCAGATACAGCCAGTGAACATAACTAGAGGCTGAAACTAGAGAAACGAAAGGTTTTATTTTCTCCTGCCACATAACGTCATTGTTTTAAAATTTCAGAGAGGGCTAGCTAGCATCAGCGAGGGTAGGCAATGTCCCTTTCTTATTGAAATGCTCTGCTTGCTAGCTGCCTTTTTTCCTCTTTGCTGGCACACACATGTATCACTCCTGAGGAGCACACACAGCTATGCAGAAGGAAATAATCACTCATGTGCACCCACATGCGCAGTACACACACCAGCTCAGCTCTTCTTTCTTGGGTTTGATAGGGATCTTTTTGTTCTGTTTATTTGTGACTCTTTTAAAAATGTGCAAAACAACCTTTTAGTTACCTTGAAATCCACTGCTACTGGTGTTTAACTGAGTGCAGAAGAGAGAAAATTAAAATAATCAATGAGTGTAGTTTGCTGCTTGGTCAATGTCCTCAGCATTTAATTTACTCTTTCCCTCAAGCGGCTGCAGGTAGCGTCACTCTTTGCACTACTAGTTAGCCTTAATGAAATCATCTTCACTCCCTCCCTGCTGGAAGCCGGGATTGCTTAGCCATAGAAGGACATTTACCTGCTTATTTCATTTTTAGAATAGGAAGAAGGAAGGAAGGAAGGAAGGAAGGAAGGAAGGAAGGAAGGAAGGAAGGAAGGAAGGAAGGCAGGGAGGGATGGAGGGAGGGAGGAAGAAAGGAAGGAAGGAAGGAAGGAAGGAAGGAAGGAAGGAAGGAAGGAAGGAAGGAAGGAAGGAAGGAAGGGAGGAAGGGAGGGAAGGAAAAAAGCGAGAAACAGAGATAAACTCTTAATTTGATGATCTTTCCTTAAACAAGAATATTTAATTTTGAAAATGTCTCCCTCATGACTTTAAAGCTGGTTTTAAATTGCAAAAATGGGGAGTGTAGCAGACGATAAACGTGTCCCACCTGTCCTGGCTGGTGTCGCTCAGTGGTTAGAGAGTCAGTCTGCACACCAAGGGTCAAGGGTTTCATTCCCAGTCAAGGACACATACCACTATATAGGTTGCAGGTTCAATCTCTCTCTCTCTCTCTCTCTCTCTCTCTCTCTCTCTCTCTCTCTCTCTCTCCCCTCCCATTCTCTCTAAAAATCAATGGAAAAAATTATCCCCAGGTGATAACTTTTAATGAAAACAATAAAAAAAGTGTCCCACCCACATCCCTGAGTGGGCACCACACCCACACATGACAGATTCTAACTATAGGCGCCTGGGATTCCTTGCAGGCATCTTTCCTTTAAGTCAAAAATCATATTAAAATCATGTATTTAAGCCCAGCCGGCATGGCTCTGTGGTTGAAAGTCAACCTATAAACCCAGAGGTCACGATTCAATTCCCAGTCAAGGCACATGCGGGCTCAATTCCCAGTGTGTGCTGTGCAGGAGGCAGTTGATCAATGATTCTCTCTCCTCATTGATGTTTCTATCTCTCTCTCCCTCTCCCTTCCTCACTAAATCAATAAAACTATATTAATAAAAAATCATTTATTTAAAAAGACATTCAGCCTTACCTGGTTGGGTAATTGGTCTAGGGCAGTGATGGCGAACCTATGACATGCATGTCAGAGGTGACACGCGAACTCATTTTTTTTGGTTAATTTTTCTTTGTTAAATGGCATTTAAATATATAAAATAAATATCAAAAATATAAATTTTTTGCCGTAACTGGTTTGGTTCAGTGGATAGAGCGTCGGCCTGCGGACTAAAGTTCCCAGGTTCGATTCCGGTCAAGGGCATGTACCTTGGTTTCGGGCACATCCCCAGTAGGAGGTGTGCAGGAAGCAGCTGATTGATGTTTCTCTCTCATCGAAGTTTCTAACTCTCTATCTCTCTCCCTTCCTCTCTGTAAAAAATCAATAAAATATATTTAAAAATATATATATATATAAATTTTTGTTTTACTATGGTTGAAAATATAAAAACATTTATATATGTGACATGGCACCAGAGTTAAGTTAGGGTTTTTCAAAATGCTGACACGCCGAGCTCAAACGGTTCGCCATCACTGGTCTAGGGTCTAACTCATGACTATGTAAGCTCTCCTAACTAAACAAAGAGAATCGCCTACATTTTTGTTGAAAAAGAATTCCTTTATCTTGTATCTCAGAGTCTACTCTACGTTTAGATTGTGGTGATGATTACACAAATCTGTAAATTTACTAAAAATCAGTGAATTGTACACTTAAGTAGGTGAATTCTGTGGAATGTAAATTACACCTCAATAAAGCTGTAAAAAATTGAAAAGTCAGACACCAGGTAACTTAAAAAGGATTATGTTTCTGACTTCCTGGTCCAATAAGGCAGGGCCTCTGCCACTTCATCCTCTTCAAGTAAGAAACATCTACCATTTCACCTGCTGTAAGATAGAAACCAGGATGAATAAAACATTCTCAGTGATGGGCAGGTCCACCCTGTGCATGGCACATGCGTTATTCAATATAATTCTCACACCTAACCTGCAAAGTCTGAGATGCAATTGTCTCCTGAACATTTATAGATGCAAAGGTTGAGGTTCACACAATCCAAAAAGATGCTCAAAGTTACCTGGCTCAGCTAAGATTCTGGCCTAGTAAAAGTTGTACCATCTTTCGTTCTTTCCCTTAAAGAAACCCCTGGGTACCCATTCTGGACATATTTGTAGCCTCTTCTGATCTAAAACGAGGACTTGTACATCAACTCACAACAAATCGGCAAACAGGAAAGAAATACAAGCACACTCATTTAATTGACAGAATTTAATCTATATTATAAAAGTGAACATATATAATAGCTCTTCCTGATTTAAGAGACAACCAAAAAGCTTCCTGCAGTTTGAATCTTTGTGAGTTATAAAAACAAAATCCATTTACCTATCTTTGACATTCTAATAAAAAGATAAGATTATGATTCTCGAGAATTATATAGATGATAAACACAGAAAAGCTGAAAGACAGGGAAAATGTAATAAATAAAACACCGCATTGCCAAAAGTCAGGGCAATCAGCAAGTCTAACAAGAGATAAATTATGTTATACCCATAAACTCAAAAATAAGGTAGCCTTGAAAAATCATGTTTTCAAAGAATACGTAATGGCATAGGAAAATGTTTAAGGTACCATTTAGTGAGAAAAGCAGGATATAAAACTCCATAAAGAATATAACAGCAAATTTGTAATAGTTATAGTATATGCATACATATACATACAAATAAGTATGAGTATACACACTATGTGTGTATGTCACTGGAAAAAAACTGGACCAAAAATAATATTAGCAGAGCTCATCTCTGCCTGGTGGAATAACCCATGCATTTTATTTTCTTGCTTATTTATACTTTTCTGTGTTTTGCAAATAAACATGATTTACTTTTAAAATCAGAAAAAGCTATATATGGATACAAATATTTTAAGAAAAACAAGGTTACTAGAAAATTGGACTTTATTTTTAGCTAGAACCTTGCTCTATAAATAAACTCTTACATAGGATATTGGTGGGTGTATGTGAAACATTTTGTGTAGAGAATTGAGCAATAACGTCTAGAATAAATGTTCTTCTTTGTTCCATTTGAAACTGATGTGAGAGGCCCTCCCGGGATGGCATCTCTCCTTCCCCAGCGGAACTTCACTGCCACCCGGGATCACTCTTTTCAGAAGAAATGGGGGCCTTTTGGTGTCCACTCCTGACAGCTTTGAAAATTATTTAGCTTCTATCATGATGGATACTCTTTGCCTAAAATGATGGATGGGCAGCAACTGAAAAAGGATGACATGAAATTTGAAAAATGATATGAGTGTTGGTGGACAGACTTTTTTTTTTTTTAGGAGAAAAGTTGACATAAGTCTGAAATATAGCATGGAGGACTGTTCTATCATTTTTCTCTCTCAGAAGAAATCAGTAGCTGTCCTTTATCCATATGCTCGTTGGGGAAGAAAACCTATACTTAAGTTAAAATGAATTCTTTTTCCCCCCTTAAGAAGCACATGGGAAGGCCTTAGGAGTGAATTCATTCATTCACCCGTTCCAGGATTTATCGAGCGCCTATTACATGGAGGTTAGCACTTAGGGGCTCAAGGTGTAAAGATGAATTAGACACAGACCATGCCTCCGGGGATTCCAGACCCCAGCAAGCAGAGAGACAGACAAGCAAACAGATCACTATAATCCAATGCCATATGGAGGAGAGCACCGTGTAGAGGGTAGTAGGGGATGCCCAAAGAACAAGATGAAGGTCAGTCTCATATGAGGAGAAAGGGTGTCAGAGCAGCCTTCCCTGAGAAGACGTCTGAAGTGAACCCTTTTCATTTCTGTTATTTTCTTGTCGCCATGGTTACATCATGATGATATGCCCAGGACTCATCCACTTTCTGGCTTAGAGGCAAACCTTTCCCTGGGAACCAGGTTATTTCCTCAGCAGTTGTAGACCACCTCTCGGCTGTGCGTTGGCATGTTCCTGAGAATTCCAGTTCCTTCAATAGATCAACTTTCAAACATTTCATCAACCTCCACAGAGCAAGGATTTGCCACAAGGGTGAGCTTGGTTCTCTCCTCTTTCCCTTCACCAGTCCCCAGCAATTCCATAACACACACCGAAGTCATCAAGGTATTTCTTTTCTTAGTTGGGAGGTAGAAGTGTGCACACCTGTTGATGAGGTGTATGTTAGGGTTTTTGCAAGAACACGTAGGGAAATGAGATTGGGCCTGCCTCACACACAGGCCCCAAGGACACCCAGTGGCATCTGACAGGCTCTGGGAGCTGTGCCCTCTGAAGCTGGCATCCTTCAAGATCTACCCTGTGCTGTGGCACTGGGATGTCTCAGCTACTCTCAGCCTCTGCACACCAACTCTATACTTTCCATCCTCCTGGTCATCAATTCTGGGCCTCCCCAGCCTCATGACACCTACTCACTCACTTCTCTCTGTACTGACTCTGAACTTGAGTCTTATTCAAGTTCAACCCTGAGTGAGTCTTTGGGTCTCACTATAACACTTTGTGGAGGACTAATGAGGAGATGCATGCAAAGCACTTTGAAAATATCTAATGCATAATAAATGCTCACAAGATATCAATGATTGCTATTGTCCTTATTACCACTCAAGAACAAAGGATTCATTCCTGACTTCTTTTCATGGTCACACATGTGCAACCTTCATCTTGAGATGACTGGGGAGAGTTTTTAAATCTCTCAAGCAGAGAGGGTTCCCCAAGGGTGATGTTTACAACCTGGGTCGGGGAGGAGGGTGGCTTCTATTTGTCGCTGTGACTAGGAGGGATCTATTGACATGTAATGCCAGGAGTCCAGAGATGCTAACGCCACACCACACCCTCACACAGAACAGCCCACACAGTAAAGACTGGCCTGCTCCGCAGGTCAACTGTGGTCCCCACCATGAGAAACTCTGAGCTGATTGTCCCTGAAAACCCATCTGAAATTCTCCATATGCTCTTGTAGCTGCCAGCCTTCCAAATGGTGCCCCATTGAATGTTAGCTGTTGAGTGTAGCAGGCTTTTCCGCATGGCAATCTCGTTATCTGGGAGTGCCAGGGTATAGAGAAATTTGAAAAGAGAGGGAGGGGATTAGAAATGTGTACAATTAAGAACAGCCTCCCATTTTTATAGGACCCTGATTTGATTTCTCCCTTGTAGTACGGCATGCACTATAAATTAGGGTTGCAAAGGCTGGCCCTACTTTGGAGGCACTCCTATTTTCCCAATCCGTTCTCAGCTTGGTGTTGTACCATTTAGAAATGAAAGCAACAGGATTTATGTTATCGCATTTTGAAAATACAAAAAAAAAAAAAATAGTTCCCAGCATGAAGAAGCACAGGGATGCCAAATTTCAGTCTCTGACAAAATTTTGTTCCTTGCTAAAATTCACTGAAAATGGCCATCTATATTAGAAACTATAATTTACACTTCACTATGGATGTGACAGAAAAGCCTAGAAAGATTTTTGGAAAAGACAGCAGATCAGGAGGGGGCGGAAAAACACAGAGAAAAATACACTGATTCTATTTCTTCCCCTGGTTCCTATTTTTCTTCTCTTTTCTTTCTTAATCGAAATGCTCAAATATTTCTTTCACTGAATTAAAGATGTCATAGAAACTGCTGTACTAACTTGTCTTATGACCCATTCCCCACTTGTTATGCGCCTTCCATCCCCAAATACAGCACAATTCTCAATCCTAGGAACCACAGCTTTTTGAGGGCTGCTAGAATCCAGCCAACACCCGTGGGTTGCATTAACATCCATGTTAAGCCAACAGTGTGAATGCTGCTGCTGTAACATATTGAACAGAAACAGGAGATAAACGCCTGTGCTTCCAGCCCTTGCAATCCAGTTTAGGAATGATGGCACCCCGCAGGGCAGTGTACATCCACGTGTCAGGTATCTTTTATGCTGTTGGGCCAGACCCTGTGCCAAATGCTAGGAATGCTTCAGTGGACCTGATGGGCATTTGGTCCTGTCCTCATGGAGTTTGCAATCCAGACGGGGAAACAGATCATCAAGTAAAGAAATCACTAAACAGTATGATCAGAACTATGAAGGGAGCAGCAGGTAATCGCAGTAAGGTGATAGATGAATTCATTTGATGAGGAGACGGTGTAAGCAGGTCTACTGTATAAAGACTAAGGCAGCTCAGAGTTAGGGGGGAAGAATTCTAGGCAGAGAGGAAAGGTTCCAAGTTAGAAAGGAATTCTGGTTCAGAGGAAGGCCAGTATGGCAGGGACAAGGTCATGAGGGAGGATGGAGTCAGATGGAGAGCCAAAGGAAGCCGGTGACAGTGGCCAGTGGGGCTAACAGCGTGTGTCTATGATGCTTCTGCTCCCACAGAGAACACGGAGAAGGGGGGGGGGGGGTTGGAGAGGTTTGCAGAAACTGTCCTCCACCAGGTGGCAGAGGGGTGGTAGTGGCATGCCCTACCTGACTTCCGGAAGGTGAAACAAAGAAGCACAGACAGGTGTGAGGTGCTTCGTCCAGCAGCAAGGACAGAGGCAGAAAGAGGAGGAACCGAAGGGAACTCGAACTTTTGGCTCCAGAAGCTCTGGCAAAGGGGAGACAGCTCAGAAGTGAGCTGGGTACATTGGGAAGGAAATGGCGTTGCAAATATTGGGGGGGACTTGACGGTGTGGTGAGAAAAGGCATGTGGAGCATCTGGGTTTCATCACAGTGTGTTGTGGGGCTTGTGTGCCAGAGGGAGGGGAGCAGAGGTCTAAAGGTAACAAGGACGTTGGGGCCTGGAAACTGTCCACCAAATGCTGAACTCCACATTTCAATGAGCTCAGCCCCTCTCTGCCCCTCTCTGCCCCAGGGTGAGTCACAGCACTGCCAGGCAGAACGGTTAAGAGCACGGGCTCTGGAGTAGAGTGGGGAAGTCCTGTCACCCACTGGCTGCGCTGCACCTCTCCGTGCCTCAGTTTCCTCATCTTCACAACAGGGGTGGTAACTGCCCCTGCCCTACGGAGGAGTTGCGAGGACTGTAGGCGATCATCTATAAAATGAGCTTAACCCAGTGACTGGGGCACAGAAGGAGTCCAGCAGGACTTAGTGGGTGTTCTTATGATTTTTTTTATCATTTTTACAAATGCTGCGCCTTTCAAATGGCCAAATCTGTTTTTCTGCGGTTGGTACCTGTCAGGGCTTATTCTGAAGAACCTTGAGTATCAGGGACTCACTAATGTTTTATGATATTTTACCTCACTTTATGGTAGTCATTTATGACAAGACCAGCATGACATAAACTGCCATAAAGCAAAGCAGAGCAATCACACCAATGACCATAAATCAAGGGGTGCAAGCGAAAAGGGCCATAAAGGGAAGGAAATGGAGGGAAACAAGAGCGAGGGAGAGTGTGAAGTTGGGAGCTGGCAGCACAAACTTTGAGAGCTTGGAATTTCAATTGAGAACAAGCTGGGGGAAAAAAAATATTAGATGGATGTCTTCAGGGGTTGTTTAAATTACACATACACATTTCGGGACAAATATGATGCACTTTCATGGTTTCAAAGAGAAAGACAGTATTTCATGTCCTACTCTGTTATGCATTTTTTATTGGAAATGCTATTTCTAATCCTATCCGTGTGTTTCGAATCCGTGTTGGACGTCAGCGGTTCTTAGAATTCACAAGATGAGGCGATATTTTTGATGCTCGGGAACTATTGATGTCCCAGATTCTTTGGGAACCCCACTGGCTGAAAGGGATTTTGTAATAAGTATAACATTTTTCTTTTTTGCATTTCTTTTATATTGAGGGTTTTTTCCCCTGGAACTTACTATACTGAACCGAGACTCTGAGATTATATACAGCCAATGTGCTTAGAATAATTCTGCTCAGGTATGGATGGATGGGCAGGAAGGATGCATCGAAAGATCAAGCAACAACATTTTCAAGACCCTTGCTGAGTAGGCTTCGCTCAACCTTTAAACAAAATCAAACTAGGATCATTGATCTGGACTCATTTCTGGTTATAACTTCCCTAGTTGTTTTAAGATAATCCGGGCAAGGCATAGGACCTAGATGGGAAGAAGACACAAACATACAACATTTTACTTCCATCTTTGTCATAGAGAAAATATTGGTGTCCAGATACTCTCCCATTCCACGCAGAGGATGTGCAAGTTATTTGAAAGTCAAATCCTTCCTCAGATGTGTTCAAGATTTGCCAAGCTAAAAGAATACTTTGGTTTAAATGCCCTAAAAGTGAACAATTCTTTTATAACATAATAACTCTCCTTCTGAATATGTATGGTTTATTCAAGCTAGAACGCATGTTTTGGGAGTTTCTGGGAATCAGAGCCCATATGCTTTCCTTTCCAAAGTACATTTACCCTCCGGAATGTGACTGTCCCCGTGTGGATGAAACACACAAATGCCAGTGACTCCCAGGAACCGCTGTGTCAGTGTGCAGGCTGGCAGATAAGACAGGGAATTAGAATCCAAAAGTCTGTTACACAGCAGTGATGTCTCAGAACCCTGGTTCAATCCCAGGCCCCTGTGTTTCTAAGTGCCTCTCTTACATTCTTGATTCTCACATAAAAACTTCCCAGTATTGTGTGTCTTGGTTTTTATTTCCTTATTTTCTTTAGTTTGGGCATATCTCTTTGATACTTAATTAGCCAATATGGTCTCCCTATAATTTGGTTAGAAATTTCGCCTCTTGGCCCTGTGTAACAGTATATCTTAAGGAAATATTTGGACAACTATGCAAAATTGATTTATAATGATAAAAAATGGAAACTGTCAGAAGCCAGTCTGTCCTTGCTGCTTGGCACAGTAGCTGCAGGGAAGAAACATCTGCACAGCATATGTTTCAAGGGACCTGGCGTATATGGCATACTGTTCTTAATATGTTTGCTCCCCTTCTTGGCGCTATGTGTTTTAACCAAGGTCACCTCTCCAAGCAAGGTTGTTTCCCCAGGTAGGGATTTTTCCCTGAAGTTAGGGAGGGAATAAAACCCCTTAACGAAATGCCAGGCGGGTAGTTAATCACTTTAACTACAAACAATCACCCATAAGCTACATAATCTTTACTCCCTGGAATGGAGATAAGAAACGCCCTAACCTTTGGAATAGAAATTGACAGGATTAAAATCAACTGGTATAAATAAAGATGTAACAAGACAATAAAAAACAGAACCTGGCTGGAGATCCTGGATAGAACCAGGCAAGAGAACCCAACCATGCTGATCAACTGAAGGCTGCCTCCATGTCATTCCTTCTTCGCCGACTCCGTCCACACCTATGGGAACCCCTGGACCTGCTGGGGCTGGACCCCAACAGGAAACTCCTTAAATGTCCACTAAAAGGAGAAATTGAATAAAGGTACATCCATTCACTGGAACACTATACTGAAGTTTAAAAGGATATGAAAAACTGGCATGTATTGATATTTGTATAGAAAAATATATGCTCACACATACATAACCAAAAACTCTACAGTACACACACCAGACTGTTACCAGTGGTTTTCTCTGGAGGGTGGGTATTTCTTAGGATATTTTCATTTTCCAACATTTACACCTCTTTCCTGGGTGAACTTATCTACTGGCATATGATATGTGGGTATGGATGCTTTCAGAGATACTTTTTATTTTGGAAACCATGTTGCATAAGTTCCATTTTTATTTGCACACACAAACATGGATATAGAGTATGAATGGCAGTTGTCTCTGAGGAGTAAGCATACTAGAGATTTCTATTTTCAAAATTTCCTACAATGAACAGATATTAATTTTGTAATATGGGGGAATTTAATCTTTTAGAGACTTCCTTACAATAAAATAAAATATTTGGAAGAAAGAAATGGAAGGAAGGAAGGAAGGTAGGAAGGGAGGGAGGAAGGGAGGGAGAGAAGGTGGGTGGGTGGGAGTGAGGAGAGGGCCAGGCCTCCTACTTAAGTCTCTCCCTTCCTGGAAACCAGGGAGCCCAGAGGCTTAGCATGTCTCTTGCCCAGATCATATGCCACAAGCTGAACTAACTACTGTGACAGCAAGAGTGAGCATGAGCCTGTAGAATTCATCGAGAGATGCAGATGCACAGTCACCCTTCCCTGTGAACTTCCTGGGCCCTGATCTCCAGGGAGGGTGGAGGCGGAGCCTGGCTGGCTGTTCCGTGGGTGTGCCCTGGCCCAGAGGGAGCGCACTGCAGCAAGAACCACTGGCCAGCCCCTGGGGCAGACACACATAAAAGAGAAGCCCAGAGAAAACATGATGCCCCAGAGAGGGTAAAACAGTGGCTTCCTATCTAACAAGATAGCAGCTCCTGGCCCCAAATAGCATGAGGACTTGTCATTTCTAGTGACGGGGTCCTCTCACTGCGTAGGTTTTGGAGTGTCTCTTCTAGAAACTCCTGCAGAATGCCCGTTCCACGGCATCTGGTCCCTCTTGTCATCACTGTGTCCCCAGTTCTGAGCGTGGTGCCTGGGATATTGCAAGTACTCAATGTGCATTATTGAATGAACTAATGAACCAAAGGACTTAATGAAGCTCCAAAGTAGGCTAGGAGAGAGTCGTTTCATTTTTTTTTAATCCATCAAATGATGGGATGTGAAATGGCCGAGACCTTTCATACTGGGGGATGTGTGATTGGGATTCAAAACATTCTTGAAAATTTTAAATAGACTTTAAAATCTTCATGCTCAACATTGCCCGTGCCTAAATGAAATCTGGCATAAACATTCGGGTGGCTGGGGATGGGACATTTGAATGGCTTTGGTCTGCCCAAAAAGTCAAAGAGAACCCTTGCATAGAGTGTATGACATACAAACACATAAGCATCCAGAAGCCCAGATATATGCAACAAAAATGAGAGCCACTCATTTTGGGATGAAGTCAGCTACATTACCCAAGAAGCAGAGCCACAAATGATTTCTTGAAAATGGAATGTGCTCAAGGAATACAGCAATTTAACCCAGTGCAACAGATGAAACATCATGCATCTTTTTTTAAAAAATATGATTTATCTTTCTCTATCCCAGTAGGTATGTTTGAGAGTATCCAATTCTATGTTGAACAACCATAATTGAGAGGAAACATAATGATATGAGTCTGGGGCAGAACTCTATCAGTGGCCTTGACAGGTGAAAAAGACAAACATAAAATATCAATGGTTGCCTGCATTATTATATAGACTGTTTTACATCTATTTAGCATAATACTCTTTCATCCTTTACCTGTTCACAAAGAGGGTTTTTTTTTTTTTCTTTTTGGTTTTCAAACTAAATTCTAGAGAAGAAAGGGCAGGTGTGTGTGTGGGGGGGGGGGGGAGGGGGATACTTATATTCTGTATTGTTTCTTGGCTAAATTAGTAAAAAATTATTTTCTGAGTTAAAAGTTATTGTGATGATGCATTTTGGCTACATTACTTGAAAAAATAAAATAAATTAACAGAAGGATGACAGACAAGGAGACACTGATATCTAGATTTTTGATGCAGCCTTTGTATTCTCATTATTGCATTGTATTTCTGTATTACTTTTGATTTGTAATATAATTAGAGAACCACAGAAATGTTAATGGCAGCAGTAGAGTTTTGAGGAAGGCAAAAATGTTTACTAATTATTGTCTTTAAATTTGGTTAATTATGGAAGCATTTCTCCTCTGGGTTCATTTCAGATGGGACCACCACTGGGGGAGGTCAGGGTGAAACGCACTGTCTAGTTAGAAAGGCAACTTTCAGAATTTTGTTGTATTTCCCTCTTGGTTGACCTTATAAAGGAAGGAACAGATTGTAAATTAAAATTCTCAGCACCAGAGCTCAATAGCAAACCTTAAGGTGAGTCACTGTCTTTTATTTTATATTTAGACTAGAGGCCCAGTACACAAAATTCATGTACTAGAGGAAGAGAGTCCCTCAGCCCGGCCTGTGCCCTCTCGCAGTCCGGGAACCCTCAGGGGATGTCCTAGGGATTGGGCCTAAGCCAGCAGTTGGACATCCCTCTCGCAGTCCGGGACCCCTTGCTCCTTACCGCCCGCCTGCTCACTGCTTCTTACCGCTCAGCTCACTGTTCCTTAGCGTTGCTGCGGAGGCAGGAGAGGCTCCCTCCACCACCGCTGCACTCACCAGCCATGAGCCCAGCTTCTGGCTCAGCAGCACTCCCCCTGTGGGATCACACTGACCACCGGGGGCAGCTCCTGCATTGAGCATCTTCCCCCTAGTGGTCAGTGTGCATCATAGCAACCAGTCGTTCTGGTCGTTCTGCCATAATGGTCGCTTAGGGTTTTATTATATAGATGAGAAATTGTTGCTCATGTTTACATGTGGGTTGTTGTTTTCCATTGTGTGCTGCTTGGCATTATTAGTAAGGCTGGTGATGAGGTTACTGAACCATTTGGAGTTGACTTTTCTTTTGTGATGCATAATTATAGGGGTTTATTTACAATCTTTTTTGTGTGTGTGTGCTATTTAATGATTCACATTTTTATTCTTCTCCCCTGTGAAGGGTGTGACTCCTCCATTCTTAGTATGAATTATTATTTGGAGTGCTCCATTATTCCCTAGAATGCTAGAATTAAAGGAAAATTTTCAAAACTAAATAAATAAAGAGCTAACCTTGCACCAGTAATGTTCTGAAGATCCGGATAAAGCCTGCCGACAACGGAAGGCACAGAGCCATTATTCAACGCTCACGTTTCCCACTTGTACAGCAATCTTGGGCATATTATGTTGTAAAACATCTTATTCCCCTTCTAACTTCTTAAATTGCTCCAGATGCTTCTTAACCATAAAAAATGTAATGATAATTTTTTTTAAAGCTGCATCATCTGTTTTCATATCTGACTTCCCTGAGATATGCCAGTTAGTTTGGGAAGTTGGGATCGGAAGCAAGATTATGTACATGGTTCATTTGCACATAAACAGAGATAAAAGAGCAGAGTGAACATCACAGTGCAGAGGCTGACTAACCACCTCACTTTAGCAGAAAACTGTTTAAATGCTCTGTGACATAATTTCCTCATCCACAACATGGCAACACTAATAGTGCCTACCTGATGGGTTTGTAAGGATTCAATTTGTTCATCCATATGAAATATTTAGAATCCAATACCAGGCACACAAGTGCTTAATGAATGTAAACTATTATTTCCTAAAGTCTGCTCATCCTCCTTTTGGTAGATGTAGGTGGTTTGGAGTGATTCATAGAGAAATTTTTCTTTTCATGTTTAATGTGTATCAATTAGAATGCCCTTGGCCATAGTGGAGATTATTTTTGGACAGCAATTTTTAACCAAGAAAAATGTTAAAGTAAAAATTGCCTTAAAATAGAAATGAACAAACTATAGCCCTTAAGTCAAATCTGAGCTATTGTCTGTTTTTGTATGTTTTGCAAATCAAGAATGGCTTTACAGATGATTATTCGTAAACAATTTGGTGATAGAGAACACTTTCAAAAATCCCATTCTCACTCGTATATCTCTACTATAAAATTATACTCCATTAATTATCATTATATTTTGAATTTCATGAATAAATAATTGGTGGAAATTTGTTTTGCCTCTTTTTATATAACAACCTATACAATACCTTTGATGGTTGACTCTTGGCTGGTAAAGCATTAGGTTTTTACTACCTGGCAGCTTACTAGTCTCTCATACAGTGAGCCACCCAGGGCTGAGCAACTCTCAGTTGGTTGAAAGAGTGGTTCTGTGATTCATCAACACTGAGACTCCCTCCACGTGTCCTTTCTGTCATCCTTAATGTGTGAGCCTTACCTGTGGACTGGCTTCTGTAGGGTCACAAGATGACTTTCTGCAGCTCCAGATGCAGAAATAATCTCCTTCTGCTGTCTCCTTAAGAGACATTCTTTCTTAAGAATAAGAAAGCCTTTGTCATAAATCCCCCAGCAGAACTTCCTACTTCTCATTGGTCAAAACTGGTCATATGACCACCCCTGAACCAATCCTTACAGAGAGAAATAGATTTTGATAACTGGTTTAGACTAATCAAGTTCTACCTTCCTGAATTGGGAATGTGGTCAACTTTTCTGGAAGCACATTAGTGCATGGAGAGAAGGTGGATGGGCCACCCAAATACATTGGAGTTCTGTTAGAAAAAGGGAAGGAGGGTATGGATGTTGGAAAAGCAATGTATAGCATGTTTATTTCTTTACATATGTATTAGAAAAAAACTAAAATTAGCACATTGAAGCATGCTTTCATAATTCCTATTACTTAGGATAAGGCTAAATTTTGGGTCTATTTACATAAAAATAGTAATTAAACAAGAACATATTAAGGAAAGTGTCATGGAGACAAATAGGAATGTGGAACACAAGTGGTTAAATCACAAAATGTCTAAGATTTAGACAATTCTGCATGTTGGCCAATGTTTATGCTTAGAAACGCCTTTTGCTTAGAAACTCCTATTGATTCTTCAAAGCCCAAATCAGATGTGATCCCCTCCCTGGAGTCTTCCCCGATCTCCTCCTTTTTATGCTCCTGTAGGCTCGGTTTCCCCCAGGGCACTGTCTTTGCCTCTGTCTCTTACAACAAAGGCCAGGCTGTGTTCTTTTCGTACCCACTCCTGAGTGAGAACACCCTGTTTATCACTCAGCCATTCATCAAGCACTTACGTGGCTCACAGGGAATGTTTTATGTTCATTTCTAGCCCTGGCAATCAAGCATGACATACGCAAGGTGCTCAAGATACTTACTGTTCACATGAAGGAAGAATTGATCAGCCAAATAATCTCATGAATTGACAATAACTATCTGTGCAAGTTTAGCAAAGGGGAGCACACATTTTGAACACCCAGCACTCTAGCAAGTTCTTATTTAATCAAAAGGAAACTAACCAATCTCAGCAAATTTCTGAAGTTGGCGTCACTTTTAGAAACAGGCGAAGACAAATGTCTCCGGAGAGGACTGGACTAACACATGGGTACTTGGAGGTAAGGCCTTTTGCCCTCGCCATTAACTCTTCATTCTTTGACTCCACCTTAAGAGTATCTGTTCCTTTTTTCTCTTGTAAAGGAATCCACGGCAAACAAAATGGACTCCTCGCCATTTAAAATAATTTTACTTCTACATTATGGGACTAAAATTTTAAAACTTAAAATTTGCTCACTTTACTGCCTTACTTGGAAGACTTCAATGATATCTTATTTCTCCCGGGATAATGGCAGAAACCTTCAGGACGGCTTTCCCAGACCTGGGAATTCCACCCAAAACCTGCTTCCTTTCATGCCCTCTCTCTGCCCTTTCCCTCCTTGCTACAGCCTTACTGATTTGCTCTGACATTTTAGACACGAAGCTGCTCCCACCTCAGGACCTTTGCTCATGCTTTCCCTCTGCTCAGAATACTCTCCAACTTTTGTTTTTCCTTGATGTCTCAGGTTAAATATTACTTTTCCAGAGAAGCCTTCATGGTCTACTCAAGCTACATGAGGCTCAAATATCACATGTTCTCACGACGCTGGTATTTTTTCTTCAAAACAATCATCTAACTTTTAATTAAAGGCATCATTTTTATAATAATGGGTTTCATTTCTGTTTTCCCTATAAAACAGTAAGGAAAGTGAGCATTGCGAATTGCTATATCTGCAGTGCTTAGAATAGGGTCCAGCACATAGTTGGTCCTCAACAAAAGACAGATTGAATAAACAGGTCAATGAGCCTGTCCACGGAGCAGTAATGTCACTGCCTGGGCCAAACCATATTTCTCTAGGTCCTCACAGATTCCAAAGTCACTTTCTCATGACAACCAATACTCATTTCTTCACTCATTCAACAAATAGGTATTGAGTACCCACTATGTGCCAGGATTTCTGTAGCCAGGGGAGATAGAGCCTCATGGAGCTCACATGCGAAGGGGAGACCAAAAATGAACAAAGAGGCAAACAAACACATAGCCAACTATCAGACAACAACACAAACTATGAAGAGAGCACCAGAATGTTCTTGGAAAATATGTCACCGTGGTGATGGAGGTGTGTGTCCTTCTCCAAAAAATTGACTTTCTGGGCTATAAAAAGTAACAGCCACGCTGCATGGGAGCTTCGCCTACCTCAGGAGCCTTCACAACAGCCAGCCAGTCTGGTTACGTGAGAACCTCTTTCCTAAATGGGAAACAGACAACAGATAATCAGGGTTAATTTAACTTTTCAAATTACAAATTCATCTGGAGCCCCGTCTACCACTGGGCACTCTCGGTGCTGCCAGGCTATAAGCATTGTCCTAGCGGGCTGGTGTTCCACTCCTTACTCATGCCCCTTCAACGATGGCTGCCTCGGGGTTTACATCAAGCCCATATAATCGTATAGTGAAGCTTGTCTTTTTTACTCCCATGATTCTAAAGTACCATTCATCATTTTTCTAACATGGCCGATGTGTTACATGCTTAATAAAACGCTGGAACTTAGGAAGAAGGCCCAGCGAGATTCGGGCAAACACTGAGAAATGGTGTCCCTTTTCGTACCAGTGAATCTTCCAGTCTGCGGAAGAGCAAGTCTTAGCTGGAAAAGCACAAGACAACCATTCCCCACCCCCTTTCGGCCTTCTCTTCCCTTTCTGTGTTTGCAGAACTCAGACCCTGGTCAAGTGCTAATTTTTTACCGAGAAAGAAAGCGTGTGTGGAGGGAGGGCCCAGGAGGAGTAAATAAAATCATTCATTCAACGCCTCACGGCCTTGTCTCCAGTGATTGCTGGCCCTGTGGGTAATAGCCTGTCTGTGGTTTTGACCCAATTCTCAGTCCCTTCTTATGGGGCTCCACCAATTCATCTAATGGTTCATTAATTGCAGATATCTGAAATCATTAGGACCTGATTGAGCACGGGAGGCAGCAAACCTTCCAAAGCTGTAACTGCTTAACCAGCAAATGGGCTCATTGCAAAGGAATGTCGATGTTTATAGTAGATGTAACCCGAACTCGGGTGTTCATTGACACATTGTTCCATTTGTATACAACCGGGCTGGCATCTATCTGTTCAAGAGAGCATGATTTATCCAGTGCTATATCCTGACCTGACAGGCCAGAGATTAGAGCTTACCCCAGATGAAAGGCGAGGCTGTGTGTATTCCTAAAACAAATATTTAGTATCTGACAAGCTCTGGTTAATATTAATTTGTGATAGAAAGCAGTCAATTTAAGCTCCGTTCCTGCCAAAATCTATTTGGGTTTTGTAAATCATTTTCCAGGACTACAGTGGAGAGAGTCAGACAGAAGGAGACTTCCCTGACGTGAGAGTTCTGCCGATCTGGACAAGAGCTTTCCAGCCAAGAGTGATAAACGGGCAGCCTGCAGGCACGAAATCCTCCTGCAGATATGTTTTCTTGGACTAGCACAATGTTTTAAAATAGTCGTTTTTAATTATTTGCCAAGTCTGAGTTTCTGACTTTTCTTGCCGATCTGGCAACCCTGGGCCCGGGTTCCCGCAAGGCGACCGCCAGCTGGAGCGGAGGAGAGGCTGTCCCTGTGGAAGGGACCCGTGCATGCCATTTGGCCAGAGTCTCCCCATCTCCACCCCCCCTTATTATTTATACTTTCCCACCTACACCTGCCCACTGACAGGTAAGGAAATTGACAGGTAAGGAACAAGGACTGTCCAAGGACGGGTGTTTGGTTAGTATCAGAGCTGGGACAAGAGCCCAAATCTGCTTCTACGTTTCCATTTAATCCCTGCCCTTCCACACTGATATGCTCATGGTTTGGGGAAGAAAAGTTTTAACCTGGTGTTCAGGGCGTTTTCAAAGGCAATAGAGCAGTGGTTCTCAACCTTGGCTGCACATGAGAATCACCTGGGAATCTTTTCAAAATCTTGATTTCTGGGCCTCATCCTCCGGAAATTCTGTTTCTTTGTTACTAAGGTTGTGGCCCCACCCCATAACCAAGAAACAGAATTTCCGGAGGATGAGGCCCAGAAATCAGGATTTTAAAAAGATTCCCAGGTGATTCTAATGTGCAGCCAAGGTTGAGAACCACTGCCATAGAGTATGCCTGGGTTGTTAGCATTATTACCAATCGCTCTCCATTTGATCACATGTGTGTCGTCGCTTCTGCAGATCTGAATAAACGTGGCTTTGCAAGACCACACAAATCCGTTAAGACCTTCCTGTGTCTATGCACATCTCAGTTGGGTGGGCAGCGACTTGCTGCATGAAGAGATGGTGGGCCTTCCCTGACGGGGTGCCAGTTCTGTACCTGCCGTGTTCCAAACTGTGTGTGTACACTTTCCTTCTTAACATGCACAGCAATCCTCAAAGGTAAGTTCATTGTTCTCACTTTACAGATGAAGGGTTTCAGGTTCCAGGGACAGAGCGGGAATTTGAACACAAATCTATGGGGTTCGAGCGCCTGTCTTGTTACCACCTCCCACACTGGCTGGCTGCTGCTGAGGGAGGCGTGTGCCCCACTTGCAACACGAAAACAAGACTCATATGTCACGTGTAGCTTATAAAGAAGGATAAGCAATATAGGAGAGATGTGCAGTCGGGAATGGGTTAAATGTTCTGTTAGCATTGGTTTAAAAAAAATGAATTCTTTGCATTTTTAAAATGTGTGTTGGAAGCATATTTCTTGGTGTGCAACAAAAACATTTAGGCTCCCTGTCATTTAGGTGAATTCTGTTTGCATGCTCTCTTCATGGAATACTGATGTTAATTTTTGGTTAAGTTTAATCTTACAGAGTATAAAGCAATTTGATAGAATAAGTAACCTTTCATTAAAGTTCAATGCTGTACTTAAGGAAAATGGGACCGTGTGCATTAATTGATAGTTGACAGCTATTATTTCCATGAAAACCTTTTATAGTAAAATTTCTATTTGATGGATGGGAATTTATAAAATTTGCATTTCACTGAGATGGATTCAACTGGAAGTACTGGGGATATAGTTCTTTTTCAAATAATTTTCCACCTTTACATTTTTATTAAACATTTATTAATGGATGGAATCTTAATTTAAAGACTATTGCACTGATTTTATTTAGTAAGTCGGGTATGTTAGTGCATGAACACAAGTATTTGCCCTGTATTTCATTTTGATAAAACATGACTATTTATGAGTATATTTATCCATGGAGACTTAATTAGTACAGTTGAGTTTGGGGCAAATTGCTTAATAAAGAATTTTATTTTATTTTACTTTTTTAAGCTCACAATAAATTCCATAAATATCACTGGGAATTTTTCTTCCATCAACAGTTTAGAAGGAAGTAATATCTCGGATTTGGCATATTTGACTGGAATTACAAAAATGTGGAATGGAAATCTAATTTTATTCAGATTCTGGCCCATCCTGTCCCACCGCTCTACAATATGAAGGTGCTTGAGACACTACAATTCAGTCTGGCATTATTATCCAAGATTTTAACACATGAGATGATATTAACATAAAAGCTATTTTTCTCCTGTTAATTCTGATCAAAATATTGGCAAGATTTTCCATGGTTTTCTATAAAATACTCATGTTGAAGTTGTTATTGCCCTTTAAGAGATGAGGAGGTTGAGGCCAAGAACAGGGAAGTTCCCTGAAATTGAACTAATTCAAGAATATGTCAAAATTGCCCTGGCCAACTGGCTCAGTTGTTTGGAGCATCATCCCATACACCAAAAGGTGGCGGGTTCGATCCCAGGTCCAGGTGTGTATGGAAGGCAACTGAACCATGTTTCTCTCTCTCCCTCCCTTCCTCTCTCTCTAAAAAATCATTTAAAACAATCCTTGGGGGAGAACCAAGATGGCGACATAGGTTAACGCCGGAGTTTGCTGCCTTGAACAACTACTTCAAAAGTGAAACTAAAAGACTGAACGGACATCACCCCGAACCACAGGAACGCTGGCTGAGTGGAAGTCCTACAACTAGGAGGAAAGAGAAACGCATATGGACACTCAGAGGAGGCGCAGTGCTGAAGTCAAATTCTGAGGTGCGGAGTGCACGGAGCGGGCTGGCGGCGGAGGGCGCGGTTGGCGTTTTCAATCGGGAGGGAGTCGCAGACTCTGAGCTCCAGATACAGGAGAGTCTTTAGGGACCCAGACTCAAACGGGAGAAGCGGGACTGTCTGGCTTCGGTCAGAGCGAGTGCAGCTTTCTCTCTGAGCTTTGCGGCGGGTGCTGGGACTCAGAGAGGCAGAGCCCCTGGGGACAGGACTGAGAGCCGCCATAACTGCTCTCTCCGGCCCACCCTGTTGATCCTGTGCGACCCGCCCCACCCAAGCCCTGCACACAGGCATTTGCCGGATAGCCTCAGGCAAAGGCTAGATTAGCACCTCCCTAGAGGACAGAAGTTCTCTCACTGCAGACACAGCTGATTCTCATAGCCACTTGGCCTGGAGGTCAAACCCTCCCTGGTATTAGCTACAACAATCAAGGTTTATAGGACTGCGCACAAAGACCACTAGGGGGTGCACCAAGGAAGCATAACAAGATGCGGAGACAAAGAAACAGGACAAAATTGTCAATGGAAGATATAGAGTTCAGAACCACACTTTTTTTTTTTTAATATATTTTATTGATTTTTCACAGAGAGGAAGGGAGAGAGATAGAGAGAGTTAGAAACATCGATGAGAGAGAAACATCGATCAGCTGCCTCTTGCACATCCCTCACCAGGGATGTGCCCGCAACCCAGGTACATGCCCTTGACCGGAATCGAACCCAGGACCTCTCAGTCCGCAGGCTGACGCTCTATCCACTGAGCCAAACCGGTTTCGGCCAGAACCACACTTTTAAAGTCTCTCAAGAACTGTTTAGAAGCCGCCGATAAACTTAATGAGATCTACAAGAAAACTAATGAGACCCTCGATGTTATATTGGGGAACCAACTAGAAATTAAGCATACACTGACTGAAATAACGAATATTATACAGACTCCCAACAGCAGACCAGAGGAGCGCAAGAATCAAGTCAATGATTTGAAATGCGAGGAAGCAAAAAACACCCAACCGGAAAAGCAAAATGAAAAAAGAATCCAAAAATGCGAGGATAGTGTAAGGAGCCTCTGGGACAGCTTCAAGCGTACCAACATCAGAATTATAGGGGTGCCAGAAGATGAGAGAGAGCAAGATATTGAAAACCTATTTGAAGAAATAATGACAGAAAACTTCCCCCACCTGGTGAAAGAAATGGACTTACAGGTCCAAGAAGCGTGGAGAACCCCAAAGAAAAGGAATCCAAAGAGGACCACACCAAGACACATCATAATTAAAATTCCAAGAGCAGAGCAACTAAGATGGCGGCATAGGTAAACACCGGGAAATTATCGCCTCACACAACAATTGAAAATTACCGCAAAGGACTGAGCAAACATCATCCAGAACAACAGGAAGGCTGGCTGAGTGTAAATTCCACAACTAGAAGGAAAGAAAAGCATGCTGAGAGCCAGAGGCGCTGCGGAGGTGAAGTGCAGAGGTACGGCGGCGCGCGCGCGAGGAAAGGGGGTGGCACCTGAGGACGCGGCTGTCTTTTTGAATCACAAACTCCCGACGGCTCTGAACTCCGGTTCCGGGAAGTCTCTGGGGACCCAGGTCTCATACGGGGAGAAGCTGGTCTGTCCGGCAGCGAGCGAACTTGAGGGCGGCTTTCCCTCAGAGGTGCTTGCAGCCGTTACCGGAACACTGAGACGCGCGACTCCGGGCGGAGAATCGGCCATGGCCGCTTTCTCCGCCCTCTGACTCCCTGAGACCCCGCCCCACCCAGGCTGCGGCAGAGGCTTTTGCATGTGAATGTACCTAACTGCAGCCGAACCAGGCAGACCTGGAACTTCCAAGAGAAGGCCCAAGGCCCCGCAGCGGCTTGCATTGCTTCACAGCTGAGCCTCTTCGTGGCTCCTGCTGTGTGGCCTCAGGCAGAGGCTGAATTAGCACCTCCTTAGATCCAGGAGCCACTGTACCCAGTGGTCAGAGGGGGTCCATCCAGACTGCAACTCCTCAGATCCATAAGGGACGCACTCAGGGAGCAGACTCAGTGAGCACCAAAGCCCCACTGAAGCAAGTCTTGCCCCAGAAGGGTGTCTTCAGCACAGAAGTTCTCCCACTTTAGACACAGCTGATTCTCACAGCCAATTGGCCTGGAGGTCAATTCCTCCCAGTGATTCTACAACAACCAAGGCACCAAGAGTGCACCAAGAGTGTCCACCCCAGGTAACTGGGGAGGCTGAGCTACTGGGCCCTACAGGACACCTGGCGCACAGGGCCACTCTATCAACACAGGGAAGCTGCCAAAATGCGGAGACAAAGAAACAGGTCACAAATGGCAGAAATGGAGGAAAGCAAACGATTGGATATAGAGTTTAAGGCCACGGTTATAAGGTTTTTCAAGAATTTTATGGAAACCGCCGATAAATTTAATGAATCCCTCAATAAGTATAGGGAGACCATGGAGGACATGAAAAAGGACCAACTAGAAATTAAGCATACACTGACTGAAATAAAGAATAATTTACAGAGATCCAGCAGCAGAAAAGAGGATCCCAAGAATCAAGTCAAAGATTTGAAATACAAAGAAACAAAAAATACCCAACCGAAAAAGAAAAAAGAAAAGAGATTCCAAAAATATGAAGATAGTGTAAGGAACCTCTGGGACAACTTCAAGCGTACCAACATCAGAATTATAGGGGTACCAGAAGGAGAGAGAGGGCAAGATATTGAAAACCTTTTTGAAGAAATAATGACAGAAAACTTCCCCTACCTGGTGAAAGAAATGGACTTACAAATCCAGGAAGCGCAGAGAACCCCAAACAAAAGGAATCCAAGGAGGACCACACCAAGACACATCATAATTAAAATGCCAAGAGCAAAAGATAAAGAGAGAATCTTAAAAGCAGCAAGAGAAAGACAGTCAGTTACCTACAAGGGAGTACCCATACGACTGTCAGCTGATTTCTCAACAGAAACCATGCAGGCCAGAAGAGACTGGCAAGAAATATTCAAAGTGATGAATAGCAAGAACCTGCAACCAAGATTACTTTATCCAGCAAAGCTATCATTCAGAATAGAAGGTCAGATAAAGAGCTTCACGGATAAGAAAAAGCTAAAGGAGTTCATCACCACCAAACCAGCATTATATGAAATGCTGAAAGGTATTCTTTAAGAAGAGGAAAAAGAAAAAGGAACTCTTACCATTTGCCACAGCATGGATGGAACTTGAGAGCGGATAAATACCACAGGATCTCACTCATTTGTGGAATATAATGAACAACATAAGCTGATGAACAAGGACTGATCCAGAGACGGAGAGGCATTGATTGGACTGTCGGGACTTGGAGGGAAGGTAGGGGAGGGTGGGGGTAAGGGGGAAAGATCAACCAAAGGACTTATATGCAAGCATATAGGCCTAACCAATGGACATGGACAACGGGGGGGTGAGGGCATGAGCGGGGGTGGGGGGGGTGGGGGGTAGAGGGTAACGTGGGGACAAGGACACATATGTAATATCTTAATCAATAAAAAATATATATAAAAAAAATGCCAAGAGCAAAAGATAAAGAGAGAATCTTAAAAACAGCAAGAGAAAGAAACTCAGTTACCTACAAGGGAATACCCATACGACTGTCAGCTGATTTCTCAACAGAAACTTTGCAGGCCAGAAGGGAGTGGCAAGAAATATTCAAAGTGATGAATACCAAGAACCTACAACCAAGATTACTTTATCCAGCAAAGCTATCATTCAGAATTGAAGGTCAGATAAAGAGCTTCACAGATAAGGAAAAGCTAAAGGAGTTCATCACCACCAAACCAGGATTATATGAAATGCTGAAAGGTATCCTTTAAGAAGAGGAAGAGGAAGAAAAAGGTAAAGATACAAATTATGAACAACAAATATGCATCTATCAATAAGTGAATCTAAGAATCAAGTGAATAAATAATCTGATGAACAGAATGAACTGGTGATTATAATAGAATCAGGGACATAGAAAGGGAATGGACTGACTATTCTTGGGGGGGAAAGGGGTGTGGGAGATGCGGGAAGAGACTGGACAAAAATCGTGCACCTATGGATGAGGACAGTGGGTGGGGAGTGAGGGCAGATGGTGGGGCGGGAACTGGGAGGAGGGGAGTTATGGGGGGGGGGGGGAAGAGGAACAAATGTAATAATCTGAACAATAAAGATTTAATTAAAAAAATAAAATAAATAAATAAATAAATAAATAAATAAACAATCCTTGGGTGAGGATTTTAAAAAAAAGAATATGCCAAGATCAAAATCTAGATGGAAGAAGGTATAGAGCCTTCCGGCCCTTTAAATACAGTTCCTCATGTTGTGACCCAACCATAAAATTATTTTCGTTGCTGCTTCGTAACTGTAATGTTGCTACTGTTATGAATCGTAATGTAAATATCTGATATGCAGGATGGTCTTAGGCGGCCCCTGTGAAAGGGTCATTCGACCGCCAAAGGGGTCACGACCCACAGGTTGAGAACCGCTGGTATAGAGGGTATAAATTGTGATGGAAAAAAAAATCTAGGATCTGAGATCTCTTTTCAAAATGTAGCCACCAGATAGATGAAAAGCCTTCCCTCTCGCTGCTCCCTGTACCCGGAATGTCCTCTCTGCCTGGTAGACTGGCTCCATGGTATCCTTCAGGGTTCAGGTGAAGTCACAGGCACGACGCCTGGACCACCCCACCTGGCACAGTGATCCCTGCTATTACCTTCCACTGTGGAGACTGTATCACAGGCGACAATTATATGGTGGTCTGAGGACTTTTCAGTTGTAGATCTCCCCTATTGGATTTTTGATCTCCACAAGGGCAAGGTTGCTGGCTTATCTGCTTATCTCTTTACATACTCAGTGCACGGTATGGAGCAGTTTCTCAGCGAATTGTTGAATGAATGGATGGACAGGGACTCTTAAAACTCAGAGCTCAAAATTAATTTCTGCATCCACAAAGCAAATTTCCTGCGAGACCAAGATTCCTAGTTTGTGTGATAAGGCAGTTTCTCTCTGTCCTCCACAAACTGGAAAAGAGAAATCTGCTGGAAATATTTATATGAGCTGCTTAAAAGTCCTTATGAGGTGACACAAATCAGAAAGCAGAGTGTCTCTTCTCACAAGGCCCATTCATTTCCCCGAAAGCACTGATGTGGTCCCAGCCCTCAATCCAAACCCACGGGGCCGGAAGCAGACTGCTCCGAACCACTTCGGAGGAAACTCTGCCTCCTTTCCTCTCAGTGGCATTGCTACCCCAAAAGTAATTTAACAGGAATTACAGTTCAACTTAGTAGGCGTGATGGAGGATATAGAGATATCCCAAGATAATACCATTTATTCTAAAGGACAATGTGTTGCTACACGAAGAGAACATGAGAAAATTTCATAAGGAAATGGGCGACTCCTCAGAGCACTACTCTGTGTTCGGATTTAAGGGCCAGGGTGGCTGAAGGGCAGTTAAGTGACTGTGAGCTATAAAGTCCTTTCTTTCCAGGGAATTTCTCTCTTCCTTTGATATCTTTTCTAAAGTTAGGATTGTTCATATAAAGAGATAGCATCTCACCTCATGAACTGCAAAAAATGTAAGAACTTACTAAGATAAACTAAAAAATCAAATCTGAGTTCTTGTCGTTCTTACAGATGTAATCTTGTCATCAGGCCAGGGCCAGCATAATTCTTTAAGGGACAGAGTAAATATTTTAGGCTTTGCAGGCCATTGAGTTGGGCCACAATCACTCAACTCTGCCCTGTAACACTGAGCAGCTATCAATAATGCATACATGAATGGACATGACTAAGTCCTAATAAAGCTTTATTGACTTTTAAAATGTGGCTGGCCATAGTTTACCAACCTCTGATACAGGCTAACATTTTAGATAAAGCCAGATTTTCTAGGGAGGAATTAATAAGCGCTCACATCAGGGGAGGCCTGGAATTGCCCCCAAAATGCTTCTACCTATTGATGGATGTCTGAAATACACTTTAAAGATGTCAACTCTTTTCCTATTAATAAATGTTAATAGGTATACACCTGTGAGGGAGAAAAGCGTTGTGCAGTCACATATGTTTGGGATGCTGGATCAACAAATTTAAGCAGCTGTCTTTACTGAAGAACTTTTCGAGCTTTGAATATGCTAATGCACCTTGAAAACAGGGAAAGGAAGAGCATAAGCATTTTCTAAATGTATTTGACTATCAAATCCTTTTGTGAGGACATTGCAGGACTGTTTTCCAACAAACACATCTTGGGAAATGGCATTTTAGGATACACATGCCATTGGAAAGGAGCAATAAATAATGATAGTTATTGCCCTGGCCTGGCTGGTATGACTCAGTTGGTTGAGCGTGGCCCCATACATCACATGCCCGGGGTTGCAGGCTCAATCCCCAGTAGGGGGCATGCAGGAGGCAGCCAATGGATGTTTCTCTCTCAATGATGTCTCTCTCTCTCTCTCTCTCTCTCTCTCTCTCTCTCTCTCTCTCTCTCTCCCTCCCTCCCTCCCTCTCTCTCAAATCAATAAAAATGTATTTTTTTAAAAATAATGATAGTTATTATTTATTGAATTCCTATCACATATAATTACATATGCATTATTTCATTTAGTTGTGGCAACCATCTTCTGAATTATATCCCTCTTTATAATTAGGAATATTGAAATGTAAACAGGTTAAGAAACAACTTTTGGTTAAGACAAGAACCATAGGACTTCACTCATATGTGGGATATAAAACAGAAAGCAACAAAGAAACAAAAACTCATAGACACAGACAACAGTATTATGATTACCAAAAGGGAAGGGAGGTGGGGGGAGGCAGAAGAGGGTAAAGGGGGTCAAATACATGGGGGCGAGGGAAGGAGATGACTTTGAGAGGTTGAACACAGTGCAATATACAGATGATACAATACAAAATCGTACGCTTGAAACACATATCTTATTAACCAATGTCACCCCAGTAAATTTCATTAAAAATATTTTTAAAAAACCAAAAAGGTCAAGGAGTTTTTAGGTCTCCTATAATATGAGGTGTGTCCAAGTGGTGACATTTGGGGCTATTCACCTCTCCTTTCCAGGAAATGGTAGAACTGAGTGCCCCTCTCTCCTTCCACTTCAGCAAGGTCCTAAGACTTGCTTTAGCCAATGGAATATGAGCAGAAGTGAACATGTCAGTTTCATGGTGATTTCTTTGGAAGAAAAGGAATAAACAGCCGTATTCTGTACTTCCCCTCCTGCGATAACCCATAACCATATAGGTAAGAAAGGCTCTGTTAGCCAGGTGTCCTCAGTGAGGAGATTTAAGGAAGAGCCCTTCTATCCCAGCTCATTTGATATAGACCTGAAACAGGAGCAAGAAATCGACCTTTGTTGTTTACAAATCACTAAAATTTGGGGGCTGTTTATTACTGCAGCACAGCCTAGCTTATCCTGGCTGATGCGGGCAGACTGGGCCAGTCTTTGTGGATATTATAGGAAAGCTGTAGGACCCCAGGATGTCAGAGATTCTTAAAGATCTTTTTAAGTAACAGAGTCTTCTGAAGGGACTAGGAAGAGAGTGTTGTTTCAGGTGCCAGACTGAAACAGATGAGAACATAAAAGCAGTAAATTCAGGCCTAAGGATTCTAGAAGGTAAGGCAAGCATCATGACAGGTATCCTTGTCATTTTCTGACAGGAAAAAGAATATACCTCCGTACAGAGGCAATACTTTTTATCCTCCTAGGGCTGAATTCCAGCTGGATTTGTCCTCTGGGGGTTTGTTTAAAGGATGAGTAACAGAGTGAAGACCATCATCTCCCACCACAAAAGCCACAGAAATGCTGAGAAACTGAACAGTCCTTTCAGCGACCCCCTCCTGGAGGAAAGGGCATCACTTACCATGGTCAGGCAGCGAAAGCATTTTCTGTGAAAAGTTGAGACAACGGGGATCAAGCAAGTTACGCTCAGATGACCCAAGTCTGGGTTCCCCAACACCAGTCCCTCGCAAAACATTGTCACACATTTCTTCCTCGGCCACCTGCTCTCGCTCCTTGGGTTACTGAGTATTTTCCTCAAATTGATTCCCACTTTTTTCCTTAATTAAATTTATTTAAACAGAAAAAAAATTGATTTGAGTAGTACAAATTGAAAAACAGTACCATTAATTGCAAGTAGAAATCAATGGAAAATCCCCATAAGGATAAATAAACAGCAAAAGAAAACAACAAATCAAATTATCCCATTTTACCTGGATATTGTACCTTGCTAAACTTGATAGCCCTGGGGCTGGCTTATTTGTTATGACAAAATGATAGCCTCAACCTGGGTTTCTCTCCTTCACTAACGAGAATTATGAGGGGCGTAGTTTTTTTTTAATAAATATTTTATTGATTTTTTTACAGAGAGGAAGGGAGAGGGATAGAGAGTTAGAAACATCGATGAGAGAGAAGCATCGACCAGCTGCCTCCTGCACACCCCCTACTGGGGATGTGCCTGCAACCAAGGTACATGCCCTTGACCGGAATCGAACCTGGGACCCCTCAGTCCCCAGGCTGACGCTCTATCCAGTGAGCCAAACCGGCTAGGGCAAGGGGTGTAATTTTAAGACTCAACAATTCAGGGTCCTACCTAAAATCACTGAAGTCCTCTCCGTGGGATGTGCCCCACAATCAGGGAAACACTGATTATAGTGGCGGTGAGAATGGACCTCTCAGATTTCTGAGTGGGGGCAGCACAAATGACTGACAAGCCCAGATGCTGCGCTCTGAAATCCATCAGCAGGTTCTCATGGAGCCCACGCTTCCCACAGGCTGCTCCCAGCCAGGGACTGAGGGCGGTTGGGTGCCAGACAAGGACACATGGCTGCCCTCCAACAGCCCCTGTGACTCGCCAGCCTTGTCAAACATCCTTGGAACTGCTCTGCCCTCTAAGAAGCTTCTATGCAGCCTCTCCCTTTCAAGACGATCAGACTCCAACACAAGGCCACTCCCAATGTCCCTGGGTAGGTGTTCCCCTAATCAGCTCCTGTGTGTCTAACCTTCCTCACTGCTTCTTGGAGAACCTAGACTACCAGGTTAACACTCCTAACCTGCATCTTTTGGAGACAAAATGTACAGACAGGAAAATGCCCCACTAAATTGTCTTGTCCAAGCATCAACTGTCTCCAATAAATCTCAGATAGGGCGAATCTCCGTCTAATCTTCCCCAAAGCAGACACAGTACAGATAGTCTTATTGTTGCCTACAGCAGAAGCCTCAGATCTGCGTATGGGGATTAAGGAGGGCAGAGATGACATGTCACGGCAGAAGTTGAAGAGCTGCATTTATAGCTTTCCACCAAACATTAGGTAAACGCCTCCTCACCTTTTAAGACCCAGCTCAGACATTCCCTGCTCTGAGAAATCTTCCTGATCTGACCAGCCAGCATGGTCCCACCTGCCTCTGCGTCCCCACAGGCCCCACAGGCACACCCCTTCCTGATGCCCTTCCCACGATTCATTGTAATGAGAGTGGAGTCAGGTCTTGAGAGAATCAGGTTGAAAGTCAGAGCCTGGAGCAAACATTCTGTAAGGGAAAATTGTCTTTCAAAATCCCTTAAAAAGGTCTTGCGAGGCAGATGCATGTACAGTCCATCATGGCCGGTTTCTCCTTCAGTGTTGGGCTAAGCACCTTACAAAGCAGTTGGCTTACATTGAAGGACCACCCTGCATGAGAAACAGAATAGTCACAGGGATGTAAGGTGCAGCAGAGGGAATATAGTCAACAATATCGTAATAACTATGTGTGGTGTCAGACGGCGCCAGATTTATCGGGGTGATCACTACTTCATAAAGTATACAAATGTCTCATCACTGGGTTGGACCCCTGAAGCTAATATAATATTGTACATCAACCATAATTTAAAAATTTTTTAAAAATCACTTTAAAACATAGATCCAGGTTGAATCTTTTAATGTGAGAATCACCCCAATACAAGAAGAGTCCTGTGAGGGGACACACAACCTAAGGCCCCCTGAGAGCACCCCTGCTTCCCAGCCCCACCTCACATTTCAGGCCAGATCTGCATTTAGTGAGTGAAAGGGCAGCCCTGGCCAATTACATAAGTATTTCTCTCTCTTACTTTGTAAACTTCATGTATAGTTGAATTCACAACGGTTAAACTTAGTTTCTACAATAACATCTGTTTCTCTCACTAAGGTCCACTTGACTGGAAGCTTCCTACCATCTACCACAGGGTCTGTACAGCTGGTATTAAAAATGTGATGAGGGAGAGAAGGACGGAGGGAGGGAGGGAAAGAGGCAAGAAAGGAGGGTTGGATTCAAGAAATGGACACCAAACAGATTCATTCCTGGGAGGTGTCTTACCCTAGAAGGAGACCCCAAGACAAGGATTTGAATGGAAAGTGGTCCCAGGATCATGATGCATTGGAATGTGAGGCATTAAACAAGGTATGCAAGCCTCTCCCTGATGGGTGAGTGAAGGAGAAGGGATTGCTGTGGGTGATCCTCCTGAGGGCTTCTGGGAGGTGGTGTAGAACACAACTCAAAAGCCTCCTATTTAAGGGGAAAGGAGGCCACAGTACTTATCCGCCAGCTCTACCCACAAGCGGTGAGGGAGGCCCTCTGGCCGCGATCCCCAGGCTTTGCAGCGGGGTGTCATAGCTGGACACTAGTAAGAAGAGTGACTACTGAGGGACCCTGGGTGGGACACACATATCTTAGTCACAAAAGGGGATGATGATCCCTCTTATTTAAATCTCTGTTCTCTTTCTTTCATCTCTGTTCCCTCTGTTTCCAATGGAAGTAATTTTATTCTTTCATTTTCTCACCCAATGAGCACTGTCCATTACAGCAAAGATGTCAGAATTTGAGCATCTTGGGGTTCTGATTTTTTTTTCCTCTGCAAAACAACCCTCACTTGTGATTGCAAGTTAACAATGGGCCTAAATTATGTCACCTGTGTCTCTCTCATAAGCAATCTCTTTGCAATCTGTGTATGAATGAGTGCATCGGTTCTTAAAGCAATTTGGGATATTAAAAAAAAAAATCTGTAACATTCTAACTTCACTCCTATTTTAAATGTATATAAATGTATACCAAGTCCATAAATCTGTATAATGTTGTTTCTAGTAACTAGTTGCGCTGTGTTCTTGACTGCTAGCATCATTCACATATCAATGTTTATACTACATGGAATTTTTTATTAGTTCAAGCATACCTGTGGGGTGAAATTAAGATTTTACAGTCTTGAAAAGAATTGTCCCTCATTGTCCATTAAGAAGTCATCAGGAGGAGGTGTTTGTTAGATTAAAGGTAACAATTAAAGATCACAAGATCCCAAGGCAAGCAGCCTTTCCTTTAGATTTTCACATACATGCCAACACTTGACTTATAAATAGCGACTGGAAAAGCTAGGAGACAAGTTATATAATTCCGATTCAATGCCCTGGATTTCGACAGCCTAGTCTGACACTGTGAGAACCAACATGTAGATTCTTTCTCTACAAACAATGGAATATGAATTTAGAACATTTATGTTTTTGTTACATTTTGAGCATCAGTATTTCCAGCCTGTTCATGGGCCCAGCCCCAAATGAATTTTTCCCTTGCAAATTTTTATGAAGACTGTGTACTGGAATATACTAATTCTCAAAACCCAAGTCCACGTCAGTGCCCAATGTGTTACAAGGTTCAAAAAGTATGATTTCCTCTACGCAAAAGCTGTGTATGAATCCCAGATCTCTGTATTCCTGCTGGTGGGAAGGGAATGGTGAGCTCACTATGGATGGATGGATGGATGGATGCCTCGACCTTGCAGCCCTCCATCACTCATCCCTTCAATCTCTGCCCTTGAGCTTCAGACCCATGCCCTGAACCCTCGCCACTGCCCTGTCTTTAACAGGGACCCCTCGTTAAAGAAATAACACCACATGCCCTGACCAGTTTGGCTCAGTGGATAGAATGTCAGCCTGCGAACTGAAGGGTCCCAGGTTCGATTCCAGTCAAGGGCATGTACCTTGGTCGCAGGCACATCCCCAGTAGGGGGTATGCAGGAGGCAGCTGATTGATGTTTCTCTCTCATCGATGTTTCTAACCCTCTATCCCTCTCCCTTCCTCTCTGTAAAAAAATCAATAAAATATATTTGTTTTAAAAAATAACACCACATTTTAAAGCTCCCAGATGCTTTTGTTATCTTAGAAAGGGCTATGGTGCATTTTGTGGGAAAGACTAGACTTGCTTCTATTATGACTACTCCATAGAAATAGGATGGACCCTCACTCACAAGCAGGTTCCGATGTGAAGACTGATGTCACCACGCATCCCACGAGGGTGAGAAATGTTGGCTGCTTGCACACAGAGGCTTTCGGGGAGGGCAGGTCCAAAATGCCCAGAGAGATCCAGGAAAGAAGACAATTGGGGAGTTTATTGTGATGAAGGCATGGACCCACATGAGTTTCCTTGTGTGGTTCCAACTTCCTGCCAGCACCGAAGTAGAATTACCCAGGCTTTTCTATCAGCTTGCTCAGATGCAGGGCAGAGGAGAGGGATGAAGGAGGCCTCAAGGTTGTCAGAGTCAAACACTCAGTACTAGTAAATGGAGTCAGGTTCTTCACAGCTTCACAGGTAAATCCGGTTTTCATCTATCCTATATAATAAAAGGCCAATATGCAAATTGTTCCCTCAACTGGGAGTTAGACCAGGAGTTCGACCAGGGGGCACCCCCAACCGCCCCCCACCCTGATAGGGGTGGGGCCAGCCCTCCAACCGCCCATGGCCCCTCCCCCCGATTGGCTCAGCCCAATCACCCCTATCGGGGTAGGCCGGCTGGACCCCAACCTTGCACGAATTCCTGCACCAGGCCTCTAGTTGATATAATAATAAATCATAAGACACAGTTACTTAGGTATCTACTACATGCCAGACACGCACTGCTTACACACATCACTTCCCTGAACCCTCACAACAACCCTGAGAGTTCCCACCTTAGTTTGCACTTCCCCCCAAAGGAGAACGTTAAAGGTTCGAAAAGAAGTCCTTTGAGAAGTTAGAGCAGGAAATGGTGACGGATTGGGAGAGGGGCTGGGGCAGCGAGTCAGTAAAGGGGGTTAAGATGTTCTGGTTATCACCAGGGGACCGTGGAACTCAACCCAACCCAGGCCCCTCTGAGAGGTGCATGGGACATAGTGTTGCTTCCTTGGGTGCTGAGGAAGCTGGGTGTTTACCCCCCAACTCCCATCCCATCACGGAGGTCACACCTGGGTCGTCACTGCAGCACTCCCTGGCGGGCAGAGAAAGCCTTCCAGCAGAGGGACGAGGTGCTTAAAGTGAGAAGCTCTGAGCAAGTGTAGGAACTGACCTCTGCACAGCGGAGCACTTCAAGGTGAGCCATGGGACACGGATAAGGCAGCCACTACCTACCTGCGGATAGAAACGTTGTTATCCCCATTTTGCAGATGGGGATGTGAAAGCTCAGGGAGAAAAAATATGAGAGTTTAAGACCTGGAACTAAAACCCAAGCCCATCTGACTTGTGAACCATCTTGGTAAGCGGATCTCAATCCGCCTGCAGAGACGGGTGGGGCGGGGCGTCTCAGGGGAGGAGCATGCGCTCTAACATCAGGCTGTGTCATTTCCAACTCTAACACCTCACCTATGAGCCTGGTGACCTTGGACAAGTCTTTCAACCCGCCTGTCCCTTGCTCCATCAGCTACACAGTGGGGTAGCAACAGTCCCTCCATCACACGGTTGTTACAGTGAGTTTATGCGGTGCCCAGGAAATGCTGTTTCTCTCTTTTATCTCTTTTACAGGTTTGGCTGACTGTCAACTCAGAAGTACCTTGGTCTCTGATTTTTCACTTCAGTTTTAAAAAATAATTTATTTGCCCTGATTTACTTTTTGGAAACATTTTGTATAGTTACATATATTTTTTAAGTATATGTATCAACTTTTCTCCCCCTTCCATGTCACTTTCTCAGTCTTTATGTTCTTGCCTGACTTCCCAAATGATAGGCTTTTTTTCAAATCCTTCAAGGTCTCCTTTAAGGAAGGAGTCAAACAACTACAAAATACAAAAATATGTATTTAAAATGTGTAATATCGGTGCACCATGGGATGAGAAAATCAGTCCAGCTAGGTTCTGGTTTCTTGTTTATTTCTTCGGATCCTTCCACAGATGAGATTTATAAGATTTGCCTTTCTGGGTGTCAAGCTAGTACCCAGGCCTCTACCCCAGCACAGTTCTCTACTCTGGCTCCGATGAGGCAGCAGCCTGGGTCAGAGGAAGGCCGATAGAGACCAGTGAAGTAAAACTCAGGTTCCCTGAGACTCGGTGTCTGGGGAGTCCAAGAACAAGCCTGTCTGGGAGGTAACGGGCTGACCGCGGACTCTGGTTGCATGACCTCTGGACTATTCTCCATCCCCGTCCCACCTCCTCCCAGCACACCCAGTAATAGTCATTAATAGTCAATACTACTGGGACCTCATCGCGGGCACAATTCTATGCACTTAATATGTATTCAGGTTCTTAATTCTTATGACAATGGTAGGAGGTCGTTGTTCATTATTACCCCTGTGTTTTATTTGCAGAGACTAGGATATACCAGAATTAAGACTACTTCTTTCCAATTTCAAGAACTTCTTTCAAATGGTTTGGTTGGCCATTTGTGTTGTGGGTAGCAAATCTAATGGGAACCAACATGTCAAGACCAGGCTTTGGCCCTCAAATTTGAGATGTTTCCTAAATTTGCCTCCACCCACCTACTCACCCCACCCCCCCCCCACACACACACACACACACACACAACACAAAAGACAAAAAACTCATTGCAACCTTGATATAGATTCACTTGGCCAAATGTAACCCCCAAAAAAGCTTTTGAAAAGTTCTGACCAATCCCATGGCGATATCTTTAGATATTCAAACATAAAGAAAAGGAAGTAAGGCAGAATGGGAAGGAAGGAAGGAAGGAAGGAAGGGAGGAAAGGAGGAAGGAAGGAAGGAAGGAAGGAAGGAAGGAAGGAAGGAAGGAAGGAAGGAAGGGAGGGAGGGAGGGAGGGAGGGAGGGAGGGAGGAAGGAAGGAAGGAGGGAGGGAGGGAGGGAGGGAGGGAGGGAGGGAGGGAGGGAGGGAGGGAAGGAAGGAAGGAAGGAAGGAAGGAAGGAAGAAGGGAGGGAGGGAGGGAGGGAGGGAGGGAGGGAGGGAGGGAGGGAGGAAGGAGGAAGAAGGAGGGAGGGAGGGAGGAAGGAAGGAAGGAAGGAAGGAAGGAAGGAAGGAAGGAAGGAAGGAAGGAAGGAGGGAGGGAGGGAGGGAGGGAGGGAGGGAGGAAGGAAGGAAGGAAGGAAGGAAGGAAGGAAGGAAGGAAGGAAGAAGGGAGGGAGGGAGGGAGGGAGGAAGGAAAGGAGGGAGGGAGGGAGGAAGGAAGGAAGGAAGGAGGAAGGAGGGAGGGAGGGAGGGAGGAGGGAGGGAGGGAGGGAGGGAGGAGGAAGGAAGGAAGGAAGGAAGGAAGGAAGGAAGGAAGGAAGGAAGAAGGGAGGGAGGGAGGGAGGGAGGGAGGGAGGGAAGAGGGAGGGAGAGAGGGAGGGAGGAGAAAAGAAAGAAAAGAGAAAGAAAGAAAAAAAAAGAAAGCTTTGGCTGGCTGAAATAGTCACTCCACAAACAGCTTATCAGGTGGGCTTTTTCTTTTTAATTAAGAAAATCTTCAGAGATTTCAGCTTAAAAATAAAATGCATCTTCTTTCATCAGAGCTATTTCCATCTTCTTTTAACACCAAGTAACACCCTCACCTCCTAGCTTTTGAGTTTTTTGTTTGTTTTTTTTACAGATTCTGCAATACGTCAGTCTAGGATGCGTGTTATTCTACCCTGGATAGGCGGCTCTGAGCTGAGCCTGCATTTGCTCTGCAGCTTGAGGAATGGAGGTATGCCCTGGAGGGATGCGCTGGATGCTATGGTTAATTAACTAATTTACTCAATCAAGTTTAACAGTGGTTTTAACTTTAATGAGACCATTACATTTTAATATGGAAATAACAGCCTTGTATCCTTAACAATCCCCACAGTCCGCACATCCACCTCCCTCTCCCGCCCACTTCCCACCAGCATCGATGTTGATTTGTGAACCTGAACGCCCGGGTGTAACATCCAGAACTTGTAATACACGTGTACAGGGTGCCTCACAGAGACAGCCCGCGTCAACCGCTCTTCTGCCTTCTGGTGGCCCCGATGCGCACCCTGGGGCATGTGGCGGTTGCCACTCATGGAGGAGCCCAAGTTTCATCACTGACGGAGTCCTTTCCGGAAGGAGGTGCCCATGGGGACGCTTGATACTGAAAACTGGTGCGAGTGAGGAAGGCAGGCAGACCTTGACAGAAAATCCAAAAGCAGAGAAATGAAAGGAAAGGGCCCGCCTGCAACCTGGATGGCAGGTGTCCTGGGGAGCCCTACCCTCGGGCTGCCATACCCAGCTTGGGTTGCATTTAATTGGCCTCCTCCAAAGGCCAGCCTGTCGTTAAGAGAACAGCCTTCCAAGCTCTTATTGAGAACTTTTATTATTCCGGATACAGTGCTTTGGAGATTAACTAGGAAAAGTTTTACAAGACGGTGAAGGTAATGAATCATGAATTCTGTGAGGGTGAACCCAACGCGCGGAAACCGAGTACAGCTGTCTCATATTTGCTCTGTGTGCATTTTGCTACCCGTAATTTTGTCATCAATTTTCATCTTTTGTTTAAACATATTTGTCTTTTGGACAAGATAGGTCATATTTCATAGGTTTGATGAATTTTCTCCTTGGTCCAGTTTTACAGAATTTGCACTTAATTAATTGCCCAACCTTTAATTCGACAGACTGTTTTTAATGGCCGTGTAGTTTCAAAAGCATATACACAGTGGAATTTCGAAAAAGTAATTGTTTTTGTGTCACTTCCAAAGAAAGTCGCAATTATTAAAATGTGTAAATAATTTGTCAAATGCGCAATGGGCAATAATTAGGAAGATATCAAATAAACCTTTAATGGATATTTTTAATTTGGTGTTCAGTAGGAATATTTAAATAATGCAACAAAATATGTCATTTCTCTCCTCGGGAAGATAGAAGCCAAGTCCCAGTGTGAAAATGTACCTTTCAATTACACAGACTGGGTCATAATGGAGGTGACACTCATAAAAGATTTCTAGCTCTTTGCGGAGCCATAAACCAGGACCCCCTCCCTCCAGCAGACAGGACAGAATCCAAAAATCTGCCTATCAAAAGCATCATTCGAGCCACACGGCTCTTCGGTGGCTGTAAAAGCAGGCAGGAGAGGAGGAGACAAAGGTCAGTCGTTGTCAATTTCTCGTCAGTGTGATGGCGCTGGCAGTTTGCAGAGGACAGCCATGTTTCCCTAGCAACTTTGTGTGTGTGCAGATGCGTTCAGCACATTTTTCCCCTGTTCTTTTCAGACCGTCTTTTTGTACTGCGGGCTATCTCAAATGTATTCTCCGAGTTACATGGACCGTTGTATTAAGAGGATTAAGAGGCTGACATTTTTTGGAGGGGAGGCAGGCTGGGTTTGGGGTGGTAAACACCAGAGTTCAATCTTGAGTCAGATTGCAAATAAAATGCAGGAGGGAAAAGGCTCGGTGAGAGAAAACACATTAGACCAAGAGAAAGCTGAACGCTTCCAGTGTCTAGAAATTGGATGCCGTGATACCAGGACATTCCTGAAATGGTGGTGCTTTGCCACCTCTTTTAAAGAGATGGTAGGCAGAGCTTCCTTTATGTCCCCACTTTGGTTTTGTGATTGCTCTAGAATGTGGAGTTATTTTATTTATTTATTATTTTTTAAATTTTATTTTATTGTTTAACGTATTACAAATAGTAGTACATATGTCTCCTTTTTTTCCCCATTGACCTTCCCCCGGCCTCCCCTACCCCACGGCACATGCTCTCACCCCACCCCCCACCCCCACTGTCTTGCTGGAGTTATTTTTTTTAAACTCTTATTTACTTATTTGAGAGAGAGAGAGAGAAGAGAGAGAGAGAGAGAGAGAGAGAGAGAGAGAGTTTTGTTTTTCCGCTTATGCACCCATTTATTTTTTTATTATATGTATATATATATACATATACATATATATGTATATATATATTATTGATTTCAGAGAGGAAGGGAGAGAGATAGAGATAGAAACATCAATGATGAGAGGCAATCATCGATTGGCTGCCTCCTGCACACCCCCCACTGAGGGGGGGAGGGGTATTGAGCCCGCAACCCAGGCATGTGCCTTGGTTGAAATCAAACCTGGGACTCTTTAGTCTGCAGGCTGGTACTCTGTCCACTGAGCCAAACTGGCTAGGGCTTACTCATGCATTTATTGATTGTTTCCTGTATGTGCCCTGATGGGGGATAGAACCTGCAACCTTGGTACAATAGGACAATGCTCTAACCAACTGAACTACCCAGCCAGGGCTCAATATTTAATGTTGATTTATCTGTTCCTCCTCCTTGTTTCTTAATGGCAGGGAAGGGACATTTGAGAACAAGTCACACTAAGCTCTGCACTTTGTGATTTCATCCGCACATGTGTTGGGAACTTGCTAATTACCAGGAGCTGTGCTGTGCACACAGCAGGGGCCTGCTCACTTTGTCTGTGAAGCGCCATACAGTCTCTATCACAGCTCCTCGACTCTGCCATTGTCTGTTGTGCAGGCACAGATAACCCACAAATGGAAGGACATGTAGATGTGCCAATATTTACATCTGGACACTCAATGTTGAATTTCACGTAATTTTTACATGTCATAAATATTACTCTTTTGATTTTTTTCAATCTTTTGAAATTGTGAAAAGCATTCTCAGCTCATGGGCTATGCAAAAGCAGGCAGTGAACTGGATGTGGCCCGGGGGCTGTGGTTTGCTGGCCCTGGGTGTAGAGGCAGGGCTTGAGCTCTAAGAGACTATGGAAGGGACATGGACAGGAAATACATAAAAGAATGCACAAAAGATGACATCAGCTACTCTAAGGGACATGAAGGAAACAGAGTGATGCGGTAAGAGTGACTGAGAGGTGGCGGTTGCTTTAGATAGAGCTGCCAGGAAGGACCTGTCAGATACATGAATGACAAAGGGAGCCACTCCATTGCTCACCTACAGCCCACTGTTCACCTACAGCCCACTGCTCACCTACAGCCCATTGCTCACCTACAGCCCACTGTTCACCTACAGCCCACTGCTCACCTACAGCCCACTGTTCACCTACAGCCCACTGTTCACCTACAGCCCATTGCTCATCTACAGCCCACTGCTCACCTACAGCCCACTGCTCACCTACAGCCCACTGTTCACCTACAGCCCACTGCTCACCTACAGCCCACTGTTCACCTACAGCCCACTGTTCACCTACAGCCCACTGTTCACCTACAGCCCACTATTCACCTACAGCCCATTGCTCATCTACAGCCCACTGCTCACCTACAGCCCACTGCTCACCTATAGCCCACTGTTCACCTACAGCCCACTGCTCACCTACAGCCCACTGCTCACCTACAGCCCACTGTTCACCTACAGCCCATTGCTCATCTACAGCCCACTGTTCACCTACAGCCCACTGCTCACCTACAGCGCACTGCTCACCTACAGCCCACTGCTCACCTTCAGCCCACTGCTCACCTATAGCCCACTGTTCACCTACAGCCCACTGCTCACCTACAGCCCACTGTTCACCTACAGCCCACTGTTCACCTACAGCCCACTGTTCACCTACAGCCCATTGCTCATCTACAGCCCACTGCTCACCTACAGCCCACTGCTCACCTATAGCCCACTGTTCACCTACAGCCCACTGCTCACCTACAGCCCACTGTTCACCTACAGCCCATTGTTCACCTACAGCCCATTGCTCACCTACAGCCCACTGTTCACCTACAGCCCACTGCTCACTTACAGCGCACTGCTCACCTACAGCCCACTGCTCACCTTCAGCCCACTGCTCACCTACAGCCCACTGCTCACCTACAGCCCACTGTTCATCTACAGCCCACTGCTCACCTGCAGTCCACTGTTCACCTACAGCCCACTGCTCACCTACAGTCCATTACTCACCTGCAGTCCTCTGTTACCTACAGTCCATTGCTCACCTAAGCTACTCTGAGTGCACTGATTCTAGCAGATAGCTGCTCTTACACTTAATTATTAATTCCTGGATTTACACTGCAAAACAGCAGAAAACAAAGCAGTTGACTCACCTGACCCTGTTATCAAAATCATATAAGATAAATATATTCTAGTAAGGAGAATCATGCCAATTAATATTACAGATTCCCAGGTGTGGTGTGGAATACCTAATCCCAGTCACTAGAAGGTAGGAGTTTTAAATGTGCAGCACGGTTTTTCAAAGCAGGAGTGTTGTTCTTTATTCGAAATAGTGCCATGATCTCAGGTCACTTCTCCTTTCAATACTCATACAGTCTCAATAATGGAATGCTCTCCAATGACAAACTTGGGCTGAGTGGGCCTCTTTTATTTACATCCTGTTGAACTACATTAACTTTATTTTTCACAGCTGCTAAACTATTTTGTTCAAGAGAAACAAAATTATCTTTGTGCAAGTTCTCTCAAGGAACACAGAGAGTCATAGAGACTCACTCCTTCATTCATCTTTTAGGGAACAGGCCAAACATATTTCTGCTCTTCTCATAGTTTGCTGGTTAATGTCAAACCCAGTGCCAGCAGTTTTGATGGCACATTTTTTATTTATCTCTGAAGGTGTAACCTCAGACAAGTCATTCCATTCCCCTGCCTGTTAAATGGACTTGTGACCTCTGGCCCCTCCATCTCACACAGCTGTTGTTGGAATCAAATGAAATTACTTTCAGGAAAACAATGGAACTATACAATTATAAAAATGTTTGGATGTTTCATCGTAATAATAATCTCTGATTGTGATTTCATCACTTGAGGCTTTGTTCTGAATGAAACCCTGTTATCTTGTTCTCATTGACATGCTTGTTGCCTGTAACCAAGTTCAAATTCAACTATAAATTCCCAAAAATACTGAATTGAGTTTGTCATTTTTTCTATGTGCACAAAGCAGACTCCAAATAGTGTTCATTAACAAATTATTGGGACACTAGATATTGCCAAAGACCTTTCTCACTCACAAATACAGTGGTATCTTCACATAATGCTTGTCACCATCGAAAGAGGGCAACATTCCCAGACTCATGATTTGAAATAGAACTCTCACAAGTGGGATCCCAAGTCCCAGGGATGTTTTAGAAAATAGAGTCTTCTGATTAACAATAGGGCGGGGGGGGGGGGGCCTTATTATACTCCTCTTACAAAGTCATGAAGTTCTGATAGTGTGCAAAAAAGTTAGAATTTCTGCTGAAAAATAAACATCTTTGGCCTTGGCTGGTGTAGCTCAGTTGGCTGGAGCATTGTCCTATATACCAAAAGGTTGCAGGTTCAATTCCCAGTCAGGGCACATACCTTGGATGTTGCGAGTTCAATCTCCAGTCTGACATGTACAGGAGGCAAGCAATCTCTGTCTTTTTCTTCCTTCCTCTCTCTCTAAAATCAGTAAGAAACATGTCCTCCGGTGAGGATTTAAGAAAAGAAAGAAAAGTAGACAACACATGTCCATTTGAAGGGAGACACTTTCTCTCCATTAGCAACTATTTGCACCCCTGCCAGTGGGTATCCCTCCCACGTCACTCTGGGAAATACTCGGAAGAGTGTTTTTCAAACTACGGGTCATAAAGTCAACGTAGTGGACTAGAGTGGGAGTCAGCAAACCATGGCCCATGGGCCAAACAGCCCACTGCCTGTTTTTATGTGGCCTGCGAGTTAAGAATGGTTTTTATATTTCTAAACAGTTGAAAAAAATCAAAGAAAAAAGTTATATTTTGTGACACAAGAAAATTACGTGAAATTCACATTTCCAAGTCCATAAGGAAAGATTTTTTGGAACACGGCCATCCCCACTTGTTTATGTCTTGTCTACACTGCCTTCACACTACAATGGCAGAGTTGGGTAGTTTTGAGTTGTCTTTCAAAGCTGAAAATACTTACCATCTGGCTTTCTGCAGTAAAAGTCTGTTAGAGGAGCAATTATTTTTTAATGAAATAGAAGAAAATAGAAAATTCCAGAGTGTATCACACGTGAGGACAACTAGCGTTGCATGAAACATTTGCTTCAACAAAATGTATGTATGTTTTGTATGTGTGCATACCTTGTTCACAATGATTGTATTCCTTGCTGTGAATCCCTGTCCAAAATTTTTTTCAATGATTCTAGAAGCAAAGTGGAACCTGCCTAGGTCTCATGCCTGCAACTCAAGGAGGTCTATGGTGCCTTGCATCAGGTAGCTATATGATGCACAAAGAAGAGCAGAAAGAAATGAGACTGGTCAGTAAATTCAGGTACTCTACTATGTCCACATAAAGCATCTCTTTGAAGGTTCTTTTCCAATGAGAAAGAGATGAGATTCATCAAAGAAGAAACAATAACAGCGGTCTACAGAATATGACCCCTTATACTTAGACAGTTGGTTTATCAAAGACTCCTTACACTGAACCAAACAATGTAAAACATTACTGTTCCTTTAACCTCAAAGAGGTTAAAATATTTTCATTCTGAAAATAACTTTTCATTCACTAAACCAACAGTCATAAAATCCGGAAAGATTTGGAATAAGGAGATGTGGGTGTCCTAAGTCAAACTATCCCAGGAATCATTACAGTAGCTAAATAGTAATTATTATAATAAAGTAATAATATTATTCCACACCTATTGTCAGGGATTGTACTAAGCCCATTCATTTTGCTCAGTCCTCAAAACTATCCTATTCTGTGGGTACAATTTTCACCCCCATTCTTCAGATAGCATCACTGAGGCACAGAGAGGCTCATATGTTCCCTAAAGTCACCCAGAGAGTAAAAAAAGATCTTTCATCCATTTCATCATATTTTCTTGCCACTCATGCATCTCATCAATTCGCGTCTGCTGGAAACAATGGAACGAACTGATGAAGCCATAGAATAGGTCTCACTATGGAAACTGTTCTGTGGAAATCATTCTACAACAACCAAAACACCACCCAGGAACACATGCACAGCCTGATATTCCTAGAAACGATGCAGCTGTGTCGGTATTGAATTATCTCCAAATGTGAGTTATAGAGGCAGAGCTCAAATTATTCCTTTTGCCCGGTACCCAACCCAAGAGGCATATTTTTTAATAAACATTTTGTGCTACCTTGCTCCTCATGCCACCGGCTGCCATGTGAAAGCTACAGCCTTCCTAGCGTGATTCATCAGAAAAATCAAGGGGGAAAACAGTTGTGACCTGATATACTGAGCACTCTTAAATTACACAGCCACTTCCCGGGCAGTGCAGGGGAGACAGAGCCGCGGTGACTAAGGACGCCCCGCCTGTCGCGTCCGAGGACTGGGGAGTGGGCCGGTCACTGAATTATGTTCCCGCACCTCAGCACATCCATCGAGACATGAGGTAGCCAGGCCAGCTCACCCGAGATGAAAGTCGGAACAATTCAGAGGAGGCTGTAATTCTTTATAAAACATACACTAAGTAGTTTTGTTGACACCTACATGACATTTCCAAGGTGCTTGGGAAACCAGACCATTTGTTACACAGGCTCCAGATCAATAGAGCGTGTGGAGGAAGATGAGCAATGCTCTAAAAAAATAATTTAATTGAACAAAGCTTGAAAAATTTCATAATCCGCCACATCCCCCATCTTAGGTTTAAAATTCAAGATCGAGAAGAATAAAAATATACCCCGGCAATACGGCAAGGCACCGGGAGCCCATTTCTCTTCTGAGAGACCATTGAAAGAAGAAAATATTTTGGTCCCATTAGACAAGCAAAAATATAATAAGGAAATAGTCGATTGCTTTTATCCCTGCTCTTTTCTCTCTCTTTTTTTTCTTTTTCTTTTTTAGTGGCTGTTGTCAGCGTCACTGTGACAGGAGTCTGAAAAATTAACACATCACTGGGACTTACCATGTGAGATTTAACTTTTGATAAACAACAAAGTGGGTTACTGCTGTGCTAGCTATTTTTAATCCACCTTGTGTGTGTGCTTTTTTTATTGCTTTATACAGCATATCTGATTCCCTCTAAAGCACCAACTAAAAAATCTATCCAGCTGTCATTTGCTGCCCGGTAACATCTATCATCACACAGCTTGGCAGGTCTAGTCTATGAGGCAGAGGGGAGAGGAGACAGGAGGCAGAGTCAAGGACTGTCACATGGGATAGGGGGAAAAACTTGTCACAATTATTTATGACTCTTGCTGGGGCACATAATAGGACACATAAGCCTGTTTCAGTTGCAAGCACCCTTGCACGGCTGTTCCCTTGTCGAAGTTGGACGCAGGCAGCCCCGCTCTACACATACAATTTCCTGAACAATGCCAAGCACTTGGGAAGTGACAGTGACAAATACTGGAGTTGGTGGCTGTGGTTCTGTGGGCTGTTAGGAGCATGGAGTGTCAGTAATCAGGAGGGCTGCCTCTCTCCCCTGCTCCTTTCTTCCCGGTGAAAGGCTTCCTTTCTCCCCCTCACTTTTAACTGCTGGGGACACGTGTTTGGAGAATAGGAAGTGGTGTGTTCCAGCCCGTGTTTTATTATTCTAAGCCGCGGTTATCCTGCCCAAGGAGGAGTGGGCTTCTGCATTCATTTGTTCTTTCCCTTACCCCTCCCTTCACACACAGAACAAGAAACCACTTCCGAGATTCCATCTGTAAATGTCCGCTGGTTTCCTGCCTGCTGAACATCCAGGTTTTGAAGCAGTTGGCTCTGTGAAGGCCTGCCTCCAAAAGTATTCGCAGAAGCAAGTCCTGGATTAGATGGTAATTGTTTCAGCTCTGTAATCTAAACCCTACTACAAGCCCCCCTGGTCTTAGTAGCCTCCTAAGGGTAACCTTTGGCCCTCTAGAGGGACTTAAAGGGAACGCCAGCAACATTCTCTATTCCACAGACCGTGGCAAACAGGAGAACTCAGTTTGCAACATTTAAGCTAATTAAACCTAAAAGGGAGGTCGGGTCCCGTGAGTGATTCTTGCACACTTTATGAGTCAAGCATGGCCCCACATTAACCCAGGTGCACACACAGCGCCCTTGGCCACCTCGGCATCATCTGCTCCGACCCTGCTGATGAAAAATGGCAAAGACCTTAACTAAAGTTAATAGGAATGTAATGTCCTGTCCCTACCAGGGAAGCCAAATCAGAAATTAATGTGAGAAAAAAGCAAACCCGTGAATAGAAGTACCTGGAAACATCAAAATTGCTCCAATTATCCGTTTAGAACTTGCTAAAACATCAGCCACCTTAATTTAGAAATAGCATTGGAGACCAAGATAGGAAAGAGAAAATGCGCATTTCACTGAACTGGTCCCAACCCCATGCATCATTCATAGTTCACAAGAACCAAAATTCCATGCTGCAACTATTGCCAAACACCATGTTATTTGTGCAGGTCTGCACACCACTGTCTTAAACATAAAAGGGAATCTATACTAATTTAAGGACTGAAGAAGCTGATGGGGGTCACCCAAGATTTGCCATCTGCCCAGGAACCAATCCTCTTGTGCTACAACCTCAGCTGTGCTGCCTTTGCTCCCTCCCTGTCTCCATCTTCTGGGGAACTGCAAAGTTGGGTTCCAGGATGCCATGGTGCTGACCTATGTCTTGTTGGTCTACAAAGTGATTTTTTTAAAGAAGCCAACTTTGAATAACTTTAGGGGGAACTCTCCAGATCACTAAAGACCTCATCATTCCCTCTCTTCACACGTTTACGTTAAGCACTTGGCCCCTGGAGACAATCCAATTTGCAATACCTCTTTCCCTTCCTTTCAGATTATTTTTCCATAGTCCTTTCCTATATAGTATTAGGAGATAATCTTTACCTAACACACACACACACACACACACACACACACACACACACACACACACACACATTTTTCATATTTCCAAATAGGAGCAGGACCTCTCCCCATCCCAGGCAGGAGCACCATATAGCATTAGCACTCCCCTCCCTCCTTCTACTGCCTCCCATCAGATTATTAAATTAATGGGAGACCAGATATCTATGAGCCACACTCCTAGATGTGGCATTAGTTACTGCATTGAAATTTCTAACAGGCCTCCAGCTAGAAGGCCCACATACCCAACTCAACTGGCAAAGCAATAGATATCATCAGGATGAAAGCTTCACTCAAAAGCATACTACTCCATCCTCATGTTTTACGTAACATTTATTCTACAGATGTTTATTGAGCATCTATGGCCCAAGGGTGGTGATAGAGGGGTGAGCAAGAACAAGAATAAATTTTGCTTTCATAGAGTTTTCTTCATGATGAGTCTTTAGTTACAGAAGTGAAATGTGCATAGCCGAGCAAATTAGGATGTAACAGCAAACACATTTAGCACCGGGACCTGACCCAGTTTGGGGGATAAGAGAGATCTCTTTGGGGAAATGACAGTAAAGCTAGATCTTTGAGGATAAGTAGGAGCTGTTCAGGTTGGTGACTCCAGTGAGTCCCTTAGTGTCTCTGCTGGGAAAATTAAATGATCTCATATAGGTAGGAAAGCACCATCTAAACTACAAAAGAGTTAGTTGGTGAAGTTGCCTAAAGGAGAAAGGTGACAATATATCTAAATATCACTAGAGGTCCAGATCAAAGGTGTGGAGTTGGCCAGGTCAAGCCCTGACACTGCCACTCTCTCTCAACAGAGCTTAGCCATTACTTCACCTACCCCATTCTCAGTTTCATGCCATTAAAATTGAGATAATAGTGCCTGATAACTCAGACAGGGTTACACATTTAAACCCTCTCAGATCTGTCCCTGGTATGTGTGTAAAAGTGCTCATTAAATGTATGTTTGGTGTTCATTGCTATGTATCTGGCATCCAGGAAAATGAAAAGTGGGAGGTGAAAATGTAATTAAGGATCATTAGCAGAATTCCATTGTAAAATAGATAATCAAGCCTCATATTTGCACAGCACCTTATGGCTCCGTGAGCACTTGTACATCCAGGACCTCATTCAGTCATGCAATAACCTCTGTGAACAAGAAAAGCCAGGGCCTCTATCTTCACCACCAGTGGGAAACCCTGGGGGAAAGCGGCCTAGCTGAGCTCTTCCCACTGCCAGAGTCAGATCTGCAGTGTGGGTGTCCCGGTTCTTAACGCACTGCTTCCAAACAGGACACAGCCAATTCCACGGTGGCACTGACTCCTGGGCAAATGCTCATGGGTAGAAGTTGGATGACTTTTTCTAAAGTCAGGCTCAGCAAACTATGGCCTAGGGGCCCCCTGCCTTTAGTTATAAAGTTTTATTAGAACATAGCCATGCCCATTGATTTATTTATTATCTGTGGCTGTTTGTGCTTGCACTGGCAGAGTTGAGTAGTCATAACAGAGACCATATGGGCAGCGGAGCCCAAAATATTTATTATCTGGGCCTTTGCAGAAAAAGCTTCCCATCCTGATCTGTACCATGTGTGAGAGGACAACTCCAGAGCATGGATTGCCAAACTCAGTATGGAGTGGGATGGTAACTAGCAGTTTACCTAAACAGGCTGGTTACCAAAGGCAAGGTTTTCTGATAGTTGTACACACCTCTACTACTTAAAAAGGTCTTATAACTATTTCTGTGGTATTAAAAAACACTCAAGTTATGGTTACCTTGTTATAGACTCACTCTATAAAAATATATATTGAATAATTTACAGTGAAAATATACAAAACCTGGAATTTGCTTTAATATACACCAGGGGAAAAAGCAGATAGGAAAAAAAAAAAAAGAAAAGGATAGGAATCAGTGAAGCAAAATGTCAATAATCATTGTTGACCCTGGGTGACATGATACTTTTCTCCTTATTTTGGTATGTTTGGTAATTTCCATTATAAAAAGTTTTATTTAAAAAGAAAATTTCAAAAGGCTGAATTAAATCTTTTTTAATCTCATCTGACTATAACAATGCATATTTTTATTGTTGCAGAATAACGTTTATTATCTGAATATATGGCCCAAATAACCAACCACGTGGTTTGCTTTCTCTGGAAAGGGCGACCTATTGCAGCGCTCCACAAAGAAACCATTGTTCATCCTCGACCTGTGATGCCCTCTCCTCCCGCCCTCCAGCTGCTATCGGCTCTTACCTTTGTACATTTTTAACATGATATTAAATATTTAAAGAGTCATTTAGGGAACTAAAGTTCACTGTGGTTTGACATCTCATAACCACAAAATAATGTTGCTCTAACTGATCTTTCTCATCGATAGAGACAAAAGTACTTTGGTGTATATGGTTAAGATGTAATCCTGCCCAAATCAAGCGGTTCAGGTGAGAGAGCCTTGGGCGTACGAGGCCACCAAGAGGAATGAAAACGAAGATGGAGTTGCAGGTTTCTATATCTTAAGTATTAGAGTCTGTTTATTTATATTATATTAATTTTATTGATTAAAGAAAGGAATATTGTCTTATGCTTGAAATTGTCCCCTTCTTTGTCAGTGTGGAAAATCCTGCAATAGTAAATATTAGTCTACGAAAACTGATTATGGTTAAAATCTTCAAATCATCATTATTATTCATTATCATCATCTTCATCCTCATCACTTTCTTCATCATTATTTTCATCATCATCATCATCTCCACAATCATTATTACCATCTTCAGCATCACCTCTTTATCATTTATACAAAATTAGCAACTTGCCAATCGTACATAATTTCCTTTATTTCTCCCAACTTCATGAGATCAATAAAATGGAGTTGCACCATATGTAAATTTAACCATGTGAACTGGGCAAAAAAAAAGAGCAAGAAGTAAAAATAGCAATCTAATGACATATCTAATATACTATAAAATTATGTTTTTCATATGTGCTCTCTATTTTATAGAGTTTACATTATTACATGCATTATTATACATTTACAAACACCTATATGACATAACTGTATACATAAAACTACAAGTAATCTATTTTATGGGTGATGTAAGGGTTCTCCAATGACAACATTAGCCACATCCAATTTATACCTTACGAGTTCATTTAAAATCTAAACTCTGAGTAAGCAGTGACTTCACTCTTTTATTATACCTAAAGTATAGATAAGAAAGGTGGGGTTTAATGAGCCAAATGTCTTTGTGAATATTTAGATGCCATAATGGACATTTTGTGAGGATCCTAAACCTGTTTGAGAACAAACCCATGCTGTCACCCACTATACTGCCCTGTCTTCTGAGAGAAGTTCATGCTGACCAAGTACAGAGAGAGAGAGAGACAAAGAAAGAAACAGAGAGGGAGAAAAATGGAACTTTAATAGCGTATTTTTTGCTTGTTTTCAACTGGCAAACAATAGGGTAGGGGTGAGAGTTAGGAGCAGAATTAGCCGAACTGAACCAGGAACTGTGGTATTTCATGGGTGATGCATCTCAATTTTCTTCTACACTGTGTTGTGCAATAAGGCAGTTTTTCTAAAGAAAAGTTCTTTTTTTATTCTTACCTGAGGCTATGTCTTGATTTTAGATAGAGAGTAAGGGGGAGAGAGAGAGAGAGAGAGAGAGAGAGAGAGAGAGAGAGAGAGAGAGAGAGAGAGAGAGAAACATTGATGTGAGAGAGAAACATTATCGCTTGTCTCCCACACACACCTCAATCAGGGATCGAACCCATAACCTAGGAATGTACCCTGACCAGGAATCAAACCTACCAAAAGGTGTACGAGACAACACTCCCACCAACTGAGCCAACTGGCCAGGGCTCTAAAGAGGAGTTCTGAACCTCTAATCAGTGACAAAGCACAATTAATTGAAACAATAGTTGAGCAGTTCTCCTCAACCATCTTCAACTTCTGCCTAGAAGCCATCTCCTTTGCTTTGCCAATGTCTAGGTTGCCACCTACTTGTCTTCCTGATGTGGCAGAACAGAACACGGTCATGTGTACTCAGTAAAAAAACGGATACGGTAAAATGTAATCAACATAACAGGGTCATCTGCCTAGAATTGTAACATTCCTTTAAGAGAGATTACAGGCCCATGCTGCACTGCGTGTAGACTGTAGAGCTTGACTGAGGTCTGTGCTCTGCTGTTGTCATAAACTTGGGGGAAGCATTTACTGATGTTATCCCAGACCTGGGCAAGTAGGAAAGTTGCCTACAGATAGACCATCCACTGCATCAGTGGAAAGGGCAGTTTGGAAGGGAATGAGCTGTAGGCTTGGCAGGAAATAAGCTGAAATCCTCAAAGAGAGCTCACATCGTGTCTTCCCAGTCTTGTCTGTGCTCTGGTGTTTTAATAACACTTCAAGTTCACTCCTTCTCAACGTTCCAATGAAACCCCCACGTCCATGATATCCTCTTTGAAATAGTGTACCAAATATGGGATACATGTGAATTATTCACTCTCTTTTGGTGCCAATATCAATACCACTTTTATTTGGAAAAAGAAAAAACAGAGCTCAAATAAAATGAAAAGAAGTCATGAAGGGAGGGCCATAAAATTTGTCATTAAGGAAAGGACAGACAAGGCTCCAAGGTTCCAAAGGACATAAAACACACTTTCATTTATTTGTCGAGCATATATTTCCTTAGTGTCTACTATCTAGAGAAGAACTATGTCGGTGACCCTGGATACACACTGAAATGGCTTCTGGGATGCTTTTAAACTTCCTGAAATTCATCTATAGGTGCTCAGAACAAAACAGAGTGTGAGAATGAGGGCAATTTAAATACTGTGAAATATTCCATGGACAGTCTACCCAGGGAGCATATGCCCAGAAGTGTGATGTGGAAGATATAAATTCGTTGCATACTTGGGGGGAAAGGGTCTCTATTTCACTTTTGGCATGAGAAATCCTTCATTTCATTGAATGAAAAGCATATCTGTGGCTCAGATAATGAAAGCACAATTGGTTTCCATGCCAGAGGTAAAAATGACTGTGCTGGACTTGTTGAGGTTCGATAAAGGACTGAAATCTAAGGGAGATTTGAGGAATTCTCAGGTGTCACTGGAAGCAATTTAAGTTTTACTATAACCAACTTATATCTTACAGATTAACTTTACTAGTAGTAACATATACCTAAGAGGTGATTTTACTGTTTAGTGACAAATTCTCTGCCTCTTAAAATTCAAAGCTAAAAGGGTGAAACAACAATACAAAAGTAAACAGGTAAATCTATTACAGTTTCTGAGGGCTATGATGGGGCTACCATGCATGTAATTCCTAACTCTGTCCATTAAAAGGATGGAGAAGCAAAGAGGCCAAGATTAGTGACCAATCTTGGTTTCTAACTGCCCTTCTCCAATAAAGAACCCAGGAACACTTGGAGAAAACGCTGCTCCCAGAGCTGGGGCACCTCATGATACCAAAATAATGATGGGGACATATCAAAAGAACATTAGACTATCAAAATAAATAATAACATTAACACATTAAAATCTGCTCAATAAAATAGGAAACTGTGAGTCCATACTGATAAAAAGTAAATGCATACGTTGACATTTGGATGAAGAATGGAATTGTGGTAAGCAGAGTAATGGTCCCAAAGATATATGTGTCCTAATTCCTAAACCCATGAATAAACTACTTAGCAAATGGAAATTTTTAAGATGCATATGGAATTAAGATTGCTAAGCAACTGACCTTAAAATAGGAATATTATTCTGGGTTACCCAATAGGGCCCCATGTAATTGCAGGGTTCCTTAAAAGTGGAAGAGGCAGGCAGAATAGTCAGAGTGATATGTAAGAGTGATACAGGGTGAGAAAGAATTGATCTGCTGCTGTTGACTTTGAAAATGGAGAAGGCCACAAGCCAAGGGATGTGAGCAGCTTCTAGAAACTATAAAAGGCCAGAAAAACTGATTCTGCCTTGGAGCTCCCAGAAAAAAACACCTGTCCCTCCTTGATTTTAGCCCAGCAAGACCCATTTCACAGTCTGAACTCAAGTACTGGAAGATAATAAATTCATGTTGTTTTAAGCCACTGAATTTGAGATCATTTGTTATAGCAGGAATAGGAAACTAATATAGAATATTTGTATGGTTTCAAAGAACCCTCCTATGAGATACTTGTTAATTACAAAAGGAAAAATAGTGACATGATGGTGAAGAAACCTGGCAGGCACTACTCTCACTGAGTAATCAAAGTTAACATCACCAGTGATAAGACGACACTCCAACTGAGCCACATGGCCAGGGTTAAGACAGAATGACAATGACAAGACAAAGTGACATCACTTACACCCTGAAATGATACACTAGCAAGTGACAGCATCACTTCTGTGGAATGTTCCCCAATAATGCACCACACCAGTTTAATGAAGAGAAATCTTCAGACAAACCCTAATTGAGGAGCATTCTACAAAACAGCTGTCTAGTACTCTTCAAAGAGTGAAGATCATGAAGGGCAAAGAAAGACGGAAAAATTGACCCAGATTGGAGGAGTTTAAGGAGACAGGACAATTCTATGTAATGTGAGATTTTGAACCAGAAAGGGGGCATTCATGGGACAGTTTGGAATTTCAAATAGCATCTGTAGGTTAGTACTGAATCAGTTTTAATTTAGGTTTTGATTATTATACTATGTTCATGTAAGATGTTAATATTTGGAGAATCTAGGTTAAGATATACCATGGGAAATCTGTGTGCTATTTTTGCAATATTTTAAGTCAAATTATTTCTAAATAAAAAAACTTTTTTTAAAATGTGAAAATGATCTCATACTAAGAAGACCTGGGAGTTCAAACTCCCTTTTGAAAAACCCCTTCTTTTCTTTCTTTAAAGAAGTTGCTTCATTGGGCGTCCCTCTGTCCATGTATCTTTGAGCCTTGGTGACCCCTTTAAACAAGTATCTAGGACTCAGCAAAGTCTTCACAAATATTAAGATAAAAAAGCAAATATTTATAACATTAGCTCTGTAGTCCTGGTTCTGGAGGGGTTTTCACTAAAGAACAAATAAATGAGACACTCAACAAAAAAATATTCTGCTATCCCTTCCCTCTTTGGGCCATTCTTCATATAAAGTAGGAACTATCAAATTTCATCTTGCTTAACAACTTCTTGATTTTCCCATGGCCAGTAAGGTCCAGCATGACCTCTTCATCTCACTGCTACCCACGTCCTCACATCTTAAGTCTCAATGTACTAACCTCCAATGGGCCAAGTTACTCTCACCTTAGTATCTGAGCACATACATTTCTTATACCTGGAATGTTACTTCCTCTCTTGTTGACCTAAGTAAATAAATTGCTTGAGGATAGGCCTCTCATAAATGTCAAAGTTAGGATTCCAATACCTTATTAATAAGTTATGGTATTTCCGAAGAATGGAATATTAGTCAGCATTAAAAAGGAGAATGAGATCTTCCCCAAAAAATTCTACACACACATATACGTACACAATTAAAACCTACTTCTATTTTAACATATTAATTATATACTTACCTATTACATACCCCAAAAAGAAAACATTCTGAAAAGATATATTCAGTAATATTAGCAATTGTTAATTTGAGGTCATTTTTAAAAGTTTAACTTAAGAAGTAGTCTAGCGATGATTTTAAACTGTGGCTAAAATGTCTCGTACATTTTAAGTCCATCTTGCCATGGAACTGGGCCTGTCATGGGCAGAAGCGGCCTGACTTGGCCACAGACTCCACCTCGTGTTTCCTGAGCCGTTGCTGTTGCTGAGGCTTCTGTCTTGCAGTGGCCTCTCACCTTCTAAGTTTCCACGTTAATGAGGCATCAGTTCCATCAATGGGTCCAACCAAGGGGAGGACCCAGACTGCAGGAACACTCAATATGGGGTGAAATAGATGTAACTGGGTGGGGAGGGTGTCAGACTCATGTGGCTCTGGGATCCTGGAGCCACCATTAACGTTGGCCTCTGTCCTCTTAACACCAGCTCCTCCTCACCAAGCCTGGCTGCTGTTCCCTCTGCCAGAATCTCTCTCTCTTTGCATAGCTGTATAAAATCTCTATCTTTGCCTGGTTGGCTCTTTATCATTCTTCACTTTTCAGGTGAAATGTTACCCTTCAAAAGATACTCTCTACAACGAATTACATTCATTTCTCTAGTTGAATCAAGAATAGTGGTTCAGTAGCCTACTGTTAGTACATGCATTCAACATTAACCCGAATGAAAGGTTAATCTCCAAAAATATAACTACTCCACATGTTTTAAGTATGATTCTTGGACTTGATGCTAGATATTGGTCAATGCTTGCCTGCCTTCAAAGTAGGTGTATCAGTACATAATATAACTAACCAAATATAAGACTTGATTTTTTCCAAAACTGTACCTTACAGGAGAGGGGTACAGGGAAGACTCTCTCATATTATGGGGTGCACCTTCAGTGGCTTATACCACTTGCCTTTCAAAATAAAGTAACTATTCAAATTAGTGAGCACCTTCTACTCAGGCACTTTCTATCTGATCATTGTGTTTCATTTCCTTCATAGCATTTATCACTGTCAAAAATTATCTTGTTTAGTATTGGGGTTTTTTTTAAATTAGCTACTCAGTAAATACGTGTTGGAAGGGAAGATGAGAGAGAAGAAATGGGGAAAAAGGAAGGAAGGAAAGAAGGAAGGAAAGAAGGAAGGAAGGAAGGAAGGAAGGAAGGAAGGAGGGAGGGAGGGAGGGAGGAAGGAGGGAGGGAGGAATTATATACTGTGTGCAGGTGCTAGTTATTAGCTAACTAAATTTAACAGACTACCAGGTAAAAGAGAAACTTCAGCATACATCAAATTTCTCCTTTTATGTAGGAGCATAAAACCTTTTCTTTGGCTCTTAAGTGCAAACTGTTTGCATCATTTTACATATATAAAAAAATACCTCTTCCACCTGGTAATCTTTAACAACTGCTCCAAAAGTTTTACACCTTTTTTGGGCCATAGATTCCTGTCTTCACACAAAACATTGCAGAAGTCCGATAAATAAAGCATGAGCTGCAGCTGTTCTGGCTGAAGCCTGGGGTGAGGGTGGTGAGCAGGCTGGGCCTGGACGTCTGGCCACTCAGCACCCCCGTCATTGGAACCCCAACACCCTCAGCTGCCACTTCATTCAGAGGACATTTTGGAAACAATGAAACACTGAAGTGTGGAACTTTCCTTTCAAAATACAAAAGAGCTGCGTCAGCAGTTTCACATGCCGCTGCCATTTTATTCCAAATGGTTATGATTTGATGATGAGCCCACTCCATCGGGTGGCTATGCTATGCTTTTTTATAATTAGAAAACAGAAGGTCTGAACACCCACGATACTCATCTCAGCATCGCCTTCGTGCAATCTCTCTAGGCAGCACCCAGATACTACTAAATACTGACTTTTTAAAACTTTTATGCAAATTGCATGTATAATAACCCACGATATACTTTCGCATTAGTTGTTCTTCAATTTGTGGAAATGCTGATTTAAAACATAATTTAACAAATTATTCAGTCAAGCATAATAAGGACAAAATTCTCCCTCCCATAAAATTTTCTGAGACATTTGGACAAAGAAAGCAATAGTTCAGAGAAATTCGCTGGAAAGTCTATCTCGCATTCCTTTTCTTAATTCCCCAAATATGCGCTTATGAGGTATACACGCCCAAGCACAGAGCCTGTCCATTAGGAGGCATCTATCTGATGCAATCTTTAACAAACTTTTTGGAGCTACAGTGGTGACCTCAAAACCCACAGCATGAATTTTTTAAAACAAATCTGATGCTATTAACGAGGGATGGATTGACAGCCCTGGAGCCTGGAGTCTTCTCTTTAACCACAACCCGGCTGCAGCACAGACAGGCAGAGAGAACTTTCCTGCCCACCCCTGCCCCCCCCCCACACACACACACACACTGCTCCTCGAACTTACAGAGGAGACACAGGTAGGGGGGTTCATGCTTGTGTTTATCCCTCGGCCATTTCCCAGGTGGCTTTGCAGGGGTGTAAGTTCTTACCCACCGAGGCAGAGACCACGGTTCTCACACTGGGAGAAACCAACTCGTCAGAGACCTGCACACTTCAGTGGCCTCACGTCAAACACAAAGAAGCCAGAGCGGAGGAGGGAGGAGGACACAGGGCGTTCACACCAGGGGCATCGCTTCCTGAGGACCATGGAGCATTGGGCCTCCAACAGAAACACCGCGTCATCACCCCAGGGCTTCAGCTGACTCAGTCGTGTGAGTAAAATTGCAAACTCAGCACCAGGTAAGAGTTGAAATCTCTACACCAGGGTTTCTTGCTCTTGGCCCTATTGATGTTTGGGGCAGGGGCTGTCTGTGAGCTGTGGGATGTCTACCAGCTTCCCTGGCCTCTTCCCATTAGATGCCAGTAGCACCTGCCCAGCTGGGACAACCCAAAGTGTCTCCAGACATTGTCATATGTCCCCTAGTGGCCGAAGTCACCCCCACCAGACCTCTGCTCTGTGCACCCTGGTACCTTCTCTTCTTTTAAGGTGAAGATAGTCACAGTTATGCAAGTGTCTGATTTCCTTTCATGGCCTTTTCTTCTTTTAGCCCTGGGGAGCATAGTCCCAAACTTCTCATTTGACAGGTGATATTATCCACGGATCGGGGCTGGGCAGGCCCTGGGAGGAGCCCTGGACTCGGTGCTGTCTCCTGCCCCTTGTCGGAGTGTCTTCCTGTTTTACAGTTGGTTGACTTATGCCCAAGCTCCCGGGCAGGGCGGCCGGGGGAGATCTGATGAAAACCACATTGTTCGGTTCATGAAATGTGATTTACGCCCCCTCGATACTGGATTTTAATTTGTTATATGTGTCTATTCAGCGCTGCCTTCCTCTTCCCCTTTCTTAGGATGAAAAGCAGATTATTTAGTGCACAATCTGGAAATCGGTCGGTTATTAAATTTTCCTTTTCGTTTAGTCTTGAAGCTTTTATGCCCCTGAAACGTATTTACATGCTGCATATATTAAATAGTGATCCATAGTCCTCACAGGTTTCAAACATGCTGAGGTGCTCGCCCCATTCTCCTGCAGAGCCCACCGGACTCCTCAAAAGGGGGAGGCCCGGCATCGGTGGGACTCAAGACCACACTTCGACCGAAGCGGCAACTTACACCAACACTAGGGAAGTACACGCAATGCAGCCAGTAGGACTGCCTCCGTATGCTGTACACCAACCATTGCCATATCAACACCTAATGCAATAAAATATAGCCCTACGAAATGCTAATAAGAAAAATGCAAGTACTTGTATATTATTGCATATATGATATATTATACATTTTATGTTTTATTCAGCAGCATGCTTCAGAAGCAACAAAAAAAGACAGAAAAAGCTACAATATTACCCTTTTAGTTATATTTTTCCTTGTCAAAGGTAAGTCAGCCTTTAACATTCTTAAAAATAAGATGCATTCATTTGCATAGTCATTAACAAAATGCACGACTGCTTTAATAAATATGGCTTCCACGTCTTCAGTGCCTCCTACATCCGAAGGCATGTGACATGTTTCTTTTTTTAACTTAATGCTCCCCATGGCTTGGGTGGTCGGTAGATTCAATCCCATTTTGCAGATGGGAAGAAAGGTCAGGGGAGGTTAGGCCACCTCCTAAAGCCACGTGGTTCAGGCTGCTCTGCCTCTTCCTTCCCTTCCTCTTTGGTTGACTCTCTACGGCAGCGGTTCTCAACCTGTGGGTCGCGACTCTTTTGGGGGTCAAACAACCCTTTCACAGGGGTCGCCTAAGACCATTGGAAAATACATGTATAATTCCATATTGTTTTTGTGATTAATCACTATGCTTATAATTAGTTCAATTTGTAACAATGAAAATACATCCTGCCTATCAGATATTTACATTACGATTCATAACAGTAGCAAAATTACAGTTACGAAGCAGCAACAAAAATAATTTTATGGTTCCACAACATGAGGAACTGTATTGAAGGGTCGCGGCAATAGGAAGGTTGAGAACCACTGCCCTAAGGCCTCAAGCTGCTTGAAATGAAGTCAGTCCCCTAAGGAGCATCCAAATAAACTGCAGCTTAGAAGCTGAGTAAAATTCTATTTAAACACGGGCTTTAGAACTTTTTAATTTTTAGAAAAGCCTGATTCTCAGATTCATGGAAATTAATCGCTACATATACTATTTTAATTTGCAAAAGAGCAGAGTACAAAACAACCCTAGTAATTAATCCTCCCCCTCTTCTGCATCTGGTCTCTCATCTTTTCATGGCCCTTCCTGTCCCTGGTCCGGGTCCACAGCCCTCACCACTCACACTCATCTCTCCCCATCCCACCTCAGGCTCTGGGCTCCAGCCTCACTGAGTTCCTGTGGTTCCCAGAGCATCCTGGACCTCTTGTAGCTCATATCATGGTCACTCATTGTTTACCGTTGTAGGTGCTGGACGGACAGAGGTAGACCCGGTGCGGCCCTCATGTAGCTTCCAGTCTAGTTTGGAAGCAATCGACAATGAATAAATAAATGAGTTAAATGTCTAGTATGTTGGGTTGTCACCCTGACATGGTAGGGTTTAAACAAAACCCAGAAGGAGGCAAGGAAGTGCCATGGGAAGCAATAGCAAGAGGCCCCATGTGACTGGTATGGAGTGAGCAAAGCAAAAAGTAGTTGGCGATATGGTAAGGGTGGGGGGAGAATGATGTGGTGTAGAGGCTGGACACCTTTCTGTGGGCTCTGACATTGACTCTGAGTGGCACGGATGATTTGTCAACGGCTCTCTCTGTGTCTTTGGCAACTGGAGGCTATGTCCTAACATCGTCTCTTAGCTACTGTACGTACATGATCGATGCTTTTTATGCAGAAGCTGAAAACTCTGTCCAGTAGCCCAGAAGCTACTGGAAATATGAAAGGAGACTGGAGCTGGATGCCTAGTCTCATTGAGGCTCCACTAGGCACCGCCAGCTAGACCCAACCATCACACGCCTCTGGGCCAGTGTGGCTGGTCGGCCTCTGCTGTCACTCAGCGTGTTTCATGAATGAATCAAGATGGAACACTGCAGCGTAGCACTTGGGGGAAATGCTGTATAGCAGCAGCGTTCCAGAACTTCAGTATCCATGCTCGGGTAGCCTCCTGCTGTGGACTGAATGTCCGTGTCCCCTTGAAATTCTTAGGTTGAAATCTAAGCCCCCAAGTGATGGTTCCTGAAGGTGGGGGTGATCAGGTCATGAGGATGGAGCCCTCCCGATGGGATTAGAGCCACTTCTCCCTGTCACGTGAGGACACAATGAGAGACAGTCACCTGCAAAGCAGGAAGGGGGCTCTCGCCTGAACCAAATCGACGGGACTTCAGCCTCTTGATCTTGGACTTCAGCCTCTGAACTGTAATTCCTTTCTGTTGTTTACACGCCGCCCCGTCTATGGCATTCTGTTACAGCTGCTTCGGCGAAGACACCTTCCATCTCCTGATGGATCAAAAGTTGAAGCGCATCTCTCTAATGTACTATCAAACCAGCCCTGTTCTGAAAAATGATGCTTCCCACGTTCTGTTTCCCGAGATCACCGCTTCCTCCTGAGGTTAACGAGGTGCTTCTTGCCTCTGTAACTCTTTCCATGCTTCTTCGGCAGGAGCTGTTAATGTAATGGATTAGGACTAACCCCGTGTATTAAATTTCCTTAATTGTCACCAGGAAGGATTGCTATCTTTAAATGCAGATATAAACAAAAAAATAAAAGAGACTTTGTTTAAAAATGAGTCGGAGTTTAAGCATGAATGTGGGGAGGGTTTTCTGATGGCTTTAACTGGGGAAATGCTGAATATGCAGTGATTTTTTTTTACATTAATAATAATAGGAAACGGTAGATAGTGGCACCTCAGCACAATTCTAATTTAATGAGAAACAATAAAATAGTTTTCCAAAGGGGCCTATTTAGGTCCAAGAAAGGGGGATATTAAAGTTCCAAGATTTATTCCGCTTTCGTTAAGGTATGCTGATCCACATTTTCTGAGGCTATATTCTACTCACTGATTAGATCTCTCTCTTTATAATTTTCTTACTTGTGAGGGAATTAGATTGGTATTTTCCAAGCCAAATAACTTTTAGACAAAGTATTTAAACTGAATCAATTCATTTCCAGCACAAGTAAAGGTTGATCAAAATCCTATATCACTTGGACAGCCCTCTGAGGCATATTTTTAATATATTTAGATATTATTAACTGCAAAACCATGGGAATCAACTATTAAGAAATGGTTTTTTAGAGAAGAATTGAATATACAGCAAACTTCTTGCAAAGTACTGTCTTTGAATTAAGCCCCTGTTTTTTTCTTGGTGTTTCTCAAATTAATTGCACTAATTACCCAAAATGTATTAATCATTGCAGTGTTCAATCAGCATGCTGTGTGGGGGCAGACGTGATGATGATAATAATGGCGATAGTTGACATTAACTGAGCTCTTTCTACACACTGGACACTGAGCTAAGCATATTATATTCTTGCCTAATGTGAGCCTAACATTCCTTATAAGCTAATATCAGCATTAAATGTGTAAAGGACCTTCCCAACACTGTGCACGTTACCTTGACAGCCCCATTTTACAGATGAGAAAACTGACACTGGGAGAGGTTGAGCCACCACGAGTCACCTAACTGACAGTCCATTGGGGGAGGTGCCTAAAGGCTGGCTAGATGGGAGGCCCCGCCTTGGGGAATGTTGAAGCCTCTGACATGGGTAGTGCCCTCACAGACCTCACAATAGCTCCAGTGAGGTCAGGGCCCTGGATGGGGGGAAATAAACGTGTATTAACCACTTACTACCTGCCAAGCATTGCTCTAAGTCCTTTATTCCTATTATTCTCTTTAGTCCCCATAATAAGGGCATGAGGAGACAGCACTGAGAGTCCACTTTACAGATGGAGAAGACCGAGGCACAGGAGTTGTCTATGAGCCTGTGACTATAAATGCTGGAGCCGGGCTTGACCTGGGAAGTTGAAACCCAGAGCTCATGTTCTTAGCCACCATTGTACCCTGACTGTTTATAAGCCAGACCAAGCCCTTTCCCCAAGCTTAGTATTGAAGGAGCAGTGCTGCACCCTTCCTATGGTCACCTGGGCCGGGGGCAACAGCTCCATAGGGAGCGACTATAGACTGAGACTGCTTTGGGGGAAAGTCATAAGCCCTGCTACTTTTTCACTGTCATAAAGAGAGGTAGGATTCTCAGGGGGCGGGGGACGGTGTACATGATAGAGTTGGATTTCCTACCAGCTCTCAGATGTGGTCTTAAAACAAACAGATTAGAATAGATTAGATTAGATTAGATTAGATTAGATTAGATTAGATTAGATTTCATTTCATTTCATTTCATGTAGCATAATGCCAATTCATACTGTCTACAGAGGGACACAAACTCTAAGGTGGGTGTTGAGAGAGGGAGCACACAGAGGACCATGAGATGAAGGTGCAGGCAGCAGCTGACACTCTCCGTGGCACAAAAATGTGCTCAGTCCTTTATCTGTGGAAGTTCAAGCTCTTGGCCAGAACTTAGAAAGCCAGGCTGAGCGGGTTGCTCGTCACAAAATGAGGAGCCACTGAGTTTTCTAAGTCAACGTACGATGTGGCCAGAGCTTCCCTTGAACACGTTCAGCTGATAGCTGTGCATAAGATGGCCTGAGGTAGGAGACACTGATATACAAACCCCCTGGGGGAAGATGTCATGACAGCCCCCAGAGACCTGGAACTGAGGAGTGACAGCAAGAAGAAAAAAAGGGCAATGCAAAGAACAACGTTGAGAAAACACAGGGAAATGGCTACAGAGCTGTGCCTTTTCTACGAAGGAGTTTAGGGTCGGGCCAGAGGCTCTGGAAAGTACAGGAACTAGCGTGAATCCTGGCTCCACCGCGATCCAGTCATTGGGCAGCTCCTCACCTGTCTGAGCATCTGTTTCTTCATCTATAAAACCAGCGAAACAATACCCTACCTCGGAGGACTGTTACGAAGTTTCGATAAGTATGCAAATTATTTGGCACTCTGAACAAATAGGTAGCGAGCACTCAATCAATTCTGTTTGCTGACATCAGCAATGTTTTTAGGACAAATAACCATATTCCTACATTCCTCTTTTAAACGATTCCCACCTACTAGAGCAGCAGTTCTCAACCTGTGGGTCGCGACCCCTTTGGTGGTCGAATGACCCTTTCACAGGGGTCACCTAAGACCATCCTGCATATCAGATATTTACATGACGATTCATAACAGTAGCAACATTACAGTTATGAAGTAGCAATGAAAATAATTTTATGGTTGGGTCACAACATGAGGGCCAGAAGGTTGAGAACCACTGTACTAGGGAGTGAAGGAAAGAGGGGAAGACATCAACAATAGCAAAAAGGAAAAACCCACAAGGAATCTATCTTTCATACTTTTGCACCTACACTGTCCTGTGTGAAGGTTTCAGATGGTATTTGCTTTGGTGGCTAAACATGAGTCCCTGAACAGAGGAAATGAGTAAATGAGCAAATGTACTATAATTAAAGGCTCATGCATGGTTTATGGTCTGGGCAACACTCATTCCTGAGGAATAGGTGTCAACCTGGTAATCTATCGAACCTGAACTAAGTTTCAAAAGCTGGAGGAGGTGACCAGGTCTAACCACATCTTCAGCAACATGTCTGCGCCCACTGCAATCCCTAATCAGTGATGCCCTCGCTGTATAATCCATGCAGTACTATTGACATGTTGCTCTTAATTCCCTGAGACACATCTCCAAATTAATCCAGCACAGTAGCAACAATAATTAACATTTATCCAGCGCTTACCGTGTGCCAGCCATGTGCTAATGGGTTCCCATACAGCTTTTTCCTTGAGAGAATGGAAATAAATCAAAACATGGAATGAAAGATCTAAAGAAAAAGCTAGTATTTCTCTTTCTTCATCTTCTGCTATGGGGCAACCATACACTGAATCCCTTCCATGGAAACATAAACTGATAGTTGATCACCTGCTTAAACCTAATACAATTTCCCATTACATTTATAACAGAATCTAAACAGCGTTCCATGGTCTTCAAGGCGCTACATGACTTCGCCGCTGCCTATCTCCGTTATCTCATCATGTTTTCCATTTCTGTCATCTTGTCCTTCCGCATCCTCATTTCCTCTGGAGAACATACTCGATTTGTGGACTTTGGGACTTTTGTACTTACACGTCCATTCTGCCTGGAAAGCTCTTCCTTCCATGGCCAGCTCCTCGTCACTCATATCTTGGCTCAAACGTCACTCTCTCAGAGGCCTAGCCTCACAGCCCTCTCTGAAAGTACTATAGACATTCCCCGAGGTCTGGAACTGATTAACTCTGTGGGCATCTCTTCCCAACTCCTAGTCATGTCAGCCACTTGAAATCAGCTATGGTGGGAGTATTTACACCAAAGAAATTGGCAAACACTACAAATGACGGTTCCCCCACCAGAGAACCAGTGGTTGAATTTTTCCCAGCACACCAATGCCTACTTCTATCCCCCTGTCTCTGTACAACACATGGCTTTTCTCATTTTCTTTGTAGCACCCATCCCTCTGAAATCATATTTTCTATGTGTTGTTTATTAACTCTCTCTTTCAGATATAATCCAAAGAGAGCAAAGACATTTTCCAAATTGCTTGTTGTGATATCCCTAAACCTTAGACCTGTGTATGAGAACTTTAAAAATCCTTTTTGAAAGAATGAACTTATTCCACAGGCTTTCTTTACGTTATGTGCCCCCACGGTATTTAAGATTCTAAATTTCCTAACAGAGGTCTTTCATGATTAAGACATTTTCAACCTACAATTTTCTAGTAGCGGCCGCTTCCAGAACGATCGAAGCTGACTGTGTATGTATGTGTGCCTTACCAGACACCAATTAAGAACTGGAATGGTGATTTAAAACATCATTGGCTAGTTTCCCTGCTCTGTAATATCTGTTTGGAAACGGTGGAGAGTTTACCCCTGTCTCTTTTCGTTCTAGAGCTCAACGCAGAAAAGTGCCTCCCTTCTGAAGGGCACTTAATCCCTTTGTTAGGATAACAGGACCATCTGGCCCCATCCATCTTGCTGTAATTTGATCCTGGGTTAATTGCATCCTGTCACTAGCCAAGATTGACACTGTATGTTTTCTCTCTTCGCCAAGACTAGTTCATTAGGGAGGCAGCTTTGTTAAGACTCAAATTCTTGAAGACTTTTTCACAGCAGTGTGAATGGGACCAACGGCTTTTGCTGGGGTTTTCCTGGCGGCCCACCGGATCAGTACATCACCAAAAGTAAGATATGAGGGGGGAAGCTGGCCACAGGAGGAAATAAGACACCAATCCTTGTGGAAGGTTGAGAAGCAGTATCTAATAATGGGCGAAGGGAGAGAAGAGCAAATAAACAATCAGCCTGATTGATGATCCAAGCCTGCCAGTTGGTGTAGATGGGAACGCCACTTAACGAAAGTATGGCATCCCTGACGTGTGGATATGAGTCCCAACCCCAAATGCTTACAAGAGCTAAGCAAGCAGAGTAAATGTTGAGGCAAATGGGGTATAAAATACTCTCTGGGGAAGGACTGTGGCAAATTGAAGACTCCTTGAGCCCTGTAAGAGGCAACATAGACCCAGCTCCGGACAATGTTTGCAGAGAAGGAATATGAGGCCCATAATAACAAATTGTGTTGGATATGATTGATTGCCTCCCAATGCCCATTCTCGCCTTCTTTGACCATGTAACTGCCCTGCCCCTACATGACTCACCGTAAGTTGATCTTATTCCTATTCTTGTCTCCAGGGCTAAAACCATCCTGGCCTAAGCCAATTAGGAGAATTATGTTTCCCTTGTCCATGATTTGTATAAGAATAGGCATGTGACTCAATTCTAGCCAATGAGACATCTTTGAAGAAAGGCTACTGTGGTGCCTGGGCTTCCAAAGAAAGAAAGAAGAGGCAGTCTCTCTTTCTCCAGAGAGAGCTGTATCTTACTGCAATGACAGGAACTGCTGTCACCATCTTGCTACACGGAGCCCAGGACATCCCTGAAACGCCACACCTAGAACCTACCTCTGGAGTGTGTGTTTATGGCTTCAGCCAGTGTAAGGTTTTGTTTGTGATTTGCAGACAAAAGCACCCCCAAGTGATATGCCAGTTGTCCAACTTTGCAAGAGAAATGAGAAATCCCATTTTTTACAATTCCGTTTTTTAAATCGTGGCCACTAATTTTGAACATTGTACAAGTCCCCTCTGATTAAGATGACACAAAACAGAGCACACTGTAGGGTGAAGGTGAGCATTTATTTTCAACTCATGGCCTTGCCTGCCACCTTAAGTCCCAGTTCTCAGTTCAGTCTGTCCCAAATTGCACATCCAGGGACACCTAACTTCCTGGGACTTCGCACGCTGCCTCACCATTGATCAAGAGAACACTCATTCCTGCCTGACTGTTACAGCTTTCCTTTTGCATAATTTACTTAGAATATCCATATCCAAATACGCCAGAGTGTGGGGCTCAGCAAAGAGATGCGGGGCTGCTGGAGAGAAGGTCTTCAAGCAATGAAAAGGTTTGTTAATTAAGTTTCTTGAAAGAAAAAGGTCATGAAAATGAGAAAATACCTATCTTATTAAAGTCCAGCCAAACCAATAAATGTGAATTACTATGTATATGTATTAACATGGTTCGTTCTGCAAATATGATCCCTTCCCATCTTCTGAGCGCTGTTTGTGGCTTGTTTCCCCTTTCAAAGTGCCCTCTCCTGTCCCCTTGCCCATTCACAGCGTACCCAGATTTTAGGACCCAACCCGAAGGCCGCCTCTTTCAGGAAGTTGCTGCAGATGGAGATTCCTCAGCCTGTTTCTGTCCGTGTGGGTCGCACATCAACTAGTTACAAAGTCACCTGGAGTCACATGTCTATTGAATAGTAGATTTCTGACTCCAACCAGAATTATTGGGTCTGAGCTTGACAATTTACAAATTATAAGCTCTTCAAGTGAGTCTTCTGAGCATTATAGTTGGGAAACGTTTTTCCAAAGTACTCAAAATGATATCATTTTAATAAAGTTTGAATCATTACCTGGGTTTATTTTCATATAATTGTTTCCAAGGAGGTCATATCATCTCAAATAGATGATAAACTCCTGGAAAGCAAAGACCTTATTTTATACTTCCATACTCTTATTTATCCTCTCTGAGCTATAGTTTCTTCATCAGCAAAATGTAGTTCAGTGTTGGGTGTGTACTTTTTAAGGATTAAATGAGATAATGAAACAATTAAAATATCTTGAATCCCAACTATGTGCTTAGAGTTCTAAGCCTTAGATACCTTATTTCATTTCATCTTCAAAACACCCCAGGGGAGGGGAGGAGGGGGGACGGGGGGAGGGGGGAAGTGGAATCATTCTCATCTTGCCAAGGAAGAGATGAACCCCAGAGGAGTTAAGAAGTCTGGAAAAGTCCACACAGCTGGTAAGGCTGGAACAGGATTTTGAAGCCACATTTCTTTCATTTTGCTCCTATCCTGATGTCTGCACAAATATAGATGTGACATGCACGTCCTGGGATATAGCTCCCAAAGACCCAGCATACACTAGTGCCCAGAGGCAAAGCATGTTAAAACATCCGACCTAGGCCTTGCAGCTGGAGAGAATTGCTTCACTCCTCTTGTACCAAGGATTACGTGTTGGCATCAGAGCTACCCCAAGAATACAGAACTGAGTCCCATCTCAGAGGACACCGGGCCCCCGGAGAAGAAACTCGGGGAAAACAGCAGCTCGAGTCGAAAAACCCATCAGAGTGGAAGCAACAGCTAACGTCCTAGCAACAGCTTGAGCAGAACACCTAGCACATGTATTCTAACAATCATCTAACCCATCAAGTGTCAAAAGTTTAAGGTTTACTAACTCGGCCCCAGCAGCTGCACTCTGCTGGGAGATGGCTCTCCTGGGTGTCTCATGTTTCTGCATGCCCTGTGAACTGAGGCCTCACAGCTTTTGTTCAAGACTATTTTTTTCCAGGATGTTCATAAAGCAAACAGCCTTGGGAGACAGAGAGAGTAGCTTCCTCCAGGCAGGAGGAAGGTTTGCTTCTTGGCCAGGAGGATAAAGATCATGTCTTCCTGCTGGGCAAAGGTGTGGCAGGCTTGCTAGCAGCCCCATCGTAAAAATAATTGTGTTTCCTAATCTCCAGGTTCCTCAGCGGTGCTGCAAGCCCACTGTGTGCTGCAGCTCTCTGGGCCGTTCCACTTCAGCCCCCTAGACCTTGGGAGGCAAGGAGCCAATGCTAACACGAAGCTCATGCTGCCTGCTGTGCTGAGAGCAATGAAGTCCTTTGTCTCTGACCCAGGGGACTCCTGTCTCTGAGAGAGCCCATGGAACTGTGACGGGCTCACTCATTAGCTCACAAACAGAATAAAAATCCCAGATCCTTCACAATTCTGGAAAAACGCCTATATACCTTTGAAGAGTCCCCTCTGTGAGGTCTCCTTCACCACCAGCACTCAAAAAAGTGCTACGCCTTCCCTTGCACTCCCCAGAGCCATAACAGAGCTTTCTGGCTCAGTGCAATGGCTGCATTTACCAGATTACACGTGTTCCTTCCTTACTAGATTCAAAGTTACTTAAAAATCAGAACCCACTGCCCTGGCCGGGTGGCTCGGTTGGTTGGAGCACCTTCCTGTACACCAAAAGGTTGCAGGTTTGATTCCTGATCAGGGCACATATCTAGGTTGCAGGTTCAATCCCTGGTCAGAGCATGTACAGGAAGCAACCAATCAATATTTCTCTCTCTTTCATTCTCTCTATCTCTATCTCTTCCCCTCTCCCCCCTTCCTCTCTCTCTAAAATCAGTAAAAACATATCCTCGGGTGAGGCTGAAAAGAAAAAAAGAACCAAGCGATATTGATTAATAGACCTGACACCACTAAAATAAAACTCTTTGTACCTGACTGCATATCCTCATCTTCCTGCACCGTCTCACTGACCTTGTTTCAACCTGGCTCACTCTTTGTAGCCACACCGGCCCCGCAGCCAGGCTCTTGCCTCTGAGCTTCGCCCTACTCAAGCCTGGAATGTTCTTCCTTCTGATTTTCACATGGCTCCTTCCCACACTTCATCCCCAGATCTCTGTTTCCCACAATTATTCATGAGGGGCTTCCTCTGTTTTGCTCACGATTGAATCCTCAGTGCTTAGCACTGTTTTAAGAACAATGCCCAACACAAAATAGACATCAATAAATAGTCACTGACTAGATGAACAAATTAAGGAATAAAAGCACCTAGCATGGCTCCTTGCACATAGTAGGTATTCTGTAGAAGTAGCTGCCCTTACTGTAACCACAGAGGGTATATAAAATTTATTCGGCGACACCCAATACACAAAATGTCACAATTATTGATTTCTCTCAAAGTTTAATCTGCTTCAAGCCCCCTCTGCCGGGCTGGTGAGAAACTCGAACTCAGTCATAGGGAGGGGCCTCCCTAACCCTCTTCTCTGCAAGAGCCCCAGGGGTTGGATGCAACTCAGAACATTCAGAAAAAGGATTTTTAAATTTTAGATGATAACTGTCACTGCTGCTACATGCTGTATTACACACACACACACACACACACACACACACACACACACCTTCTAAGGAATCGCAGGTTCAGCCACCTGCTGGGCACTGAAAAACAGGGGTAAGACTCATCATACCAGCAAAACTGCAAAACCGAATTCCCTACACCAGCTCTCTCTCTCTCTCTCTCTCTCTCTCTCTCTCTCTCCCTCTCTCTCTCTCCTGTCTACTCCTACCTCCACCTCCTGAGAGTGTTCCTCTCTACCCCCTCCAACACAATACCCTTCAAACAACTTCAGATTTTCCAAATTTTAAGCTTGGAAATTTTTGCCTTTGGCCCTACTACACACAAGCTGCTGTAAAATGCTAAATGAGGCATTTAAACAGACTTGTTGAAATGCAACCAGGCAGATTCAAAGCCTCCATTCCCTTCTTTGCATGGCAGGGGAAATACATCAGAGAGAACAGAGTACACAATGATACCCAGTAAATTACCTGCCACATTAGAATTCGTCTTGGTGTGTGTCCCCGCATTTAGCACAGTGCCTGGCTCTCAGGTGTTGAAAAGACGTTTGTGGAATTTATGTCTGAATGAATAAATTGAACTTATCTAAAGTAAATTTTCCTAAACACATGGCCTCTAGGATGGACATTTCCCTAGAGATGGTTTGTTCCCCCAAACTCTCAGTCTCCTCTTCTCCACAGCCCTCTGGTCTCCAGGAGGCTGATCTTCTGCCTCCTGATTGGGTTTGCTTAATGAGATGCACAGCAGGATATCTCAGAGAGGGAGGAGAGTAATCAAGGCATTAATTCTCCCCATCCCTAGTCAGTTTCAAGGGTGTCCCCAGGAGCTGACCATGTTCCTTGTTATAGTCAGTGATTGTTATGGTCTCAGTGTGTCTAAAACCTGAATCCCAAATGTGATGGTATTTGGAAGTGGGTCTTTGGGTGTGATTACATCATGAGGGTGGAGCCCTCATGACTGGGATAAGCGCCCTTTCAGGAAGAGGCCAGAGGACCAGCTCATTCTCTTCCTGGCGTGTGAGGATAGAAGATGCTAGCAGTCTGCAACCCAGAAGAGGGCTCTCACCAGAACCGTCCATGCTGGCACCCTCCTCTCGAACTTCCACCCTCCAGAACTGTGACACGGACATTTATAATACTTATAAGTGTCCTGGTCTATGGAACTTTGTTACAGCAGCCCAAGCTGACAAAGGACAGAGAAGCAGAACCACTTGGAGGGTGTGTGTGTGTGTGTGTGTGTGTGTGTGTGTGAGAGAGAGAGAGAGAGAGAGAGAGAGAGAGAGAGAGAGAGAGAGAGAGAGAGGACGAACACATATACGTCCATATTCGGTTCAGGGATTTGACCCTAGGGCCTAGAAGGACAGACTGAAACCCTCATCATTCTTGCTGTCTCCACCCACGGTGATGATGGTGTGATGGTGTCCCAAAGTGGCCAGGCCCTTCATCACAGAGTTGAGCACATGCCTGGCTTGGGAGTGGGAGAAGCTGAAGGAGGAACCAGGGGGAAATGGATGATAGCTGACCCAGACACTGCCTCAGGCCAGGAGACGAGCCAGCAGACGAGTGAACGGCGTGTGTGAGACAGAGAAGCTCATCACATCATCCTCAAATCCCACTGAGCATCTCGCAGTGGCCCTCCCTGACCACACACCTCCAGAGAAGGCGGTTCTGGGAGATGTCCTTCAGCCTGAACACAACGGAACATACAAAGCCAGCACCTCCCTCAAGGAAAGCTCACACCCCTGCCCGGAAGTCCCCTCCTCGTGGCCAGCTTGCTCTCCTGCAGGACCCCTGCCCATCAGGAAACTCTCCTGCCTTTCCCCCCTGAGGTTAGCAGGTGGAGGCCAGTGCCCCACGGCCACCAGCCCCGGGCACTGCACTGTCCCCGGGCGTTCCCATGTGCACTGCTGTCGATACACTCTTTCGTGTATTCTCCTCAAATTAGCCAACTGGAGTGTGCCATCTGTTTCCTGCTGGGATCCTGATGAAGAGAACACCCCCCCTTGGTGCAGAGGCACAAACAGAACATGGTTTGGTAGATGTATTCATTGCTTTTCCCTGCTGGAGATATATTTGTTTAAAAATATTAATTGAGCATCTACATATGGAACAACTACACGCCAGACAAATGTGCTAGGGACACAGGGGTGGCCCAAAGACACGGGTGCCCTGCTCTAATGGAACTACTGTCTAGTACAGGAGACAGATAATAACTACATCTGCTTCTAGGGCCTCATGGAATAGACAAACGCATCCACTGTTGACCGTCATTATGTTTCTAGAACCTATTGAAATTTTAAGGTGATTTATGAAACAGAGTTATTGTCATACTGCATTTCCAAAGATAGAGTCTATTTGTCTGACTTTTGAGACTATACCCCTAAATAAAAGAAAAAGGGGCATAGTGTGAATGCATGCCATGTGGCTGACTCTGTACCTGGATCTTCATCTAGAACAGGGGTCCTCAAACTTTTTAAACAGGGGGCCAGTTCACTGTCCCTCAGACTGTTGGAGGGCCGGACTATAGTTTAAAAAAAAAACAACTATGAACAAATTCCTATGCACACTGCACATATCTTATTTTGAAGTAAAAAAACAAAACAGGAACAAATACAATATTTGTATTTGCATGTGGCCCACGGGCCGTAGTTTGAGGACCCCTGACCTAGAATATCTCATTTAATCCTCACTCATTTAAAGTCACAAAATGAGTGAGCAGAAATACCACTGAGCCAATGGAGAAGCAGGCCGGGAGCGGTGAGGTGGCCAGCCCAGGATCACCCGGCTAAGGGGAGGAAAGGAGATTTTTATTTTTGGTCTTCATGTGTGTGATGAATTACACCAAATGTCTTTTATTGTTTAAAACCTTACAACAGGCCTAAGAAGGTAGGTTTTGTGGCCACCCCTCCTATCATGCAAGAGGGAACCTGAGGATGGAGACACACAGATAAGAAGCTGAAGAGTCAGGTACTGATCCCCGAGCCCCCCCTCTTTCGACTCCGCACCAGAATCCATAAAACACAATTGACATGACATTTGTTACGGCTGTGTTTCATTCCTGAATATCTTTCTCCATAAATACAGAGAAAGATCTACATATCTATGGAGATAGAGCCTCACATATCCATTATATCCTATTCAACACGTAATACTGATATTCCATCTACTGCTCCGAGCTGTTCTGCTTCCAACATTGAATTATTTGCTTCTCCCAACCTCCATTAACCAAGTTTGGGGAGAAAAAGCTAGCTGCCACATAAGTCTTGACGAGAATAAAGTCTCTTTATTACTATTATTATTCCCCTAATGGTCTGTGCAGTATCGTACATAACTTTTTAGGCCTTCATAAAACCCCGTTGATAAACATTTGACAACTTGTTACAATTTTAAAACTTTCATTGCCCGTCCGTGTGGCACCACTGGAAACTGACAGCGCGCGGTGAAGGCGGCCTCAGGAGCTTTCAGTGACGCTGTGAAGAACTTTGCAGCCCCTCGCAGCTCCTAATTTATGACATGTGCACGATGAGTGATCAAGATTCACTATGCGCCGTTATAAGAAACAGGCCAACCGATTCATAATTTTCAGGAAAGCTGGCTTTAACAGCCCTATTAGTTTTACAATTCCGACTTTTGTAAGCTTCAATTCGTTATGTTTGAGTTATTTGCTCTGAGGAGTTTGAGTGCCCTTCCTGGGGCCCTCAGGTCTGTTTCTCCCTACGGCCACACTGAGAGTTCAATTAAGATAAACTCTAAAAGTCAAAGGAAAAAAATCTGTAGATGTCCATTCAAGTTGAAAATACGCAGAGCTTCCTCTGTTTATTAAAAAAAAAAAAATGTATACGAAATGAGAGATGAGTTGTGCTGGGGTCTATGGGCTACATTACAGCTTTTAGACATTTGCAAAACCTGATCCTGTATTGGACTTTACAAGATTAATCCCTTTGTCTATTGGGGAAGGAGGGGCAGTTAAAATGCTAAAATGAGTAAGATATATATGTATTCAAAAGGCATATTTGATCCTGGCCTATTTACCTGTTAAACTGCGGAGACATAAAATTTGGTTTTTATATGTGCCTTAAATATTTATTATATATACATCGTCATTCATTCATTCATGGAACAAATGGTTTCTAAACACCTATTACAGGACTTGGTAAACTATAGTCTGAAGATCAAATTCAGCCCACTGCCAGTTTTTGTATGGACCATCAGCTAAGAATATTTTTTGCATTTTTTAAATCAAAAGAACAATAATATTTCCTGACATGTGAAAATTGTGTACAATTCAAGTTTCAGTGTCTGTAAATAAAGTTTTATTGGAACACAGCCACACTTCTTTGTTGACATGCTGTTCCTGGCTGTTTTCACACTATGGTGTCAGAGGTCAGTAGAGTTGACAAAACCATGTGGCCCACAAAGTCTAAAATACTCACTACCTGTCCCTGATCCATTTTATTCCAGGTTCTGCAGATGAAAAAAAAAAAAAAAAAGACAAATGAAATAAAAACAGTGGTAAAACACAGCAAGCTCTTCTTCCCCCACTCAGGGCAGCAGTAAATAGGTCGACTGGTTGTAAGTTCTACGGAGGAAACTAAATCAGTAAAAAGTACATCAAGTACAGACTGATAAGGTGTGTTGACTAGGTGACTCAACTACCAGGTGGCATTGCCATCAGGGACCTGATTTTTGAAACAGTGAATAACTCTTGGTGAATTTCCAAATAAAACAGAGTACAATTCTCCTTCAATTTACACAGTGCGTATTGAAAGTGTACAAAGAATACTTTGTGCTACATATAAAGTGGTTCTAGGTCCCGATCATTATAATCAGGTTTTTCAGCTACCTGACTGCCTGACAGGATGCTAGAAAGCCATGCAAGATGTGGAACAACCCTTCATTGTGCTGGACTATCCCTCACATGGCAGGATGTTGGGTAACCTTGGCCTTCACCCACTAATTCAACATAGACGTTGAAATCTCTGAGAGTGTTGTCAGACTTGGAGGGAAGACAGAGGTTGTGATCTATAAGCCAAGTCTTTGACAAACGAGGAGAGTGGCCAGGAGGGAGGTAGATAATCACAGAGGAATGATCAGTGGTGTGCCGGTAAATGCTTCACAACTGGCTCTGATTTGCAGCATTTGCCGATTTTTATGGTGTAAACACTCCCGCCATGGCCGTTCTCAAGTTACCAACATGATGTCATTACATACAGAACCAGTACAGGCCAGCTCCAGCAAACCACTGGGATGGCTAGAGACTTACAGGCAAAAGGCATGAACCTCAAATGAGCAGTCATTTTTACCTGAGGGTGTGAGAGCAACCATCTGAAAGATGCCTGTGAGTGGCATATTACCAACCCAACTTCCCAGCCCAGAAGGCCACAGAGAAGGCGGAGATAAATTCCTTCCCTTGGCTAAGTGGTGATCTCAGGGATTCGATCAAGGAGGGAAAGGTAGAAAGCATTTTTTAAAGCTGATAAGGATTCGATAGAATTTGTTTACCAGGAAACAGAATTCTGGAAGAAAAAAAAATATGGGAATGTTCTGGAGAAAAGGGGGCATAAGGAGGCAGGGTAAGAAAATCTACAGCACAAGGACACATTCTGGGTGTGACCAAGGGTGACAGAGAGCCTCACCCTATTCCAAACCAGATCTGACAACCATCGAAGAGACAGTATTTCAGCAAATTCATCTTCCACAGAGTCATCAAATTATGATAATTTAGCTTCAGCAACTACAGTAGCTGCTCAAAAAAACACATTATTACAGTGGAGCTCTGCGAAATATTTTGCACATACAGCAAACGTGGCAAAATTTGCCACTTCATTGACTTTGTAAAACTGAAAGATCTCCCCCTTTGTCTTGTTCAGTTTCACTAATTGCATCATTAGCAGAAGGCCATTTGACCAATATGGAGGAGATAAAAACTACTTTTTCTACATTTTAAGTGGAAATGTAAGTTAAAATATAAAAATATCCAGGCCTATGTGGTGCAGAATCCATACAAGATAAGATAGTGAAGTAATTATAGAGATGTCGTCTTCAAAAAATGAAAAGTTACTTCTTTCATGTCCAATTGGCGTGATTATACGACCAATCTCAGCTTCTCAATCTTCATAACATGGACACTCTTTGATAAAGAAAAAAGTCAGACTGAATACAAGCACAAGAAGGAAAGGTCTGAAGAGACAGGGAAGGATGTGAGAAAGCAAAGACAGAGTCCTTGAGACCGAACATGGCAGAAGTGGAGACCTCAGCTGTGCCCGAGGTGAATGATCTCTGAAGGTAGGACCTGCTGAGTCAGCGGTGATGGGTGGGGTGGCAGGCCTGAGGGCAATAATGAATGTGAATACCTTGAAAGGAACACACAATTAACCAATGCCCTATATGACCACCCAATACTTTAGTCCACTATACATATGGCAATGGAGGGTAAAGTGTGTGGCATAAAGGAAACCTTGTCTGGATAACTTTATGCCTGTAGTTATAATTAAAAGCACAAATGAGCTGGCTGGATCCTATTCCAGTTAAGGCATTAGCATCATTTGGTATTTGGAAATGTGACTCAATCAATACCAGGCACTGCTACAGCTAAATTATAAATGGAGACTCAGCTATGGAAAGCCAGGAGGGTCACATTAGGAGAAGCCACTTGAAGAAGACTTTAACAGTCTGAAGGGGAGCCCAGGAGTGAAGAACAGACTTTGAAGTCAGACCTGTGTTTGAATCCTGGCATCCAGTCCCATTATTGCAGAAGTCATTTAAGCCCTCTGAGCCTCAGTTTCCTCATCTATAACATGGAGATTAAATAGTACCTACATCCTAGAATTGATGTATGGCTTAGATTAAACAATGCAATGAAGTGGTTAACACAGAGGGCATGAGAAAGCCTCAGGCCCAGAAAAGCAGGTTCTTACAGCAGGAAGCAATTCTCAGGGGTATAGAGAATGTGGGGCAATGGGGAGGGCAGAGAAGAGCTCATGGAGAAAAAGTGGCAGGTGAACAAAGACCTGAAGGAAGAAAGGGAACAAGCCTTGCCTATATTTGGGGGGAAACTTCCCAGGCAAAAGGAACAATGAGAACAAATGCCCTAAGGTGGGAGCATGCCAAACTAGTGAGCAGAACAGTAAAGAGGCCAATGTGTCTGGAGCTGGAGCTGGAGCGGAAGAGGAAGGGAGGTGCTAAGAAATGAAGTGGTAGCCCCAAGGGAAGGCAGATGAAAGACTGAGTGGGCCACAGCAAGGACTGTGGGATGAGATGGAAGGCCATTGGAGGGTTTGGAGCACAAAATTTTACTTGTTCAATGAAGGCAAGAACAGAACAGGAATACCAGTGAGGAGACCACTGCAAAACTTAAGGCAGAGATGATGGTGGCTTGGAATGAATTACAGCAAAATCCAGGTGCTCAAAAAATGACATCAAGAGTCCATTTTTCTCAGTGTCTGTTCCTCTCCTTCCTCTGTCTTGGCTTCATAGTCCCAAGAAGAAGCAAAACAACCAGAAGCAACTCCAGGATTACATTCAACCAGCGAAGCAACCCCAGAAGAAAAAACATTCTCTTCACCACTAGTTGGAACAAAGACCCAGGACCAAGTCTCTTTGGCCCTACTTGGGTTGCCTGGGCAACCGTAGACTAATCCCAACAGCAATAATGATGAACCAAGTCTGCTCACATGCCCATCCCAGGAAGCTAGAGGTAGGAACAGCCCCCACAGCAATCACATACTCAGCAAAAGGAGGGAAGAGGTTCCCTCAAAAGAAGTCTGATAGAGATTGTCAAGGAGAATCTCCATTCTCCTTTATATCATAATAGAGTTTCTAGCTGAGCACATGGCCACACAAAGTCCATATTCCTCAGTCTTGCTTGCAGTTGGGCAAGGCCACATAGTTAAATAATGTGTGAACAGAAGTAATAATGTACAACTTGTATATTTTGCCCTTAAAAGGAAGGGGGTTCCACCCACCTTCCCTCTCCCCTCTGGCTGGAATGGAACCCCAGTGGTAGGAATCCTGGGTCATGCCGACAATAGAAGCATCATAATAATAGGAAGTAATGGAATGGAAGAACCCAGGGTTCCTAACAGATTTTCAGAGCAGGGTCACCCTCTCAGTTTAAACTTTTATTCCTGTGAGACTGAAATAAAATTCTATGGTTTTAAGTCACCATTTGAGGGGGAGGAGCCTATGCAAAACAGACCATAATCCTAACTTACACAGTTTGAATTTTACTACCACAAGGAAAGATAGAGAATGGAAAGAAAAAAAAAAACCAGTAATGATCTTCATAGTCAGCATACAGTAAGATTGTTAATTCTAGAACTTTAACAGTCACTGATGTGGGGTTTTTCCATAGAAATTTCACAGTTCTGCAAGAGTTCTACCCTACTTAAGATCTATTGCATCAATTTGTTCAAAGAAAGCTTTGAGCCTTTTCCATTTACAAATGTAACCAACCTTGCTTAATCTTGGCATTATGTCTTCACTACTGAACTCATAGAGGGTGTTTCTTGAGCTCCTCTGAGATGGGAAAGAAATCACCAGATTGTTTAGGTAAACTGAGCCAATGCAGCTGGAATAGAACTCAAGATCCCACAAGAGCAGAAAGGGGGCAAATCACAAAAATCCGATTATCATGTCATCTCTGGAAAAATTTCATTCAAAGGCAAGAGTCAAGATTCTTGCTGCTTTTCTGACAAGAAAGAAAAAGGAACACAGACCATGAAATATACTTTGTCTAGTGAGTGAGGAAGCAAAGGTGCCCCTTACATGCAGAGAAATAAAATTTTTATTTACAGTATTGTTAGTATGGATGATACTGCCCTTTCCTTCACTAATATTTTATCATCCCAATGAGTTCCTACATAGAACAAAAGAAAACTCCATTTATTTTAATAATTTTATTATTTGAATTTTGATTATATATTACATACGATATTATTATAATACTAGAGGCCTGGTGCACAAAATTTATGCACCGAGGAGGAGGGTGTCCCTCAGTCCAGACTGCACCCTCTCCAATCTGGAACCCCTCAGGGGATGTCCTACTGCCGGTTTAGGCCTGATCCGGGTGTATGAATCATCTGGGGCACTGGTTGAAAGGTAGATTGATTCAGAAGATCTTGGATGCTGGTGCCAAACCAACTGGCTTGAGGAGGTACAAGGAAGCATAAAATAAAATAAACGTAAGTAGGAAAACCTAGAGCCCTGCCATATGACTTCCAATTATTTGATGACTTTGCAAGACAGACTCAGACCCTTCACACTAAGATATTTACCAGATTTGGAGAAACTACTGAGCATGCTTCTATCACCTTTGTTCCTTAAAGGATAAGACACAGGATCACCTGACCTATAACAGCAATTTTCAATCAGTTGCCACAAGAATTGTTAAAGCATGCAATACCCAACCATTTAGTCAAGGGCACTGACCTCTTTTCCCTTAGACTGTCAAATAAAAAAATGACAACAGCCCTGACTGGTGTGGCTCAGTTGGCTGGAGAGTCATCCCATATACAAAAAGGTTGCAGGTTCATTTCCTGGTCAGGGCACATACCTAGGTTGTGGGTTTGATCCCAGTTGGGGCACATACGGAAGACAACCAATCGATGTTCTCTCTCACATCGATGTTTCTTTCTTTCTTTCTCTCTCTCTCTCTTCCCTTCTCTAAAATAAAAATAATTTAAAAAAGGACAACAGCCAACCATAGCCATACAGTATGAATGAATCAAAATTATGCTTATTTTTGTCATATTTTTAAAAAATAATAATATGTTTTTTGCTGCACCACAGAATTTTAGTAATTAGTTTATGTGTGCTATGAGATGAAAATGGTTGAAAATCGCTGAGTTATAAGAATCCTATGTAATAAAAGGCTAATATGCAAATAGACCAAACAGCTGAACAACCAGAACAACTGAACAACTGGTCACTATGACATGCACTGACCACCAGGGGGGTGTGTGCAAAATATGGTGGGCGATGGCCACAGCGGGATGGTGGAGCAGGTGACTGGGGGCACCAGACCAAGGCAGGGCGCTGGTCACTGTCATTGGGGCGAGCCTCTGGTAGTTACTGAAAATTATTTGCTCCCATGCGCTGCAGTCCCACCTGGCACTCACACCTGCTGCCAGCGCTGGACCTGCTCACAGCTGGCACTGGAGCTGCCGCTCACACCCACTGCCGGTGCCCGGTGCCAGTCCCAATCACTTGGCACCATCAGGGGGTGCGAGCAGCGGCTGCTGTCCCTGATTGCCCCTGAGGGCTTCTCCACCTCCCCCTGCTCCTGAGGGGCAATCAGGGAAGCAGCTGCCACTCGCACCCACTGCTGGCACTGGCCCCAATCACTCCGCACCGTTAGCGGTCAGTGGTCGCGAGTGGGGCCAGCTCTGTCAGCACATGGGAGCAGTGGCGGCAGGAGCCGGCACTGCTGGCGACAGGGAATCAGGGACCAGGGGCTGTGGTGGGAGGGGCCAGGCAGGGGTGCAGAGGATGGACTGAGACTCATCCCTGTGCCTACCGCAGCCTCGCGGCCCACAGTTCCTTTCAAGGTGCACAAATTCGTGCACTGGGCCCCTAGTGAGTGTTATAAAAGAAAGGAATGTAGAACACCAAACCATTTCTCCTTTACCTTTTACATATCCAAATAAAACTTTTTATAGTTTACTTTTTGCATTTCAGATCTAAGATTACAGACTTTGTGTGTTCATGTGTGTCCCTGTGAGTGTGTGTGTGTGTGTGTGTGTGTGTGTGTGTGTGCACACGCCTGTGTCTGTGTGCCTGGCTATTCTGCATGTATCAAAACTTTTCTTCTTTTCTAAACACAGTCGTCTTTACATACAACTTTGACAATACACTTTCATTTTGTCAGAGTTGCTTGGGGTGAAATTCGCTCAGCCATTAAAAGGTGGGAAAGTGTCCTGCTTCTGTGTATATGAGAGAAGGCCACTGTTTTGTCATATGTCAGCTACCCATCAGTCGAAGCAGAGAAAGCGATGGTACGTGATGGGGTCAGGAAGAAGCCCTTCAAGCCTTAATTATCAGAGTGCCCCCCAGTTTCCCGGGGCTTGTCAGGGACTCGCGACAAGCTCAGAGGCAGACGAAAAGACAGCGGTACATCACCAACTGGTTAATTAGCAGTGAGCACAAAGCAACCCAAGTTACAAGCCCAAGAATATATGCCACAGACTTGCATTTTGTATGTTGGGTTAAAGCAACACATGCAAGGGAAATGGTGAATATTCCCAAAGTATCACAGTTGTTCTCTTGGGTCCAGTGAGGATGGCAAGTAGTTCTTTTATGCCTCAAAGAGTTACTGAGGACCTACTATGTGTCTGATCCTGAGGTTGCAAAGAGGAATATAATGTGACTGGTTGATTCATTCTTTCTTTCATGGATTCATTCTACAAATATGTATTGTTGTCTATTTCCTACTACATCCAGGCACTGAGCTAGACTCATAAAAAACAAACACATATTTTGACACTTGTAACAACAGGGATGAACCTGGAAGATGTTATGCTAAGTGAAATCAGCCAGACACAAAAGGACAAATACTGGATGATTCCACTCATAAGAGGTATCTACACAAGTCAAATTCATAGAGACAAAGGAAAGAGCGGTGGCTGCCAGGGGCTTTGGGGAAGGAGGGATGGAGAGTTAGTGGTTAACGAGTATGAGGAGTTAGTTTGAGAAGATGAAAATGTTCTGGAAATGGATGGTGGTGATGGTTGCAAAACAATATGAATGCATTTAATGCCACTGAACTGTCCACTTCAAATGGTTAAAATGGCAAATTTTATGTTATGAATACTTTACCACAATTTTTAGAAATTTTGAAAGAAAGAAAAAAACATTGTATAATTCCTGCTTTCATAGTGATGACAGTCTATGGGGAAGATAGATGTGAAATAAACCAAGAAATTATTATATAACTATGCATAGTAAGATCAATCTAAAGGGTCAGGTCCCTCTCATCTGGGTCAACATGACTAATTTTCCTAAATGCGAAAACAACCACAATATTACTTGCTTTATAAAAGCATTCTTCACTTTAAAAATGAATCCCTTTAAATATTGAACTTTGGAGTACGCCGAAGGTTTATAGATAAATCCTTCACCAAATAACTAAGGGACCAAAAGGCAGAGAATTTTCAAGATAAAGTATTACGAGGCAGTGCCCATTGAAGATCAATCAGAAATTACTATAAGCATCTTGGTAATTACAACAAAAACTAATGGAAAAAATGATTTAACTCATAAAAGTTTACTATGTACCCAGTCTCACACACACACATACCTATAAAATGATGCAATGAACAAAATCTATAGGATGCTGCCTAGTTTGCATATTTCATAGACACAGTTATTGCTCGTGAGCAGAATGTTCCATATTTACTTGTCCAATATTCTTGCTCCTGCTGATTATTGGAGCATTGGAGTTTTTCAAAATATAAAAACAGCATGTCACTTCAATACCCACTGCTATTGTGCAAAGGGTTTAAACTTTTGTGCCTTTGTTTAAAAAAATCCTTAGCAAAAGCACTCATTAAAATGTAGAGACGATAAGCATCCAAAAATTTAACTTGGAACTTGCATTAAAAAAAAAACCACAAAACCTGCACAAAGCCCTTGGATTGAACACTGTGCTTTTATCCTCCGACGATGTGGCAAACTTTCAGCATTTCCTGCGATGTTTTCCAGCTCCTTTAAACACCTGAAGGGTCTCTCGCAGGCTGGATTGGTTGGCAGGAAGGGTGTGAATAGAGAAAAAATAGCAGAAGGGGTGAAAAAGGGAAAGGGTGCCTTTTAAAGTACTGCCTCCCCCAAATAATCACATCCCTTAGCAGTGACTTTATCGGGTCTAAAGCAAAGAAAACAACTGCCAAGATAATTAACAATTCTGGTTTTAAAAAGCCGAAGTTGATTATCTAAAAGGGCAGGCTGCTCTTTAAATTAAAGATGATATCTGAGGCATTTGCAGCAATATATGTTATAGCCACTGTATTATCCATAAATATATAGGTCAGAAGTCCTCTCCCAACTGTCTGGAGGAGCCGGCAGGTGAAATAATTGAGCGGAGTGGGCTGGGGAGAAACAGAGGCGAACTAGAGAGAACACAGGCTGTTCAAATGGAAAGATGTTTCTCAGGCAGATGTGGCTCCATATAGATGGAGCTTTCAAATTTCAGAAGCCAGGAATTCTAATTTTCATGTAAAAATCTCCCTTCTTGCCCAGATGACACCAAAGACCCAGGAGAGCCAGGAACCGTTGGCTGGAGTCACAACCCTAGCGCTTACAGAAGAGCCTGGCACCGCAGGGGGAAGCAGGAGTTCTGCCTGGTTCACGTATGAACAGACGCACTTCACCGTGGAGAGTTGAGGAGCGATCGTGGCTGGGTAATTCAGGGCCGGCCTGTCTTCATCCACTCCGGAATGGAGACAGTTTTGCCCTTTGGGCATAGAGAGTGGCAAGTGTCTCGTCTTTACACTTGTTCAAATTGAAGGCAGAGAGATATTGAGGTGAATTTCCCATCCAGGACAATTGGCAAGAGGTATCCATGAGAGTATAAACACAGAAATAGAAGAAAGTGGGAGGACCAATACCAACTATTTGCCCCAAAATATGCCTGTCCCCATTGATTTTGTCCATTTCAGGAAATAATAGCTCATCTGTCTTATTGTACAGAACGCTGTGGTCAACCTTGACTGACTTCTCTTTCTCTCACACCTCGTAGCCCAATTAGCAACAAATTCTGTTGGCTCCATATGTCTGACCTGAATCACTGCAATGACCTCCTGGTTTCCTACTTCTGTCCTACTCCTTGATAGTCTAGGTTTTACCCCCCTTTCAGATGCATGACATTAAAATCAAATTTACATCAGGTTTTCCACTTCTTCAACATTTTCCAGTGACTCCTATCTCCCTCCGAGTAAGAGCCAAAGTTCTCCAGCAGCCCAGCCGGTCTCCTATCTCTCCCTGTTCACTTGAGCTGAGCCCACGGATAGCCTTGCTGCCCGCCAACAGGCCAGGCGCATGCCCTCTGCAGTTTTTCCATTTGCTGTTTGTTCTGTCTGGGCCGCTCTTTATGGAGAAGCCACTGTCTTGTCCTCATGTCCCTCGGTCTTGGCTCAGATAGCGCCTATCGAGGAGGCCTTTGCTGAAAACTCTCTGTAAAGGAGCAGCCCAGCCCACAGCCTCCCTTTCTGTTTTCTTTACCAGGTTCATCTTTCTCCGTAGCATTTCCCACAACCTGACAACCCTGAGTCCCTCCACCAGGGGAGATCCCCGGGCGGATAACGATTTTATTTTGTCCACTGCTATCCCAGCTCCTAGACCTGCCGGGCACATAGGGAGTACTCAACATATATTTCTTGAGCAAATAAATTTCGGAACCAGACAAATTTACATTTGAATACCAGCTCTGACACTTCCTGTGTGACCCTGGTCAGACCCCATTCCCTCTCTGAAGATCTATTTAGTAATCCCCTGCTAAATATGATAATAATTTATCCCCTTCAAAGTGTTTGCAATGTAAGTGCTCAAATCAATAAATAGTAGCTGTTCTTAGCCTAGACCCTGCTGATCTCCCACCCCTCTGATGTCCTTATTCACTGGGCTCCAGCCACTGGCCTGCACACTCCTGCTCAAACACACCCAGTGAGTTCCCACACGACCCTCCCACCTGCCGCTCCATTTGCCTGGAACAGGGGTCCCCGGCTCTCTACATGACTGGTTCATGTCATCACTCCAATTGCAGCTATGATGGGACCTCCTCGAAGAAGACATCCCGGCCTCCCGGCCTCAAGTACCCCATCAGTCCACTCAATCACATCACCGGTTAATTTCCTCCATACACTCTCCCCTCGTTATTCATTGGCACGCTCACCTTCGCATGGCTGCCCCCACCAGGAGATAAACTCCAGGAGGAGACAGCTCATCTGTCACATTCACCACCACTTCTGTAATACCTGGCACATAACATGCACTTAATAAATACCTGCGGAAGAGGCGAACAAAAGACTTAATGGAAGAAATGTACAGAGACAATAAGGTATACGCATGATAATGCATTTTTATGGCTATCATGGCAGGATCTCAGTTCCCATATGGACTGAGGATCAGGTGATGATTGGGAAGAGGGAGAAGCAGAATGGTGAGAAACTTTTGAAGGATTCTGCGTCCACGGGGAAGAGACCTGGAATATATTTTAGTTTTTAAAAGACGGAGTAAAGTGGAAGTGTAGTTTGAAGTAGGCAGGAAAATAGAAAAATCATCCTTCTTACCCAGATGACACCAAAGACCCAGGAGAGCCAGGAACCGTTGGCTGGAGTCACAACCCTAGCGCTTACAGAAGAGCCTGGCACCGCAGAAGGAGGCAGGAGCTCTGCCTGGTTCACGTATGAACAGACGCACTTCACCGTGGAGAGTTGGGGAGCAATCGTGTCTGGGTAATTCAGGGCCGGCCTGTCTTCATCCACTCCGGAATGGAGACAGTTTTGCCCTTTGGGCATAGAGAGTGGCAAGTGTCTCGTCTTTACACTTGTTCAAATTAAAGGCAGAGAGATATTGAGGTGAATTTCCCATCCAGGACAATCAGCGAAAATTCATTTCTTTCTTTCCCTTTAGTGTTTCCCATAATTCACTCTGATCGCCATGTATAGGCAGCAAGAATTGCCTGTGAAAAGGGGGGACTGTGAAACTTTCAGTTGTTTGCAAAATATTAGTAACGCTATAAAAAGTTTATGTTAATTAATGCTGCATTTTAATAGATTTCCTGGAAGTTTGTAACTGCGTACTATAAAGGCTTTCAAGATAATGTATGATACAGTGGTTATCATAAACTCCAAAGCAGTTCAAATGTTCCTTTTATGTCTCAATAACTTTCCCCCAAAAGTTACAGTATTTAAAAGATTCGAATGCAGAAATAAAAAGAAAAAATTTTCCCCACCAGGGGCTATTTTAAATGTTTATATCTCATCGTGATCAATCTCATTTCTCAGCAACACTGTACTTAGGCTTGTTTGTAAGCAAAAAGCCCTCTGCACACACCATCAGTCACATTAGCATCGACTGGCCCCTGTCTAGAAGGTTCTCCAGAGGTCAGGCAGGTCAGACACCTCACATCTTCCAGAGTCTTGTGGGCCAAGACTTTATGCATATGAGCTTTCCCTTGTCGTTGTTTATCTCTCTAAGTTTGAACAAAATGAATCATTTGCAGTTCGAAGAAGCCGCATTTTTCATGTTCCACAGGCAGACCAAAGGGAGAGTTTGGATGTAAGAGTATCAAGAGAGAGCAAATCCAAATTCAACGTCAGTTTATGGTTTAGAGCAGTGATGGCGAACCTTTTGAGCTCGGCGTGTCAGCATTTTGAAAAACCCTAACTTAACTCTGGTGCCGTGTCACATATAGAAATTTTTTGATATTTGCAACCATAGTAAAACAAAGATTTATATTTTTGATATTTATTTTATATATTTAAATGTCATTTAACAAAGAAAAATCAACCAAAAAAATGAGTTCGCGTGTCACCTTTGACATGCATGTGATAGGTTCGCCATCACTGGTTTAGAGCAAGCATGTCAAACTCGGGGCCCGCGGGCCACATGAGGCCCACAATGAATATTTTTGTGGCATAGCCAATATAACAGTATGTAAGAAACTTCTTAATAAAAATTTTGTAACTTAATTTTTACAATATCCTGTTATACATAATCATTAATAACAAACTACATCGTTCACTAATTACTGATCACTATAATCGTGTTGCATTCATTTCCCTTATGCACTTACGCGCAGGCGCACCATTTCTCTTCACTAATACCAGCAGCAAATATTTTAGCAGCTGATTGCCATGTCATTAGTCTTGCACTGAGTTGTTTGGTGTGCACAACAGGAAATATTTCACTTTCAGAGAACAAGAAAAATAGGTTTATTTGCATTACGCTTATTAATTTGTGCAGTTATTCAGTGTCTGTTAATTAATGTTCAAGAAAAGTATTAACTTTTATTAAAATGTTCTATTATTTTATGTTAACAATTATTTATTTCAGCCCTTTGTATTCAGCATGTCTCTAACGAAATAAACCCATGTATCTATAAAAATTGAAGCTTTTGTGTTTTTTCAGCCCACATACACTTAAACCTTGTTTATTTGGCCCGTGTCAGCTTTAGAGTTTGAACTGCTTGGTTTGGGTGTTAAACTTAAAGCCACAAAAGACAAGGCCTCTGTGGATTTTTCAGGGAAAACAAATGGTTTGTCTCTATTCCACTCTGAAGGAGTTGGACATCTCGTTCCAATATGAATCACCATTTCTGATGAAGATAAACAAAAGATTTTCTTGTGACTTTAAAGAACAAAAACAGTAAGTGTTGCCAAAAATAGATTATTTTTCATGTAAATGGCTTGATTAGTGACAACAGTGGGAAAACTTTAAGAACAGAAACCTGAAATGAGTTGTGCAAGTGAGGCTCCACTTCATTCTTATTTAAGGCCGTGAATCAAACTAGGCCACGGTGAACCTCTGAACAAATAAACCACACACAGGCGCGCGCGCACACGCACGCACACACGCCTCACCTTTCACCCGCCACATTTTACATACAGTGGAATGAGAGCTTGTGGCTCTCAGAGAAGGCCTTGGAAGCCGTGTGTCTCTTCCTTTTCTCCACTCTCCAGGTCCCAGTTATAAAGCCTTTGTCACCTGGGCTCTGTATCTGACAGCACCTGCATATTCTGTTTAATCTCATGTCCAGGAAAATAATATGTTTCCTGAACTTCTGAACATCAGTATGATTTTTCCATCAAAGTTCTAAGCTCTCACCCTGGCCTGAGTTGCTCAGCGGTTAGAGTGTCGGCCCAGGCACCTAAGGGTCTCAGGTTCGATTCCCGTTCAAGGGCATGTACCTGGGTTGCAGATTCCATCCTCTGCCCCAGTCTGGGCATGTGCAGGAGGCAACCCGGGGATGTGTTCCTTTCACATCAATGTTTCTCTCCTCATCTCTTCCTCCCTCCCCTGCTCCATCCTCTCTAAAAATCAATGCAAAAAATATCCGCGGGTGAGGGTTAACAAAACAAAAAAATTCTAAGCCCTTATTGTGACCTCAATCCAAGATTCTTACTAAAATCTCAACATGATCAAAATACATACGTGTGTATATCAACTTTGCTAGTTAGCATGGCCAAAAGTGAATAATTCAAGGTTGCAAATACTTAAGAGACTTAACAAAGGTCAAACACTCAAGTAACTTAAGTGGAAATCACAGTAATCAGTGGCAGGGTGAGCAACCACCCCGATTTTCCCAGGGCAGAAGAATTCCCATGACGTTGAGATTTTCATCCCTAAAAGCAGGACAGTCCTGGGCAAACTGGACAGCTGGTCAACTCAAAAGCTGTGTAATGAAATTAGCAATGGAGATTTTTCTAAAAGGTCAAAAACTCCAAGTTCCTCTTAGAATCTATGATCCTACAAGGGAAAAATATGTATACTTTGCTATTACTAATCCTTTATTTTTATCATCCGGGAATGCAGATCTTCATTTATGCCCTCCTAGACACTCAGCTCGCTCTCTCTCTCTCTCTCTCTCTCTCTTTCTCTCTCTCTCTCTCCATCTTTCTGCATTTCTTTGAAAATGTCTAATTTTACAAATGCCACTTTGAATCCATCCTTTAGAGACCTCATTTAAATATTTGTCAATAACACTTTTCTCTCCTCCTCCCCAGTCCCAGCGCCCACCCCACCCCCCCAATAACATACACACAATTAGTTGATTGAAAGCACGTTTCACATTTTGCTTTTCTCCTAAGCATCTCAGTTATGGGGTCCACACTGTGTGAGTCACTCATGCATGGTCCTCCAGGAAGAGCCAAAAGATGGAAGGGAAATACAGCCCGAGGAAAAAGTCTATAAAGATTTCTCGCTTTCCTAATCCCTTTTCTCTAATGTTTCTTTGTAAATTTGTCAGATGGGAATGAAATTGCCTCATAACTCTCCAGACGTGAAGAGCATCTCTGAAGAAAATTACGTACTTGTCAAAGCAAGGGGGAATTTATGTTGGTGTTCCTGAGATGTGATTTTATTCCTTCTATTTCCTTTGTGCACATCAGAGCAACGAGAGAGACAAAAAAAAAAAAACAACTCGTTTATGGATATTTTTTTCACTCTGGTGCATTTTTTGCTTCTATTTTTCCCTTTTGTTTTCTTATTCCCCCCTCCTTTCATCTATGTTTATTGCCAGTGACAGTAAACTTCCATACACAATCCTGGGATGATAGTAGCAATGATTTCTACCAGCATAAGGCAGTTCAGGCAGGCACGAAGATGATTTCCCCACGGGCACTTCAGCAAGGTGCCGCTTACATTCTGAGTCCTACCCGCTGCCGGCCAGGGACGGTCTGGGTACAAAAGTCTTGCTGTGATTCCTCCCAGGCAGTGGCATGCTTCCTGAAATTAAATTCCTTCCCCTAGACTGCACGTTCTGGCTTGCAGAGCCTGGGTTTTGTTTCTGGGTTCCGAAGCTGCAGGATCCTGCTTGTTTGGTAGGAACACTGTCCGTGGGAGAGGAGAGGAGCAGGGAATTTAAAGGCGAGCATACCTGGGTCTACTTCCCAGCTCTTCAACTCACCGGCGAGGCAGAATGATCGATTTTTATGAGCTTCACTTTTCTTATTTGTTCAATAGGAATGCCGCCTTCGTGGGGCTAGTGTCAGGATAAAAGAGAAGGTTTCCAGACTGTGAGGTTGCGTTCCTCGGGAGCCTGAACTCTGAGGCAGACAGCCTGCGTTCTGTCCCGGCTCCTCTCATTCCTAGCTAAGTGATCGTCAGTGAATCACTGCCCCCTCTGTTACCTCGGTTTCCTCATCTGTAAAGTGGGGAGGGTAACAACACTACCTCTAAAAGCTCCTATGGCCCTGACCGGTTTGGCTCAGTGGATAGAGCGTCAGCCTGTGGACTCAAGGGTCCCAGGTTCGATTCCAGTCAAGGGCATGTACCTTGGTTGTGGGCACATCCCCAGTAGCGGGTGTGCAGAAGGCAGCTGATCCATGTTTCTCTCTCATCGATGTTTCTGGCTCTCTATCCCTCTCCCTTCCTCTCTGTAAAAAAATCAATAAAATATATTTTTAAAAAAATAAAAGCTCTTATGAAGATCATATGAGTCAATACAATAACTTAGGGAGGTGCCTCACATTTTGTAGCTGTTTGCTATCTATAATAATAAAAGCATAATATGCTAATTAGACCAGAGAGCCAAATGACCTTCTAGACCAGCGGTTCTCAACCTGTGGGTAGCAACCACTTTGGGGGTTGAACGACCCTTTCACAGGGGTCGCCTAAGACCATCAGAAAACACATATATATTACATATTGTTTTTGTGATTAATCACTATGCTTTAATTATGTTCAATTTGTAACAATGAAAATACATCCTGCATATCAGATATTTACATTTTGATTCATAACAGTAGCAACATTACAGTTATGAAGTAGCAACGAAAATAATTTTGTGGGTGAAGGTCACCACCACGTGAGGAACTGTATTAAAGGGTCGTGACATTAGGAAGGTTGAGGATCACTGTTCTAGACGAAGCCGGGGCTTCAAGGGCCGAGCCCCTTGCACGAATTTCATGTATGGGGCCTCTAGTTTCATTATAATATACCAACAGCCCAGCACAAAGTATTTGTTCAATAAATACTTTTCCTTGTGTTCCTTTTCATAAGCTCCTTCCCTGAGAGCCTGTCTCACTGCCATCGTCTCTTCAGCATCCTGCCCAGGGCCTGCTCACCCAGAAGAAATGGAGCACTCATTCATGTCCAGACGCCTCGTGTCTAATGCTATTCTGTTCATTTCCTATTGCTTTGCACTACATTTTAACTATGAAAGGGAATGAGGAAAACAGTCCTCTTTTAATGTTCAAGCTTACAGAAAATGGCTCACCAAAAACTCACATGAATGCCTTAGGGAAAGCTGAGCAAGGAAACAATAGTGTCTTTTCAAACCAGCCGACATTCTACATGGCCCCCATCAGCGGCAGTGCCCATCTTTCCAGAAGCCCACTTTCACTAAATAAAAAACAAGACAGATGCTGCATGGATGGGTCCAGCTGGATTCGTAAGATCTTTCCAAAGGGGCTTCTTGAGGAAATCTTCATTGGGATGTAATGGCTAAGGAATTCCACCTCGTTCCGTGGGCGAAGGCTGTGCGTGTCCTCCACCTCGGAAGTCTGTCCGTGGCACGTCTGAAACTCAGCTGGAGCTGGAACAGTGCAGAGAACTTCTCCCTGGGCCCAGACCTAAAACTGGAGAACCTCACAGGTAAATCCTCATTATTCCATGAGCTTTCATGAAGCTGGCACACACACATCTCAGGACTTTCAGGTGCAGGGCGCCTGGTGGAGAGCTCTAGGGATGAGTTCAATGCCTTTGAAACGCCAGAGTGGGGTCCCAAAGATTGGGATGCCAAGGCCGTTTGTAATTACGTTTTCCTTCTGCTGGATAACGTTCAACCATTAAAGTAATTATAAGGCTTCAGGGAAGACCCAGCTTCCCCCCCCCCCAAGTCTGTTTCCCCTGCCGTGCTGATCAGAGCACACATTGTTTATTACCCCCTCCTTTACCAGCCCCCAAATATCATTACAGTGTCTGGGCCGTGATATACGTATGGTTGTTACCCTTTTAATGGATAAAAAAAGATTTAAGTACTTCATTCTGTTGCATTTTGACAGCTGTTAGCCATCATTTTTCCATTCACCTGCATTTAGCAATCCCATAAAGGCAGGCAATCTCAGAAGGCGCCGGCGCCCAGCCCCACAAGGTGATAATTCTGCATCGCTCCGGCCTATAAATACCTGCCACGCGTCTGCTGAGTCAGCAGGCTGTGACGGAGTGGCAGCCGTGCCCTTTTATCTGTGTGAGTGTCTCACGCAATTGGACCACCGGCCCCTGCAGTGAAAATCCATAGTATCGATCAGGCCATTTCTCCACTGTAATTCTTTTGTAGGAAATCCCTGATGACAAATTTTATCTGCACCACTTTTTGATCGCTGGTTTGATGTAAAGGATCTCCAAGGGCAGAGTTAAGCGCTGGGCCGTTCCACGTTATCAAGCAGCCGTTTTATTTACTGAAACTACAATTGTGGTCACACGGGCGCACACACACACAAAGGAAGAGAGACAGAGAGTACCGGGAGAAAAAATAGAACCAAATAATATTTCAAAGGGAACAGAAGGCGAGGGGAGGGCAGACTTCAGCAGAGGTTATAAAAGGCTGGTCCACATTTGCAACCACATAAATAGTAGCGATGGTGTTTGGATAATGGTGCTGAGGTGATGTAGGGCTGTATATTGAAATTGAGTTGGTCTATTTTTCTCCCCACGCGACCCTCGTCTTCTACCCAGGCTAGTTAGGCTTCTTGCTCTATGTCCTCAATATGTTAGAAGAATCTCTTTATCTGATGGTGTTCAGCAGAGATTAGGATCAGATGAATCCAAGACCCAGGTGACCTTCTGCCAAATATCCAAACCCCCACAGAAAGAAGGGAAAGGTTGCCCTGAACCTAGATCCTCACACAACTGCTGGGCTTGCTATTTCTGGGCATGAGTGCAAAGTGGAAAGAAAAGTAAATGACCCTCCGTAGACTCCATAGGCTGACACTTCCTCCCCTGCAGGTTCAAGACGAGCCCCAGGAACCCCCAGGTGCCACGGGGGGTAGGAACGCTCTCCTCCCGGACTGCTTAGGTGAGCAATACCCCGTCCACGGCTCGGCACTGTGAGCACTGGGGGCTGGAAGAGTCTTCGTTGCGGGAGTTATCCTGCACCTTGTGGGCTGGTCGGCAGCATCCCAGGCTTCTACCCGCTACCTGCCAGTGGCACTCCCTCCCCAGCTGTGACAACTGACAGTGTCCCCAGACACTGTTAAAGGTCCCTTAGAGCAGGGAGGGCAAAATAGCCCCAGGTGAGAAGCAGTGATCTGTAGGGCACTTGTGGGGGCCAGGGTGTGAGAGGTGTCCAAAAGTGGGAGACCCTTGCTATTTCAGTTCAGTTGGGCACAAACAGAAGTGAAACACATCGTCACCCTCAGCCCAGTAAGGACTAGGCTGGCTGTTCCTTGTGAGGAGTTGCAAACCGGATTCTTTCAACCTGACTTCTGCCTGCGGAAGAGTTTATTTGGCCAACAACTTTCATAATTGAACTTGAGCACTTTAGGTGGGACCTAAACTCTGCAGCTCTGGGCACCCCCTCACCCTGCCTGTGACCTTAACCCTGACGCTACTGCCGGGGCCCCTGAGGCATCGGTGCCCTAATTCATCCTCACGGTGATATTTCTAGGACGGTGGTTCTCCACAGGGGATGAGTCTGCCTCCCGGGACACATTTTGGCTGTCTCAGCTGGGGTGGGAGGGGAGGGCCATGCTGCTGGCATCTCCTAGGCCGAGGTCAGGGGCGCTGCTGAAGGCCCTACAAAAGGCACAGGGCAGCCCTGCACCACGAAGGCGTGTTCCACCCCAAGGGCTAATAGTGCCGAGGCTGAGACACGCGATTCTGATCTCTCAGCCTTTCCTGCGAAGGCGCGCGTGTTTGCAGGGCCTCGGGTCTGAGTGCGGAGCGGCCTTGCACGGGTATCTGTCTGTCTGTCTGCCTGTCTCTGCGTGGGACAGAGGCATGACTGAACCACTCCCGCCCTCCCTGGCAGCGCCTCCCCGCCAGATGGAAGGAAAACATCCCCAGCCCACATGTCTGGTCCTAAAAGACGGCTGCAGCTGCCCTGGGAGGTTATCAGGCCCGATTCGCTATCTGAAATCACTCCGGCAGCAGCGAGAGCGAGCGAGCGAGGGCACGGGTTCTCTGGGTCATCTCGCTTCTCTCCGCGGATCAGCACTTTCTTGCTCAGGAACTCGCCCAGCGGCGCCGGGAGGCGTCAGATGACTTTATTCCTCGCACCGGCTGGATCACGGGTCCGCCGGTGAGGGCCCCCACGCTTGAGGAAAGCTCATTAAACAGCTGGAAACCGCACTTCAGTGACTACACACAAGTGCTGCCGCTCAAATAGGGCCTCCGCTCTGATCTCTGATCTTATCTCTAATCCTGGGTGCCGCGCTGATGCCCATGGCAGTCCAGCTGGGGTCATGGACCAGAGAAGCGGGGAGGTGTGGGGAAGCGGCGGGGGGTGGGGTGGGGGGGGGGGCGCCTGCCAGATAAAATGCAGAATGCCTGGTTACATCCCAATTTCAGATGAACACCCAATAATGTTTAGTATAAGGATGTCCCATAATTCCAGAACAAAGTAAGTATTTTCGTTTAAGTAGGTCCCAAATATTGCATGGGACCTACTCGTACTAATGAGAAAAACTATTCCGTTATCTAAAATTCAAATTTAACTGGGCACCCTGGATTTCTGTTTGCAGACTCTGACCGTGGTGGTCTGGGGTCAACTGGAGGGGACTCATTCCAACTGAGAAGATCTGCTGGTTTACAAATTTGACCAAATGTTGCCACTCGCTGAGGCAGGATTGCAAGATCTTCCAATTTCTGCAGGAAAATATTTTTATTATTTTTATGTAAAATCTACTGATTTGACAATGCTGGCAACTAGCTTTTTAAAAAATCTACTAATTCCCCATAGAGGAAAGCAGGCAGGCCTGCAGGCTGCCTCCCGCTTGGGCCAGAGGCTCACCTGGGCGGTAGAAGGAATATCAGCTGAGTCTTTGTTGCAAGCCAGGCCTGTTGCAGGGGCCCATGCATAACTCACTGACTCCTCCCACCTGCTCTCCATGGAAACAGCAGGAAAGTGAGCAAAGAAAGCCTAAGTATTCGGCAAAGTTAATGAAGTAAGTGGCCCAGTTGGGGTTTAAAACCAGGCAGCCCCACCAGCACCCGTGTTTCTATCCATCACACCTCACCATCTTTCATAGCTTTCCAGAGGGCAAAATAATATATATATATATATATATATATATATATATATATATATACACACACACATACACACACACATATATAAACAGGTAATATGCAAATTAGCCAGGCATCATGACCAGCTTGAGGAGGCTGCATCACGACTGCTTAGAAGGACCTGCATGCACAGATGGGCAGGAGGAGACTGCATACCACCCCCAGCCCCAGCGGACATATGCACCAGGGGTGGGGGCGTGCTCTGAGCTGTGACACACACACCAGAGGTGGGGGTGTGCTCAGAGCAGCCTCACAGTGGGGCTCAGAGCACGCCCCTGGTAGGTAGCTGAAGCAGCAGGAGCGAAGCAGCCCTGGTCCCAGATGCCTGTCAGCAGCCGGAAGGAAGCAAGCCAGGTCCTGGGTGCCGGAGGGAAACTGGTGCCGGCAGCCAGGGGAAAGAAGACCTATTCTTGCACAAATCTTTGTGCATCGGGCCTCAAGTACAGAATAATAAATGTGTGTGTGTGTAGGTTACACATACACACATATACATAATCCTAAGGTTCTGAGTACGTCCTTCCAGACACAAAGTATGTGTGCTTGAGGCCAGAGGGGGTCAGTAACAGCACTGTGCCGGGTCATATTGGAGCCCAAAGCTAAAGAAAAAAAACAGTGATACTGACCCTGACTTTATTTAAAACTAGTGGCCCCATGCACGAAATTTGTGCACTTGGGGAGGGTCCCCAGCCTGGCCTGTGCCCTGTCACAGTTCAGGAGCCCCACGATTGATCACCCCAAAGAGGTAGGCCCCACCCATCCATCTGGGGCTCCTCAATGGATTGCCCCAAAGAGGTAGGCTGGAACTGCAGACCCCAAGGCCTCCGCACCACGCGGGGACCCACCAGCCTCACCTCCCCCACACCACGTGGAGAAGGCCGAGCCCCCCAGGCCTGGCTGCACGCAGAGCTGGGAGGAAGCAGGACTCCCAGGCAGGCTCTGTGCCTCTCATGCAGTGTCAAGCCCAGCCCCGCCCACCTGCACGTGTCCACTGTGCATGCAGCCATCTTGTGACCACTTGAGGGCATCACGGTGTGATGGCATGAGGACCACCTAGGCTTTTATTAGTAAGATGTTGCCATTTTGCTCAACATGGATTTGGATTTTTGTCATTAAGTACATTTTTTTCTAAATATTGCACTAAGATATTATTTTACCACAATAACTAAGAGTTGGGGGTGCCCCCTTAAATTTTGCACCCAAAACGAATATCTCATTTCCCTTACCTATGCCTTTTACAGAATAGCATTTCCACATTTCTTGGTAACTTTTCAGATTTTTTTTAAGTTTTATGGGGAAAATGTATCATACGCCAAGATGTTCATTACCTTTTTATTCAAAACAGTGAAAAACTAGTGATAACTAAAATGTTCAACAGAGGGGAGTTGATTATATAAATCACAGTATGCCGATACAAAGAAATAGTAGGCACCATTCAAGGGATGCTTACAAAGAGGTCTTGAAATGATGGTTAAGTAATAATGTAAAATGGAAAAAATGAGAAAGTAAATTTATTTTTGCAGCATGATCTCAACTATTCTTTTAAAAATAAAAGGAAAAAGAACAAACTGGGGGGAAAGACAGCAAAAGGTGACAGCAGCTTTCTCTAAGGGAGACTACAGGTGATTGTTTGTCTTTCTTCTTAAAGGTAGTGTGATGCCCTGAAAAATCAAACACGGGTTTTGGAATCAGAAAACTCTATGCTTGAGTTCTACTTCTTTTTTAAAAAACATTTTTTATTGATTTCAGAGAGGAAGGGAAAGAGAGATAGAAACATCAATGATGAGAAAGAATCATTTCTTGGCTGTCTCCTGCACACCCCTTATTGGGGATCGAGCCCGCAACCCAGGCATGTGCCCTTGACCGGAATTGAACCCGAGACCTTTCAGTCTGCAGGCCGACACTCTGTCTACTGAGCCAAACTTACTAGGGCATTGAGTTCTACTTCTAATAGGTACTTTGGGCAAGTCACTTAGCTTCGTCAGAGACCTGTCATGAGTCCTTAGGATTATGTATATGTGTGTATGTGTAACCTACACACACACACACACACACACACACACACACGCACGCGCGTCATCAGCACAGTGCTGACTCACAGAGATAATGATAGGTTATCAAACATTATTCATACTTTTTCGGTAGTTGCCAAACATTGGTAAAAAACAAATATAACTATTATAATCAGAAGAAAATAAATCCTTTGCCATCCCTAGGACTAAGGAGTTGCTAAATCAATTTTCTACAAGGACCAGGAAAGTAACATAAATAAGTGAAACGAGCTTCGTGTCCTACAACTAGAACTGGGGAGACTGTGGGGAACGGGGAAGCCCTTGTCCTGAGGAGGGTGCCTTCCACTCAGCCCAGGGGGATGCAAACTCAGCGATATCACATCCTTCCTCTGATTAAAAAAAAAAAAAGAAAAGTTGATTTCCTGCTTCATATGTAAAATGCTAGCAGTTCATTCAAATTTTTAAGAATAATACTCTTAGAAAGATCAAAGCAAACATGTTTATGACTCCGTATTTCTCAACCTCAGGAATACTGACATTTGGGGCTGGATAATTCTTTATTAGGGGGCCTGACTCTCCCCATACATTGTGATGACAAAAAATGTCTCTTGAAATTTCCAAGCATCCATAGGAGGTAAGATTGCCCCCAGTTGAGAACCACCGCTATCACGGAACCTGGCCATGGGCCACCTGTTGCAAAGTTGGAAAATTATTAGTCTGCATGTTCTCCATCTCTAAATATCTGCCTCCACACCAGCCTTTATTTTTAAAATATATTTCACCTTGTTTTCCTTCCAGGTTTTGTTGTTGTTGTTGTTTTTAAGAGGATAGAAAGAACAAAACAAACAAAAGAAAAGAACAGAAAAAATTGGGAGAAATCAAGAAGACATGAAGGACTAAGGGAAGAACTAAGTACCAATGGAAAGTAATGATTCACAAGGAAAAATGAGAAATGGGGGATGTTAAACACCCGAATCTCAACATATAAGACCCAAATGATCATAAGAAGAAAACCATCCTAGAGAAGCAAACTTTTTTATTATTTAAAATAACTCACAGGCCCTCACACACATTCTTCATATAGAGACTCACAACAAATAAAATCGGGGGAAACCAGTCCTCAGGAACACCTTTATTTGTCCAGGCAAACGCTATGGATCCTTCTGTGTTCATGCTCCTCTATACCAATCACAAATTCATTTCTGCACTCAAAATGTCTTACTCTGCTGGGGAGCACTCATAATGCCTGTGTAACATCAGTGTTGCTCTTATTATTGACGTACTCCATTTTCTGCACTCTATCTCAAACACTATATCCAGACGAACATCTTATTTAATTGAATGAGCTGACCCAATGGTCAGCTAAAATCAAGTAGCGTTCCCCCTCTTTCTGAACCCTGAGCTTGCCTTAGAAACCCAAGCTGCTGATTCTCACTAGGAAAGCTGAATTCTTTCAAGGTGGAATTCAGTCTTATTTGTTGGTATTACAAGAAGAAATCCCACCAGGCAAACGTATGCACGCTAATATGGAGGTAAATATTTTGATAGGTTATATGAGGTGTGTTTTAATTCCTGGTAATTTATTCCAACCTCTTGGCTCTTCTCCATTCAAAGTTCATTCTTTTGATAAGTAAAAGTGTTTCTTATCTTGTCATATCTTGAGATGTACCTAGAAAATGGCAGATCTTGGCTCCGTGAGGTTTATCATCGAGGATCTGAAGGACAAAGTTATAATAGTCTCAGGTTTTGAGTTTCAAAGTCAAGGTCCAGGAAAAAAATAAAATTTAGAGAAAAGTTATAAAAGGGCATATGATTAGGTAGAGCAAGATTTTTCCACCCAATTAGATATGGGGGAAGAGCGAGCCAACGCAAATAGATTTAAATGCTGGTGGAACTGCCAGTCCTAGAAAGGGTCCCCACGTCCCAGAATAGCCCCCAAATGAAGAGCAATGATAGAAATCGCAGAGAATTTTGAGGGATCCAAAGGAGAGGGTGCTGGGCTCTGCTCCTGGGTGAAACTCAAAAAGGTGGCAAGCTTTGGGAAACTTTCTCAATTCTGTTGGTGTGATAACAATGCAGTAGAATGAGCCAGGCGAACCCCCTGAAAATAATGGCCTGGGGAAGTTCCAGGATATGTGTTTCTGTCAGTGTGCCCAGAACATTGGGTGTGTTTTTTTGGGGGTGTGTGTGTGTGTGTTTTTATCTGTATGGCCAAGAATTATGCAAATGAGGCCAACAGAGTGAGCAGATAATCCGCCATCTGGCCCAGGACATGCAGAATGCAGGAGCAGTGTGTGTGGACTGTACAAGCAGAAACCAAATAGCAATACTAGGTATTTCATCCACTGACAGCCTGGACAGATGATGGAGTTAGCCCAGGTGCTATCCCCATCCATTCTAACCACCCTGTAGTCTTACTTAAGTCCCTTTAGAACATGTATGCATCTCCAGGGTGTCATGGCCTGAATTATGTCCCCTCAAACTCACATGTTGAAGTCCTAACCCCCAGTTCCTTGGAATGTGACTATAGTTGGACACAGGGACTTTAAATTAATGATTCAGCTTAAAATGAAGCTGTTTGGGTGGAACTCCATCCAGTGTGACTGGTGTCTCTATAAGAAAAGGAATTTTGGACACACAGAGAGACACTGGGGACATGCACACATGTAAAAAAGACCATGAGGACACAGCCATCCACAAGCCAAGAAGAGAGGCCTCAGACAAAAACTAAACCTGCTGACATCTTGATCTTGGACTTCTAGCCTCCAGAACTGTAAGAAAATTAATTTCTGTGTTTTAAGCCCCTAAGTCTGTGGTATTTTGTTATGGCGGCCCTAGCAAATTAATACACTGGGGCAAAGAGTTTGAAGCAGGAAAGACCCTTCATTGAGAAAATTTAGTGTGTCAGTCTAGATAAGCTAGGCCAGTGGTCAGCAAACTGCGGCTCAGCAAACCGCGGCTCACGAGGCACATGTGGCTCTTTGGCCCCTTGAGTGTGGCTCTTCCACAAAATACCAACTTCTGCGCATGGGCCATGAAGTTTCAATCGCACTGTACGTGCGCACCCGCACGTGGTATTTTGTGGAAGAGCCACACTAAAGGGGTCAAAGAGCCATATGTGTCTCTCAAGCCATGGTTTGCCGACCACGGAGCTAGGCTATACTATGATAACAAATGATCCCAAACCTTAATGGCCAGAAATAAAAAGTTTAGCTTTTGTTCATGAAAAACCAACTACAGGTCCAGGTCACTTTTGGGTGCTGCTGACCTCAATGTGGTGCAATAGCTTTCGAGGCTACCTCAGTTTTGCAGCATTTATGTATCTATCTTTTTCCACGAATGAGGGAAGATGAAGAGAGGATGCGAACAATTGCATGCCAACTCCTAAATGCTCACATTTTATTGGCTAAAAACAGTCCTATGGTCATATCTACCTTCAAGGAGGTGGGGAAGTGCCATCCTCCTGTGCACTCAGAAGGAGAGAAGAACTAGAAGTAGAAGTCGCATCTCCCATAAACATGAACCTAGAGTAGCAGGAATCAACTCAAGAATAAATAACTCATCTCCTGCCTCATGATGGAATGGGGCTCAGAACAGTAAACAAATGAAGTCAAGGAAAAACAAAGTTATATTGCTTTCACACCTGAATTGGCCATCTGTGATTCTGAGATCGCTAACACAAGTTAAAAGTCAGGACAGTTAGATTTGTGGGACTTCCATCTCGTTTCAGCTATCTATTGCTGCAATAACTCTGCATAACTAACACCCACAGTACCCAGCGGCTTAAAGCAATACATGGGCTGGTTCTCATGGTTATAGCAAGAGAGAGCGAGAACGAGAGAGAGAGAGAGAGAGAGAGAGATAAAGAGAGAGAGTGTGTGTTGAGAGGAAACTGAGTAGTTTGAAAATAACACCCCATCATTTCTAGCACATTCTATTGACCAAAGCAAGACACAGGGCAGCAAATATTCAAGGGTTGAAGACATAGTCTCTCCCTCCTAACAGGAGGAGCTTGCAAAGGGTATGAATACAAACAGCGATGCAGACTTGGGATCATTTTCCACACACAGGGAAGGGGACCTGTTCCAAGGCCCAGTAGTTCTCACACTTTAGCAGGCATCACAATCTCCCAGAACATATGTTTCCAACTCTGTGGTCTACAGCCGGGCCCAGGAATCCGCATTTCTAATGAAATCCCAGGAGAAGCTAATGCTGATGCAGCTGGCCAGGGGGTGACACGTTGAGAATCACTACAATAGCCTCGCCTGCAAAATAGGAAAACCTGGAGACATAAAGGAGTCACCTGGGTTACAAGTCATGTTTGGGGTGAGGCCAGAAGTAGAGCCTGCCTACCATGGCAGCCTGGGCTTTCTTCCCATGACACCTTGCTCAGCTCTATGAGTCGTTGCCTTGCCTTTGTTCGCCTGTGTCTTGAATATTGTCATTATTTTTACTATCATCGTTAGTAATGATTAAGTATTGTGAGGCATGACAAGGTGCTGAACCTTCTGCCCAGGGTGTATTAAAAGCTCTGGGCCCTGTCCGAGAGGCACAGCCTCAGTGTCAGCCGGAGTATTGCCAGAAGTGCAATACTCCGGCTGAGAAACCCCCTAATATGACCCTGAAATTAAGCAGTCCCTGTCCACTAAGCCATGCATCTACGCAAGAGGTCAAATATGTCCCTATAGATCACATGTGAGCTGTGTTCCCAGGTGAGAGCAAAGCAAGTCCATCTATATATCCTCCAATCTAGACAGATGGTTTTCATTCCGCCTCCTGTTGGCCAGCACCGGGGACAATCTCTTTCAAAGTGACATGACATTCGTTTCTCTGTGTAACCATGTGACATAGCAGCTTCTCCCAATGATTCCCTTCACCTGATACCTTGTTCCTGAACCTTCATGGAAACCTCTCACTGACTTGCTTTAATGTCATGCGCTTGGATTTTCTTGAACGATGCTACAAGGTACTAACCCATGTTAATCACCATCCTCTTTGTTAATTCACATATCCCTCCATGACCCTGTGTAAGATGCCACTCCAAGTTCAGGTTTACAAAATGCTTTGCATCCCCTGAGAGTCAGCAATACTTTGGATTTCCTTGGTAATGAGTATTATGAAACCAATTGTGCTGTCCATACCCTTTTTTCTTTGGCTTCTAGGAAGCTCAGAGCCAAAGTTAAAGCTCAGTTTTAGTTGAGCTTGGTGATACGCTTACTAAACTCTTTTTTTATATATATTCTTGAGTGTATATTCTACTTCCTATTTTCTCTGATCCTAAATGTCTACACTTTTATTCATTTCGTTTACTACTTTTGTGTGGCTGTATTACCTCATATTCCTTTTAGGACAAAGCAGGGTATAAATATATAAACACTTTCTCTGTTTTCCTAAGTAAAATCAAACATTGATTATATACAGCCCAACAAACATAAATTCTCCTCAACTGAATGTCTTGTTATGTGGGGAAACAGGGAGGCATGTGGGAGGAAATGAGACACCTCTGTTTTGGGGAAAGACAAAAACAGATCTTTAAAAACACCCACTTTCACTTGAGAGGACGCAGAAACGTTAGAAAAGCAGGAAGTTAGAATGGGAAGCGAGTCTGGGCGACTTTGAAGCCCCTCTCTGTACTGGTGACCACAGCGCATTCTGGCAGCTGCGCCCCGCGGGCTGCGGCCTTCCACCCTCCACAGTTCTGCCCCTTCCCGAGAGTCAGGGCCAGATCGCTCAGAAAACAAAATGTCCTGGTTAAAGCACTGTGCAGTGTTATATTACCCAGATGCACGATTTACGATGTGCTTATGAGGTTAATCGGGAACAGGTCCAGAGGAAACAGGAAAGAAGTAAAAAAACAAACACCTTTACTCTTACTTTTAAAAAAATCCAAAGAATAATGAGTTTTTTCTATCAAAATGGTACTTCAGACAATCTTGCGTAAAAAAAAAAAAAGAGGTGGGGGGGGGGTGGTCTTAAGCCTTGGATGCTCTTATGACGGCTTCTTTTTTGATGAAAACAACTGACCTCGTATCCAGAAGGTCACGCGAGTCCGAGATTTTGGCTAGTCTGAAAATATGATGTGCTTCCTGGACCACTTAGCATGCAAGCCTTTTAGAAACGCTTCCTTCTAAACCTCACTAGGCCATTTCCCCGAAGACGGGCAGATGACGACAGCGTGGAGTGATGTCAGCGGCGGGGAGCACAGTTCAGAGAGGGAAGGAAAGCCAATGCTGCCAGCCGGGGAGGGGAGAGGCAGGAGTGAGCACACACATCCCTCGGGGGGTCACACAAACGCCGCCCTGTCCTGTTGCACCCCCTGGGCCCTAACCTGCTCAGCTGCTGAATTAATGTCATGCCCTTGGATTTTCTCGAACGATGCTACAAGGTACTAACCCATGTTAATCACTCATCCATCCACAGATGAGCAGAACTCCAAGAACGTGAAGTGATCAGCTTTACTTTTCGGATTGGAGTTATTTTTGAAGAGTTCCGTAAAGAAAAACTCGTCTCATTAAACATGATAGGAAGGGTCTGAGACATTCTATTTTCCATTCACCTTCTCGTTACGACGAAAGCTGCAGCCAGTGTCACTCAGACACAGACTAAAAGGTCAGCTCTTCTGCACAGAGGCTTTGTAAAGGGTTAGAGAACAAGGCCATGACACCACCCAAAGCAAGTTGGGACCGTCGCCCTGCCGGTCCACAGCTTCTGTCTCTCTGCTGCATGCAATGGAGTTGAGTTTCTTGGGACAGATGCTTTTTCTTCTCATTGTTTAGATCAGTGGTTCTCAACCTTCTGGCCCTTTAAATACAGTTCCTCATGTTGTGACCCAACCATAAAATTATTTTCGTTGCTACTTCATCACTGTAATGTTGCTGCTGTTATGAATCGTCATGTAAATATCTGATATGCAGGATGGTCTTAGGCGACCCCTGTGAAAAGGTCATTCGACTGCCAAAGGGGTCACGACCCACAGGTTGAGAACTGCTGGTTTAGATGTTTCCTGTGCTTCATATCAGAGAATGGTAACTCCATCTTGCCCCTAATCCAAGAGATGCAGCCTCATCTAAGCCCACAGCACAGCTGGCTCATTCCTACCATCTGTCCCTGAGCACATCGCCTCCGGAGAACTTTCCCAATTCTCCCTTCATCCCTCCCTACAGGCCAAGAGCCATTTCTCATGGCCAACTTGCCTGGAATGCTCACCTGATATGCCAGTATGTTATCTGCTCATCTGTGGATGGATGAGTGGAAGTGGGTGTGGGTCTTGCCTCAGAAGACCCATTCATTCACTCACTGAATGAATATTTTTGAGTCATTTTCTAGCACTTTCCTAAGAGTTGAGGACACTTGTACATAGGCCATCCAGGAAGCCTGCTCTTGGGAAGCTTACAGGCTGTCAGAGGGACAGGCATTTAATCAAGTACACGTGCTATGTTAGCTGTTTGCCGGTGTAAGGAGGGCTTCAAAGAAGAACAAAGTCCTGAAGGATGTGTCACAGCAGAGCTCTGAGGAAGTCTCATGTGAGCAGGTGTCCAATGGTCAAGGGGAGGAAGCAGTGCTAGAGAGGCCAGCATGCGCAAAGGCACTGGGGCAGCATGGAGACTTCGAGGACCAGCAAGTGCTGAGAATGGCTGTTAGAGGCTTCATAGAGGCTCCATATTCGTGTGACACATTCTTTAAGAGCAGTTGGGAATCACAGAAAGTTCTGGCTGCTGATGAGATGGGATTACTTCATGAAAATCACATGTAAGAGAACATTTCTAAAGTCTTTCTAGGCCCTGGGTCAGCTGGCCCCTGCTTAGCTTTCTGAGCTCATCTCTCCAACCTCACTCACTATGCTCAGTTACTCTTCCTTAAACAACCAGGGCCTTTGCACGTGCTGTTTTCTCTTCCCTCCGAGCATGTGGCTTCATTCATTCCCTCACTCCATTCACATTTCTGCTCAAACATCCTCTCTTCAAAGAGGTCTTCTCTGAGGGTTTGATGCAAAGAAACACCCACTGCCCCTTCCTATCCTTCACCTTGCTGTGTCCTGAAACCAGAATAGATATCCACTTCTCCATCAGTTGTGCTCGTTCTCCTAGACCAGGGGTCCTCAAACTTTTTTAACAGGGGACCAGTTCACTGTCCCTCAGACCGTTGGAGGGCCGGACTATAGTTTAAAAAAAAACTATGAACAAATTCCTATGCACACTGCACATATCTTATTTTGAAGTAAAAAAAACAAAACGGGAACAAATACAATATTTGTATTTGCATGTGGCCCACGGGCCATAGTTTGAGGACCCTTGTCCTAGACCAGTGGTTCTCAACCTTCCTAACGTCGTGACCTTTAATACAGTTCCTCATGTTGTGGTGACCCCCAACCATAAAATTATTTTCATTGCTACTTCATAACTGTAATTTTGCTACTGTTATGAATTGTAATGTAAATATCTGATATGCAGGATGTATTTTCATTGTTACAAATTGAACATAATTAAAGCGTAGTGATTAATCACAAAAACAATATGTAATTATATATGTGTTTTCCGATGGTCTTAGGCGACCCCTGTGAAAGGGTCGTTCAACCCCCAAAGTGGTCGCGACCCACAGGTTGAGAACCGCTGCCCTAAACTCTGAGCCCCATGATGGTGGGGTCCTTGTCTGTCTTGTTCACTGTTTAACACCAGTGCCCAAAGCGCTGGCCTAGTAAATGAATTAATAGAGAATGGGTCAAAGGGGGACCAGGCTGGGTGCAGGCCATCCATTCAGGAGGTGATTTATAGTGACTGAGTTGAAAAGAACTTGATTTTTTAAAAAACAACACACAATTCATACCAAAAAATATTTAGTCATGCTTTACCCCATGCTAAGTACTGGGCTGGGATCGAGAGATAAAACAAAACAGGACAGATAAGATTCCTGTGACTACAGAGTTTACAAGGTAGGAATTTATAACATCTTATATAATAAAAGGGTAATATGCAAATTGACCCTAACAGCAGAACGACTGGGAATGACTGGTCACTATGACACACACTGACCACCAGGGGGCAGACGCTCAATGCTCAATGCAGGAGATGTCCCCTGGTGGTCAGTGTGCTCCCACAGGGGGAGCTCTGCTCAGCCACAAACCAGGCTGCTGGCTGCCAGCACAGCGGTGGTGGTGGGAGCCTCTCCTGCCTCCTCAGCAGTGCTAAGGATGTCCGACTGAAGCTTAGGTCTGCTCCCCGCTGGCAAGTGGACATCCTCCGAGGGGTCCCAGACTGCGAGAGGGCACAGGCCGGGCTGAGGGACCCAACCCTCCCGCCCCCTGAGTACACAAATTTTTGTGCACCGGGCCTCTAGTGACATAATATGACAGGATATGAATTGATACCACATATAATGGTAGCTTCCATTCATTAAATACCTACTAAATACCAGATCCCGGGCTCACTGTTGCACATATTCACCCCTTCAACTTGACTCACATCTCAGTATTATCTCCATTTTACAGAAGAGGAAATGGAGGCAGAGAGGTGAAGACTGAAGCCACACAGCTAGTGAGTGATGGAGAGAGGTTTGGGGGTTAGGTTTATATGGCTCCACAGTTCATGCTGTTAGCCAGGGCTGCTTCTGGCCTCTCCTCACAGCCTCAAGAAGGAAACTATGCCTTGTCCATGTGTGTGTCCCCTACGGCAAAGTCCCTGGCAAACCAGCACCTGCTGATGTGACAGGTGTATGAACTGACAGTGGAGTTCTACATATCATATGTCTGCCTGTAGCCACCATAAACGCTATTAAGTTTCATTGCCTGAAAAATAACATGCGTCCACGTTTTCTCTCTCCAATAATAACTAGAGTGTCTAGCATTAATCAGACACTGACTAGCTCAGCACTGTGCTAAGGATTTCACATGAATCATCTCATTTTATTTTCCCAAAAACCCCAGTCCCAAAGTGTAAGAACTATTACTATAGCAGCAAGGATTTTTTTTTTTTTTATTCAAGGAACTGAACTTTAAACTTAATCACTTTTTAAAAACCAACAATTTAAGGAAACATTTTGAAAATGACTTTTAAAGAGACAACAGCAAAGTCCCACATACAGCTGGCTGCAGGCAGGGTGGATGCAGAACCTCCGCCAGATTGGGAACACTGTGTCCGGAACCAGCCACTGAGATGAGGGAACTGGGATCCCTGACTGGTCAGGCCTGGGTGCACAGGGTGTGAGCACATCACAGTAACCCGGAGGAGCTGATGGTCCCGGGAGAAGTCACTCCCAGACAAACCACAGGGAGAGGAGGGAAGGGCAGTTCCGAGAGAAATGGGCTTTGTCACCAGATGAAGGGGACAGAGACTCTGGGGCGGATCAAAGCAATAGATGCCCATTCTACATACTATTCCTGCTTCACAAGTGAGCTTGCTCAAGGTCACACAGGTAACAAGCAGATACGGAAATCCACAGGCGTAAGCCCAGGCATGGTATGCTTAATCCTCTATGTACCTGCCTACTCAGGTATCTCTGTGTCCAGCAGGTTCGTGAGAAAGAAAAAATTCCAACACTGCTGAAAAGCTCAGAGAATCACCAAATGTTAGAGTTAAAAGTAATCCTGGTTTAGGGTTTTAAAAGATGATAAAGGCCCAGAGATGTTAGGTAACTTAACTTGAGGACACATAGCAATCTAGACTTGAATGCAGGTTTTTTTTAATCATTCATTCATCAAATGTTTATTGCACACCATATTTTCCCACCACAAGGCTACGTGCTAGGGACAGAAACGTAAGTAAAGCATCTTTGCTGTTAGGAAGTTTACAATTTTGTGGGTCATCTGGACCTTAGCCCAAAGCTCTTTAAACATGACATGGACGTCTCCTTTGAACTACAATCGTTCTACAGTATTCTTATTAATGGTTAAAAAAAAAATGCTTTCTTCACTGTGAACTTACTATGTGCCAAACAGGATGCTGAGCATATTACATAGGACAAACATTTGATTCTGTCAAGATGCATTTAAAGACCAAAAAGCTAAATACACAACTCTTCTAGGCATGACATTTAGGCACTGTATAAATGAGGGAGCTGGTGTGGTTGATGCAACAAAAGCAAAAATAACAATGGCTTAAAGAAAAGACATATTTTTCCATGAAACAGCCCAAGGGCCAGCATCCAGGCTGGTTTAGGGTCATTCTATGGTAGCCAGGACAAGAGACACCCGTAGTGTAAGGCTCTGAGGATGCAGTTCTATCTTGTTCATTGTCTTCCTCTACAAGCAACTTCTCACGGGCTAAGATAGCTGATCCAGTTCCCACCATTCACATCTGCATTCCAACCAGTGGGAAAAGGGAGAAGGCTACAGGAAATGCCCCCACCCTTTAAAGAGCTGATTAACACTTTGGTCACATTCTATTGGCCAGCACTCAGCTCAAAGGAGGCTGGGAAATGTAGTCCTTAGCCGGGCCATCATGTTTCCCAGGTAAAACCAAGGGTCCCATTAGTAAAGGATCAAGGGAACAACTGATATTGGACACAACTAGGTGCCTCTGCCCAGGCAGCATGAAGGTAGTAGACAGCATGGTCAGAAGACTGGGCGCTCATAAGAGGTGAAGACAATGCTTTATTCATCTCTGCATCCTCGGGGCCTTACACTAGGGGTGTCTCCCGCAGAGTAGGTACCCTCCTAGAGTCAAGGGAGAAAACAGATAAATGAATTTACACATTTGTAAGAAATAAATGTATGTGATATCTTTCCCCTTTAAATATGGCAGGTCAGTCATTACTACAATATAATCATTACCTGACAGAGCTGCTCCTATAACCTGATTACCTAATTCAAGAACTCCTAGGTGGGGTGATGAAAACTCTCGGAGACAGGTGAAAAACATCCAAATTAAACAGAGGCAGATACACAGTGGTAGAGAAAATCCTGAATCTGGACACCAAAAGAAAGATTTGAATGCTAACTTAGCTATTTATAAAGGGTATGGTCTTGGGCAATATTCTGAGTGTGTCTTATCTGAACAGTGGTTTGGTCAATTATAGAAACTGTGAAATTAATAAATTAGCACCCACTTTACATGGTTGTCATTAGGGTTTAATTAGAAATTACATGTAAGATATTCGGAATAATACCTGGCACATATCTCTATTTATTGAGTATAATTATTGTCATTAGCAACAAAAATAATAATCACCAGGGTGCTAAAAAGACCGTGTGTAATAAGAGCAGCACAGCTAACATTTTGAGTACTTTCCAAGTGCCAGGCACCATTCAATGGGCTTTTTTAGAAATTGTCATTTAATCCACTCATTCAATTCAATCCCTGTGAAGTGGGTCGCATTGTTTTTCCCATTTTCTGAATAAGGAAAGTGAGATGGAGTGTGGCACGCAGCCTCCACAATGGCGCTGCTTCCTGGTATTCCTGGACTAAGTAAGCCCTCCATGGGAGCATCAGAGGGGTGTGCCTAACTACCGTGAGTCAATTCCAAAGGCTGTAACTTTCCTCTCCAGAACAGACTCTCTCCCTTGATGAATTTTATAAACCAAGCTGCCGTGTTGAAGAGGTCATGGCAAGAAGCTGAGGGCAGCCTCCAGCCAACAAGATGAGACCTTAGAGCCCCACCCTAAAGGAGCTAAATGCTGACAGCATCCATGAGTGAGCCTGGGAGTCGTCTTGCCCAATTGAGCCTTTGGATGAGGCTGCCCCCAAGCTGACACTTTGATTATGGCCTCATGACAGACCATAAACCAGAGGACCCAACCAGGCTGTGTCCAGACTCCTGACCCATAGAAACTGTGAGAGGATAAGTGTGTGTTGTTTTAAGCTCCTAAATTTTGGGATAATCTGTTAGACAGTAATAGATAACTAGGCAAAAGTCTATCAAATGAGCCTAAGAATTTCTTTAAAAGCACCGGCCTGCAACTCAAGAGGCCCACCAGATATCAAATCTTTTGTGAGCAGGGCTGAGGCCTCAGCAATGCAAAACATGGTGGGAAAGGTGTTTCAAGAAGAAGGAACAGCACGGGGAAAGGCTCCAAGAATGAGGCTGAAAGAATGAGGTTTGATCTACTTAAACAAGTGCTTCTAAAATTTTAACGTGTACACAATCATTGGGGAAATTGTTAAGATGGTGATCCTGACTCTATAGGTCTGGGGAGGGGCCTAAGATTCTGCATTTCTAACAAGCTCCCCGGGGGATGCTAATGCAGTTGCTCCAAGGACCACACTGAAGAGCAGAGGGTCAAACAAGGACACTTACTTACTGCTTCACAAAAGGATCAAAAGTGAATGGTCCAATGTTGACCAAGCTGCTAGGTCCATTGGCCAGAGTCTGACAGCAGGAAAGACTCGATATACGACAATATATGTATAATATTATATAATCCTATCTAATAAAGAGGGAATATACTAATTGACCCTCACGCCATCACAAAGATGGTGGCACCCACAGCCACAAGATGGCAGTGCCTAGTCCCCTAAGCCCCCAGGCCGCCCAGGGCCAGCCCAAGGCTCAGGAAGCCTCAGATGGTGGCTTCCCAACTGCCAGGGCCACCCAAGGCTCAGATAACCAGGGCTGGGCAGAGGCTTGCGCTGCCAGCAGTGGCAGTAGCAGAGGTGTGATGGAGCATCGCCTTCCCCTGATCACCGGGTCGCCTCCCACCCCTGAGGGCTCCAAGACTGTGAGAGGGGGCAGGCCGGGCTGAGGGACCCCCCTCCAGTCCATGAATTTTCATGCACCAGGCCTCTAGTATAAAATAATTTTATATATGTAATTTGTACATGGACATATTTTAACCACTGGCACTGGTGGTCATTAACAAATCAAAACAAATGAAAGCTGTGAATGGTATGACCATAACGATGTATAGTAACTATGTAAAATATTACATTTATATGCATATGTATGCATGCACATATGCATCAATATACACATAAACATACACACATGTGTCTGTGAGAGAGAGAACAAGAACCCAAGAATAAACATGCTTAAACTCTAATTTGTTAGGATAAAGGAGTCACACACACACACCGTGCATGTACCACAGTTTCCTTCTCTGACAATGACATCAGAACAGGACCCTGCTGTGGCATTGTAACAGGTGGTGGCAGTCCTCCTTGCTAGCCCACCGGAAACAGTCAACGCTCTTCCTTCAGGCCGGGTCTGTCCCGCCAATAAGTTGAGTCTGGCTTGAACAGTGCTTTCAATGTTCCTTAAATTGAAGATTCATTGCTTTAAAGCAGTGGTTCTCAACCTTCCTAATGCCGCAACCCTTTAATACAGTTCCTCATGTTGTGGTGACCCCCAACCATAACATTATTTTTGTTGCTACTTCATAACTGTAATTTTGCTACTGTTATGAATTGTAATGTAAATATCTGATATGCAGGATGTATTTTCATTGTTACAAATTGAACATAATTAAAGCATAGTGATTAATCACAAAAACAATATGTAATTATATATGTGTTTTCCAATGGTCTTAGGCGACCCCTGTGAAAGGATCGTTTGACCCCCAAAGGGGTCACGACCCACAGGTTGAGAACCACTGCTTTAAAGGAAATTTAACATGAAAATCTAGGTTTCAGGCTTCTCTCAAAAAAAAAACAAAAAAAAAAAAAAAAAAAAAAAAAAAAAAAAAAACCAGAATCCCCTGGAATGCTGAGCCCACATCACCACACAGCAACCACTGGCTTGAGCCAAGAGTTCATCCCCTTCAGAGGGGACAGGTCACCAGCTGTCCTGCCTTGGCCCCTGGAGGCTTTGGAGTCTGCAGCCCCTGCGTTAATGCCTCTGTTTTCTGGCCAAGGCTCTTCTATGGTCCACACAGGGGACAGAAATCATGCAGCGACCTTACTCTGACTTAGGGTGGTGACTGCCCACTGCATCTCCTACAAAAAGAACCCTGGACTCAGCTTCTTCCCACCTCTATGTCTGTTTGGGGTCCAAGAGCAGCACCATGCCCATAGCCCAGATCCAAATGCAAGTGCCTTTGGACAGGATGAGGCCCTACAATTCGTGGGTCAGCCCTCATGCCCTCTAATAGGCTGTTGACCTTCCTGACTACCATCACCGTACAACGGTCCAAAGGCTTTGAGAACATCAGCGATCACAGAGCTGCCGGGTAGAAACACTGCTTTGTCTCTTTCCCTCAATCCTCCTAATGTCAACAGAGGTTACTCACAAAAAGTAACTCTCAGGGGCCGGGCTGTCTTGCTTTATCTTGATATCTTTATGATAACCAGGCCGCCGTGTCATTTGCCTTTTGGTGTGATCCATGGAAATGACTCCTAATTGCTACCTGCAAACACACGGACGCTTGAGATGAAGCAGCTCTAGTTAAAATGCTTACAAATTACAAGGGAGGTTAAGCCAGGGCCTCCAGGTAAGTGACAGGTATAGATACAAGTTAGGTGTTTGGGATGCTTCTAGGTCCTAGGGTCATTTATAAAGGGTTTCCCAAGCTTAAGGATCAGAAGGGTCATCTGCAGTGTATGATAAACGTACATATTCCCAAGGCCCTCCTGAGGGGAATCTCAGATAATGGAGGGTGGAACCCTAGTGCTTCTGCTGTTAAAAACTAGTCCCAGGTGATTCTGCTCATCAGGCAAAGCTGGGAGACATGCCGATGGACCTGTGGACCTGACTGAGCCTCAATCCCTGGGAGGCTTTTTGCAGCATGCAGATCATCAGGCCATCTGGAAGCCTGATGGGATCATCATCATCCCATTTGGAAGCCATCACTGGGGCCGTGCATCTCTGACTCCAAGTGCACAGGAATCACAGGGGGGCTTGTGAACATGTAGATGCCGAGGCAGCAGGTCTGGCTGGGCCCTGAGATTCTCCCAGGTGACCCCACTGTTGAGAGTCAGCCAGGCCCCTCGCGTAAGTTGTGAGGCCTCGTGGAAGGGAAAATGCAGGAACCCTTGTACTTTTTCAGTCGTCTCTCTTTCCATTGGTCATGACGTTTTTGAATTTGTTTTTTCATGTTGCATGCTCTTGAGCACGGGATGCTGGCATGGTGAGTGCACCCCGGTCAGGCACCCATTGAAGCAGAGGGCAGCAGCCATCACCCATCACCGGGCAGTTCTGGGAAATGGGCTGCCAAGAACCCACAGGAAGGCGGACAGGCAGAGGAGCTAGGATGTCAAGTTTCTAGCACGTGATGTCCATAGGACTAAAAAATGCAAATTTAAAGACAAATTTAAGGATTTCAAGGTGGTGACCACAGAGCGTTGCACCCCAAGTGAGGGATCCCCATCTGAGTGCAGAACCTTCTGTCTCTGCATTGGTTGCATGCCCCTAAAGTCACCCCACACCATCAGCATCCAGGAAGACAAAGTGTTCTCTCCTTTGGTTACTGATCCAACAAAGGACACTTTGAGAAATGAAAAATACTGTCTTCTCTAAAGGAGTCAGCTGGAATGATTTTTGTATAAAGAATAGTACTGTTTGCACTAAGACCAAAGGAGACAGTCTAGAATAGTGGCTAAACGTCCAGGCTCTGGAGCCAGACAGGCTGGGTTCACGTCCTGCTTCTACCACTTATTAGCTGTGTGATCTTGGGCAAATCACTTAATTCCTTGTCCCTCAACTTTCTTGATGGTAAAGGTAGATGATGAAGCTCTCAACATACCTATCACATAAGAGGCTTGTTAGGATTAATAAATTAATTCCCATAAGGAACTGAGAACAAGAACTAAATATGAGCTTTATTTAGATGGAAATGATGCAGCAAAGTTGGCAAACTATGGGCTCACAGTCCACCACCTGTTTTTTGTCAATAAAGTTTTATTGGAACACCACTTGCATATGTATCATCTATGGCTGTTTTTGTGCTGCAGTGTCGAGTTAAATAGATGTAGAACTAAAACATTTACTGTCTGGCCCTTTACAGGAAAAAATGTGCTTTGGGAGAGTATAGAACCTTGCCTTTCAAGATCTGTCTTCAAGACCCAAGGTTTCACATAGGTTTTCACAAGGTGGCTTCACCTTCAATTTGTTTAAATTACATCTAAGTCCTCTTAAAATTGTAAAGAGAAACACACACTCTCCACTGTGCTGTAGATCGCCCTGTAACACCACGGAGGCCACCATTGTCCTCATGCGAACAGCCAGCATAACTCGATTTTGTGCAGACCTTGGAATAAATCGTCTGACGAACTGTGGAAACAGTTGAAGCACTTGTCAAGGCGCCATTGTTTGAGAAGGCTGTAGCTCTGCCCTGGCCTTTTTCAAAAGTTCTGAGCTGCACATACCCACTCCCATAAATTCCTACAGGCAACTGCACAGGTAGGGCACGTGCGAACATCAGCAGCTAAATGCCAGGTGAAGGTCGGGCACCCGCTCAGAGTGGGGGCCAGGAAACAGACACCCAGCCGTGCAGAGGGATGGTTTTACCCAGCTGTTCTAGCTAACATGCTCATCAAACCACCCCAACTCCGTAAGATAAATATTATTTTAATCCCCATTTTACGTATGAGGAAGTCCAGGGTCAGCCTGGTTATGTAACATGCCCAAGGTCACACAACCGGATTGGCAAAGCCAGGATGTGAGCAAGCAGTCTTGTGCGAGGGTCAGCCTCTAATCCAGGGACTGGTGAATGTGTTCTGAAAAGGGCCATCAGATAGAAAATATTCTCAGCTTTGCAGGCCATACAACCTGCCATAACTACTCAGCTCTGCTGTTATGGGGGAAATCAGTCACAGACAATATGTAAATAATTGGATGTGGCTGTGTCCCAATAAAACTTTATTGACAAAAACAGGTGGCTGGCTGGATTTGGCCCATAGGCTGCTGTTTACCCACTCTCACTCCAACCACTAAGTTCCCCTGTTTCTAGTATGGATAACAGGAGCCTAAAATATGTCTGACCACATAACAGGAGTGGAATAAATAATATTATTGACTACCATTATAAAAATAAGAACGGTGTGTCTTTGCTCTACACGGCGCCAGCAGTCGTTTTTTTCCCCAGAGCTACGTTTCTTTCTGAGCTGAAAGGCTTCTTTATGTCATTTCATCTTGCCGCCACCCAAGAGGGGGGTGCTCCACCGAAACCCTCCTCTCTGGTGGGATTAGTCAATCACATCGACACTGCAGCTGACCTCTGCTTCAACCAGGGCAGGCGTGGACATCTGTAGCTGCTCCTGGGTCACAGCACAGCAAGCTGCTGCCATGCCCAGGACACTTGTTTAAATCCGCTCCTGGATTTCAGCCTGAGTCCTATGGGCTGGGAATGCCAAAACGCGCCCCCAACTACCTGTCAGCAATTAGGAGCCCAGGAAACAGCAGTAGGGCTTGCCAGATAGGCAGGCATTTTAAGCATCAGAAAGGTTTGCAAAATGTGCACAAGGGCAGGCCTGGCGTGGGGGTGGGGAGAGTGACTCAAAGCCATCAAATGGCCGAGTCAGGGACACTCCATTATGGTGATGCAACGCAGCCTCTGATAAGGAGGGCCCATAAGTAACAGGGGCCGACAGAAATGGAGGAAAACTCGTTTTTAGATGGAAAAGCCATGATCAGGCTGGACAGGATCGTTTCTACTCATTTTACCCCCTGCACTTTCCAGAAGCAAACGCCAGTCAGCAGCGCGTTCTCCTTCCCCCAAAGGTCAAAGGGTGAGATGTGAACACAAGCCGTAAAAAGCCCCGCATGTCGGTGGCTTGCCGGGGTCGTAATTCTTCCCCGCAAAGTTACCTTTCCTGTTTCTATGAATTACTCTTACATTCTTGTAAGAGATATGGTTTGAGGTATTTATGGTGCATTCAATTCTGCTATCATTGATTTATTGAACGAAACCGGCTCCGGGATATGATGGAAAGGGCCCTAATTCCAAAAACTCTTACATCTCGGCACGAAGAGCATTCTCTGCCCTGCTGGCCTCCCGCAGATGACCAGCCGAGATAAACAGAGGGCACGCCTCTCCCTGTTGCAGCGTGCGTGCCGATGTGAAGGAATCAATCAGACAAAAGCAGATTATTACAGTGTCTGAGAGAGATCAAACAGGGCTGGCATCCGCACCCACACACGCCTGATTTACAGGCGAGCTGATAAAGTGCTACAGCTCACTGTCAGGAGAACATGACAACTCCTTGAGCTCTGTGGATAAATTATTGCTGAAGCCCATGATAACATTTCTCCACCTAGCAACCAAACATAACAGGATGTGGCTTGGAGTACTAGGAGCCGAATGATACAAAGACGCGACGCCCAGGAGCTCTCCGAGCTCTGAAGGCTTACCCTAAGATGGGACAGTGGAGTAGCGGCCTCATGAAAACCTACGTGACGTCTCTGAGTAATTAATAGTGCTGCAGAGGATCGCCAGACCTGTCCTCTCCATGCCGGTGCGCAGAGGACGTGTCCTCTTTTAGGCTGAAGGTTACCTTAGCCAACAGTTCCCCTCTGTGCCAGGAACTGAGCTACGTGCGTTCTGTTGCATCCTTGTGGCGACTCCCGAGGTGAGAAAGGAAGTTAACTTGGACAACAGAATTAAGCAACATTGAGTCCCACACAGAGCAAAGTTAGCCCTTTTCTGGTTCTCTATCGATGTTCCCAATGACACGAAGGAGGACGTCTCCGTGAGGTGTTCGTCTGAGGGAAGGACCTCTCAGACCATTGCAAATCTCTTCTCTAAACAAAGGAAGGGCAGGAAGTCCCTGTGAGACCAACATTGTCTTGCTTTTCTATCTTCATTTTTTAAATCATCATCATTTTCAAGTGATATTGGTTCTCAACTGATGCAGGTGATACCAAGTGTCTATTTAAAATAAACGGTGATGGAAAGAGACTTGACTTTGGATAGTGAACACACACTACAATATACAGATGATGTATTAGAGATTTGTACACTTTAAACCCATATAATTTTATTAACCAGTCACCCCAATAAATTCAATACCATTTTATAAGTAAATAAATAAATAAACAAACAAAATTTATTTGGTTTGAGCTTCATGAGGGCATGGAGTTTGGTCTTTTTTTAGAGAGGGAGGAGGGAGAAAAGGGGTAGACATCTATTTGTTGTTCCACTTATCCATGCACTTATTAGTTGGTTCTTGTATGTGCTCTGACCTGGGATGGAGCCCACAACCTTGGCATATCGAGCCGATGTTCTAACCAGCTGAGCTACCTGGCCAGTTCAGGAGTTTGGTCTTATTTATTCACTGCTGTGTCTCCAATTAAGGATGTTTGCAGTGGGGCCCTACAATGTGTATTTTCAGAAACTCCTAAAATGATTCTAGCATTGATAGTATAAAATCATACATTAAGAAATGACCAGTGGCCCTAACCGGTTTGGCTCAGTGGATAGAGCATCGGCCTGCGGACTCTAGGGTCCCAGGTTTGATTCCGGTCAAGGACATGTACCTTGATTGTGGGCACATCCCCAGTAGGGGGTGTGCAGGAGGCAGCTGATTGATGCTTCTCTCCCATTGATGTTTCTAACTCTCTATCCCTCTCCCTTCCTCTCTGTAAAAAATCAATAAAATATATTTTTTTAAAAAGAAAGAAATGACCAGTGTAAGTAACTTAATCCATAGCTTTTGGGAGGTGCTTCAGTTAAAGAGTCTGTCACTCACAGGAAATGAAAACTTGAACTCAGCTGGTTTCAAGGATGAAGAAACCTTAACAGAAGGAGAAGAGGTACAGTGGGCTCTGGGTGGGCTGACTCAGGAGCTCGGTGATGTCTGTACCTGTGAGGTAGGATCTCTCCATCTGCATCCCCACCATGGGACTAAGACAAGATGGCTCTAGGCATCCTCACCATGGGGCTAAGACAAGATGGCTCTAGGCATCCTCACCATGGGGCTAAGGCAAGATGGCTCTAGCAATCCCACATGTCACGTCCTGGCTCAATATACAAAGGAAGAGAGAGGCTTCCTTTTCTGTGAAGTGTCCTTTTCCCAGAGACTCCCCTTCATCACCACCTTGGCAAACTTCCCTTCACAGCTGATTGGCCAGCATTATATCAGGTGGCCATTCCTGAGCCAATCACTGGCAAGGGGAATGGGAAGACCTAACAATCAGGCTCACTGAAGATGTGGCATGGGGTGGGCTCCCCTTGAGGCAACTGATTAAGCAGAAGGCATGGAGATCTGAACAAAACTAGGATTCTATCAGCAGGGGAGTAAAGAGCACAGGCAGGGACAGAACAGGACTGTATGGGTGTCTTCACGGTCCTTCATGTCTTTGCATTTCTATTAAGAAGGCTCTTGTTTGTTCCATCAAACATTCCATCTACTCTATTTTTATCAACCTCATAGGTTACCAATGTATTCTTTATATTTAGCATAGCTCATGAATTCTACTTATGCCCTGTAAGACTCTTCCATACTCATTATTTGTTCTTAACACTGCCTGTGAGTATCACCTATACCTCATAAGCCAACTAGCTTACTTACCATCCATGCTTAAAATGCCTTATGAGTTTCACCTATCCCATTTATTTGTTTTGTTGTCTAGCAGATTTTAATATATTCAAATAATACAGCAAACCCACATTATAAAATACCTAAAATGTTGGAATTAAGGTGAAAGATGGGAGGAGGAATGACTAACAGATTAAAACAAATATAAGAGAAATATTAATCAGATACAATTTTTAAAAAAACACATTTGAGATAATTAAAGGAATTGAACTTTGTCAGGTTGCTTGATGATATCAAGAAATTATCATTTATATTAGGTGTGAAAATCATATTTTAGGTGTGAAATAATAGTTTTTATAGTTTAGAAATGCATACTGAAATATTTATGGATAAAATTACATGGTGTCTGAAGTTTACTTCAAAGTAAGCTGATGTTTTGCAATTCAGATCAACAAATAATTCTTGAGCTTATGCTAAGTAGAGTTTTGCAAACTGAGAATCATGACTCATTAGTAGATAAATTGTTTAATGAAGAATAGAACAGAACAGAAAATACCAGCGTGTGTGGCATTCTGTCATAGTGAATTTTGTTCTGTGAAACTTTTGTTACAATTGTGTGTGTGTGTGTGTGTGTGTGTGTGTGTGTGTGTGTGTGTTATGAGCATATGTAGTAAATCATGGTGTACAATGTATTTCTTCCCCTGGGTTGCAACTGATGAAGTTTGAAGGTGACAGTGGAAAGCAGAGTCCTGATCACTGATGGGCACAGCTGATTCAAGAAGCATGAGACAGGGCCTCCCTTTCCAGAAGAGGCAGACACAACAGACAGTGTGGAATGCTCAGAGCTCAGCCAACAGTGAGATCCTGGCACTGTGGGAAGACAAAGGAGGTGCTGACTAACTGGCATGACCTTCACAGAACAGATAATATGTGAAACTAGAGGCCTGGTGCACAAAATTCGTGCACAGGTAGGGCCCCTAGGCTTGGCCGGTGATCAGGGCCGATCTGTGGGGCAACTGGCAGGGCAATTGGGGGGGGCCCCCACTGGCACCTGCCTTTGCTGGCCTGGCACAGCCCATTCACTGGCCCTGCCCCCTGATCTCCCTGCCAGTCACCTCCCAGGTCCAGCCTGCTTGCCCGCCGGCCCCGCTCCTCTCTGCATGCTAGCCGACTAGTCCTGTCCCCACCCCCCACCACCACCACCGCCACCAATCACCTGCCTCTACAGTGTGACACGGTGCAATTGGGAAGGAGGAACCCACTGACACCTGCCTTGGCTGGCCTGGGACTTGCGGGCTGGTGGCAGCTTCTGCATTAGGTATCTGTTCCCTGGTGTCAGTGCGCATCATAGCAACTAGTAGTTCCACTGTTCAGTCTATTTGCATATTAGGCTTTTATTCTATAGGATGAGTGTTGAAGGATGAAAAGGATGAAAAAGGGTGAAAAGGCCATCTCTCAGGGAGGGAATAAAATGGCACAGAGGTGGAAACACACATGTGGTATATTTGGGCAAAAGAAAGTAACATGGAGAGGCTGTGATCTGGCTGAGCAATGATAGTGGCTTGGAGTGGAGTGGCTGAGGAATTGGATTCAGAATGTTTCACGCTTCCTAGGACCCTCCAAAGTCCCTTTACATGCGATGTCCATTTGTCACATCTCAGGTCAGAGCACTCAAGTCACCTTGATGCCTTATTGGTGGGGACACTGTCATCACTCCACCCAGATGTCCTTGGGCCCTTTCACCATTTCTGTGCACTCATTCCTGGTTGCGGTCTCTTAGCTTCTATAGGCTGTCACCTGCTTCTTTCTTGGAAGACTGCTTCTGACATCAGAAAGCCGGAAGTTACACGCCACAGGCACCCCTGGCCAATGACTGGCTGGTGTGGGAGTGTGGAAGCTCAGCTCCCTTGGCATAAACTAGAATCAATGTGGGAGTAGAACTTAGATCCCAGAGTTCCCCTGTGGGGCAGGGTTTCTGCCACCCAATGGGGGCACTCCCTGAAATCACTCCTTTACTGGTTTCTCCTGGGAGCGCAACCCTAAGAAATAAATCACTTGCATGTGAACTCTTGTCTCAGGGTTCTGCTTTGGCAGAAGTGGAACTAATACATGTCCCACATACGAAGAGTCAGGAAGTTCTTTTAACTCTGCATTTTCTAATTCCAGTCACCTAGGTTAAACATATATATATATATATATATATATATATATATATATATATATATATAAATATATAGTTTGCCGTAGCAGAGTTATAACTGGTTTACTTTTATTTATTTATCCAGCACATTGCTTTGTGTCTCTACTATATTCCAAGTATTGCTGCTATCTCTTAAATTTGTCTTTCATTAATTTGTCCTCAAACACCATTGTCACAAGGTCACCTTGTTGATCAAAACTTTCCAGTGGCTGCCCTGGCCAGGTGGCTTAGTTGATTGGAGAATCATCCCATACACCAAAAGGCTGTGGGTTCAATTCACGGTTAGGGCACATACCTAGGTTGTTGGTTCGATCCCCAGTTGGTGTGCATACTAGAGGAAACCGATCAATGTTTCTCTCTCTCTCTCTCTCTCTCTCTCAACATATCCTTGGGTGAATATTAAAAAACAAAACAAAACCCTTCCAGTGGCTCCACTCACCTCAAGAGATTTCTCCTTGGGCTTGAATACTTTCCTTTCTAAAGGGAAAATATATATACTTTTTTTTTCATGAACCCTCAATGTAATTTTAAAAATTCATTATAATTTAATTTCAATATGTATAAATATAAAACTAGTTATAAACTCCTTATACTGACAGCTTTGATATAACCATAAATCCAGAATAAATTTTCAAATTATATTCAAACACAACTACAAAACCAATAAAATTTAAATTCCCAACATTAATTTAATGTGACAGATGATGTTATTTTGCTGGAACAAAATTGCTGATATTTGGTTTAATAGAGGAAAGATGTAATCTCAGGTTTGTTTATTTAATCTGTTTCTGTATTTCAACTTCAATAATATTAATGCAAGGAATAACCCTTCTCACAAGCATGCTGTCTAACATTGTATTAATCGCTGCAGTTTTTAACTTGTAATTCAGGATAATCAGAACTAAAAGTCTGCCTAAGAACAATCCTTGCCTGTCAGGTGTATTGAGGCATATACTAATAACTGCAGGTCTACTTTCTCACTTAAAAATAACCTTAGCACCTAACCAGCATGGCTCAGTGGTTGAGCATCAACCTATACAGTGGTCGTCAAACCACGGCTGGCGAGCCACATGCAGTTCTTTGGCCCCTTCAGTGTGGCTCGTCCACAAAATACCGGCTCTTCCACAAAATACCGACTTCTGCGCATGGGCCACAAAGTTTCAATCGCACTGTACGTGGGTGCCCGCATGTGGTATTTTGTGGAAGAGCCACATTCAAAGGGCCAAAGAGCCACATGTGGCTCTCGAGCCACGGTTTGCCAACCACGGACCTATGATCTATGAACCAGGAGGTCACAGTTCAATTCTCAGTCAGGGCACATGCCCAGGTTGCAGGCTTGATCCCCAGTGTGGGGTGTGCAGGAGGCAGCCGATCAAAGATTCTCTCTCAGCATTGATGTTTCTACCTTTCTCTCCCTTCCTCTCTGAAATCAATAAAAATATGTTTTAAAAATATATAAGGTTAGCATTGTGTTGTTATGAAAATCTTCAACAAATAAATCTTTATTTCAAATGCTTTGGAGTCAGGATCAGGCCAGTTTCCCTCAAAAGCAGAGATTTGGAACAGGGGCTTATTTGGGACGTGATCTTAGTAAGCACCTTTCCGCAATGAGGGAAGTGATACAATGAAGGCAGGGAGGACGATGAAGCATGCATTGGTGGCAGGTTCCTGCGCAAGCAGCTGGAACTCAGGGCCACTGGAAGCCTCAGAACTGACCCACCACCGGGTGCAAAAGCTCGGGTATTTGTCCTCCAATTCCCATTCGCTATTGGTAGATGGCTGCTCCCTAAATTAAAGCCTGGGCAGACTCAGACCTATCGCACATGCCAGAACAGTGAGGGCCAGTTTCCTCGCTGGGTGCTCACAGCTCTACTGTCCAGCACTGAAGGGTTTCAAGGTAGTCAGTTCCATCACAGGATCTGCTCACGTGTGTAGGACACACTCCTGGAGGGGATGCCTCTACTGGGTGCTGTGGACAGATTAAATGTCCATGACTCGTCTGTCTGCAAACAGCTATGAGCTCCTTATGCATTCAGCTATTTGACATCATTTAGCCTTCCCTGATTCGTTCTCCATGATATGTTCATGATGTTTTCTGGTTATCATGAAAATTGGGAAAATAAAAAGTAAAGTTTCATAGAAACCAGAACTTCACAACCATGCTCAGACCCCCAAAGTGGCAGAGGGGAATGGAAGGGCAATCCACTAACCCCATCTTAGGAAAACCGCTCTACTGAGTGAAGGTCTGGATAGCCTGAAATTCAGGAACCACTGAAGTCTACCCTCAAGCTTCCTCAGTAAACTTTTCATAGGCGAACGGATCTATTAACAATGCAATGAGCACACCTTGCCCTTATCACTTACAAGATTCACACCTTACAATCTGTCTAGAATTTATCTGGACCAATCTAAGTCCACAGGGAGGCCAGGCATTTCCAAAGAATTCCTCTCACTTGTCAATTAATCAAACACTGCATTCTCATATCATTGACCATGAATGGCTGTGTAACATTCCATGTATTCACATGGCATTTCCTCAATGAGGCTGATGTCTATAATGAGTCAGAGCCAACATGAGTCAATGGAAGAATGTAGATTCTACAATCCACCCCCATCTGCTCATGGGCGTGGGCTTAGCTGCTCACTAGTCATGACCTTGGGTCTCCATTTCTCCATCAGTAAAAGAGAGACACTAGTACCTTCCTCACCGTGTTGCTGTGTGGATCAATATTTGAAAGCACTTTGCAGAGCGCCCACAATAAGCCAGATGCCCAATAAACAGGTGTTCCCTGCCTTACTTTGCAAACTTTTTGTTTCCTTTCATGGTTCTTTTCCAACAGCCTTGAGAAATTCCCAGGATCATCTTGCAGGTCTGGCCCTCGTGATGAGTGGAGAGACCCTTGGCTCCTCTGTGATTTGCTAATAACCTAAACAGCCTGGAAACATGTTACTATTCTGGGGAGAGAACATCTGGATCTCGCTCATCCTTCTCTTAAAAATTATCCTGTCTGTGCCTGTAGACAGATAAAGAATCGATAAGTATATTCTCGTGGCCATGGTTACATTGTGTTTATAAGAAGCTTCTTTAGTGGGCTGAAACAGATGGTCAGCTAAGAAGTTTTTTGCCGGTCCGCACCCTATCCCAGAAGCATATTATTGATTCATATGGAATGGCCTTGTAGCCAGAAACTGTGCAAACTTAGATCTTTCCTCTTCGTGGGAAAGTAGAATTTGAGAAACTTGGTTTCCATGACCCTAACAACCAATGGCAATTGTTAAGAATTCTATGAAGCTGACTCAGTAATCCCTCATGATATTGTGTTTTGTTTTGTCTTTATCTAATATAGACGGTTGAATTTGGCTTCACAAAGATGGTTTCATCTTGGCCTTCTTGACCTGTGGTCTCCCAAACAATCCATCCACTGAGGACACCACCCATTGAGGTGCATAGAAAGAGAACATTTAAAAGTCATATGTGTTCCTTAAGAATCAATAATAAACTACCATTAATAACAGGCAACTTTTAAGAGATAGACTCTCCTTGCATAAGTGAGTGTGTAAAGCTACAATACATGGCGCAGTTTTCTGATATTTTTCAGATGAAAACCAGAAACATCAGGAGGTGTCTACAGTTCACTGAGTATTTATATCATTTGAATTGCCAAAAAAAAAAAAAATCATTGTAAACGGGATGAGCCTTTGAAGGGGTTACGAGGACTTACAGGTAAACTGCTTGTAGGACCAACCAAAGAAATCTATTCATGATACGCTCGGTATATAAGGCCTTATGTTAACACCGCCACTTCATCTTGGGCCAGTAATTGAAAAGCAGCCCAGCTCTCAGTGCTGGAGGTGAGGCTTTGGTTTAGAATAACGGTGTGGCCCGCTCAGGTCCCTTCTATTCTGTGTGCTCTCCCAATGCCCTCTTCCCGGATCCTCCCAAAGCCTTGCAAAGAGTGTTCAGGGACCGGCACCTTTTGTTATGGCCACTTTTGTTCAGTTTGTCCTGATGGAGCTAGCTCCACCCTGTGGCAGGATTTTTTTCTTTTCTTTTTAAAGAATGCCTGTTTATTGCTAGAAAAATGTTTGGCTATGCATAAAAAGAACTCGGCACATAGGTCTATTTTTGTCAGGTAAAGAAATTCAGGTAGACAAATCTGGGCTGCTTCAGCTGCTTGTGTATATCAGCAAGGATCAGGGTTCTACACCTTGCTTCTTCATTCTTAGACTTTCTGCTTTATCCTCATGGTCACAATGTGGCTGCTGAATCTCCAGGCATCATGACTGTGCTCTAGAAAAAGAATGGGGAGAAAGGCCGGAAAGAATGTGCCAGTCGGGTCTAAATCTTCTTGCTAAACCTCTCCAGAAACCCTGCTGCTTACCTATATCTAGATATACCAGGTAGCTAGTTAAAACTAGGTCGGCTGGAAGTCTTGGCTGTATTTTAGGTGGCATATTTCCTCCCAAAAGAGAGTGAGGGTTTTAGTACTACAAAAGAAGGGCACATAATTAATATCCAGATAACAGCAGTGTCTGTTATATCATGGTCTAGGGAGACGAGTCATCTCTTAATAGAAAATCACTTTCATTAACAACACTAAAACCTCTTTTTCTGAAGACATGTCTATTTTCCACAGGATCATAAGCAAAGCTAGCCAAAGCATCAAAATGGGAGTGCTTGCTGGAAGGAAATAATGGGCTTCGAACATCCGTGAAGTAATGAACTTCAGGTCATAAATATAACTCTGAAAATATTAAATTTAAAGAGGCCCTTTCCCTCATAAGGTGAATTCATTCCTAAAACCATTTGCTTTAAAAGCAAGATGTTCTGTGTTATAGCTTATCAACCTGCTGTCTTCCAGTTTTAAATTAGAGCTCTATTGCCCTGGCCAGGTGGCTCAGTCGGTTGGAGCATCATCCCATACCCCAAAACCATTTGGGTTCAGTCCCCAGTGGAGCGAGTACTGGAGGTGACCTCTCTCTCTCTCTCTTTCTCTCTCTCTCCCAAATCAATGGAAACATGTCCTCAGGTGAGGATTTTAAAAAAATGCTGACCACCTAAAATCACATCCAAGAAAACAACAAGCCTGGCCGGCAAGGCTCAGTGGTTGGGAGGTCGTGGTTCAATTCCCCGTCAGGGCACATGCCCAGGTTGCGGGCTCAATCCCCACTGTGCAGCATTCAAGGAGGCAGCTGATCAGTAATTCTTTCTCATTACTGATGTTTCTATCTTTCTTTCCCTTTCCTTTCCTTTCCTCTGTCTAAATTCAATAAAAATATATTTTAAAAAATAATAAGAAGAAAGCAGCAAACTTCAAAATCACACTTTTGTTTTCTCCCTCTCACCATTCCCCACTGAATTATTAAACCCATCAGGGAAAGAGCCCCATCTGCTTTGTTCATGGCTGTATTTAGGCACTCACCACAGGAGCTGAAGTATAGGAGATAGTCATTAAGTATTTTATGAACAAACTTATGCATTTAAAATAAAAAATTATTGTTTTTATAAAAGTGTTATTATTAAAGCTCAAAATAAATTTAAAATCTTACCTAGTAATAGACAAACATGCAAATTGACCATACTTTCACTCTGTCTTAAGCCACGCCCACCATCCAATCAGAGCGACTATATGCAAATTAACCCAACCAAGATGGCAGCTGGCAGCCATGGAGCTGGAGCGAGCAGGAGGCTTGCTTGGTCCAGTGATGGAGGAAGCAAGCCTGCCGCCGGCTCTGAGCTCCACTCAAAAGCAACAAAGTTTCAATTATAGAAGGTAAATAAACCCCAGATACCTGCTTTCAGCAGGTCATGGCCACAGAGCTGGAGCGAGCAGGAGACTTGCTTGCCCCTGCAATACAAGAAGCCAAGCTTCCCAGCAGCTGCTGCCTCAGCTCAAGGCAACAAAGTTTCAATTATAGAAGGTAAATAAATCCCAGATACCTGCTTCCAGTCGCTATGGCCAAGGAGCTGGAGCGAATAAAAAAACAACAAAAAAAGGAAAGGCTGGGAGCTTCAGTCTTCAGGGGCTTGGTCAGTCTGAAAACAGCCATCAGCCCCTCACCCAGGCTGGCCAGGCACCCCAGCGGGATTCCCCACCCTGATCCAGGACACCCTTCAGGGCAAACCAGTCAGCCCCCACCCATGCACCAGGCCTCTATTCTATATAATAAAAGGGTAATATGCAAATTGACCCTAATAGCAGAACGACTGGGAATGACTGGTCATGACTGGTCACTATGACACACACTGACCACCAGGGGGCAGACGCTCAATGCAGGAGCTGCCCCCTGGTGGTCAGCGCACCAGGGGGAGCTCTGCTCAGCCACAAGCCATGCTGACAGCTGCCAGTACAGTGGTGGTGGTGGGAGCCTCTCCTGCCTCCTCAGCAGCGCTAAGGATGTCAGACTGCAGCTTAGGTCTGCTCCCCGCTGGCAAGTGGACATCCCCTGAGGGCTGCCGGGCTGCCAGAGGGATGTCTGACTGCCAGCTTGGGCCCGATTCCCCAGGGAGTGGGCCTAAGCCAGCAGGTGGACATCCTCTGAGGGGTCCCAGACTGCAAGAGGCCATAGGCTGGGCTGAGGGACCACCCCCCTCCCCCCAAGTGCACAAATTTTTGTGCACTGGGACTCTAGTACAAATATAAAACAGAATACCATCCTAATCTCAAACATCTTAATCTGAAGAGAAATGTGATAAAGTTCAAGATTAACTTCTGACTGAACAATAATGATAAACTCATAATAAACTTGAAGTGAAAGTGAACTTCTAAAACATGAGGATATCCATCTTAAATTAACACACAAGATTGCACTTTAAAAATCCTAACAGCCATCCCACTAAGACTACAAGCAAGACAGAAAAAAATTTTAAAAAGCCTCTCTTCTGGCCAAGATTCTTAAATGATATTTTTTAAACCTGGCTAATAATGTTAGACTAGAAAATAATTCTAAATACAATTATTGGAAAGGGGAAGACAAAAATATTAGCTGATTATATGACTATTCTCTAGAAAACTCAAGAGAATCAACTAAAAAATAACAATTAGAGATAAAAAGTTCAGTAAGCTGACCAGCAACAGAATAAATGTTAAAAACATGCCAGCAATAATCAGAAAGTGTTTACGATATAACGTTGATGAAAAAATGCAAGCTTTAACACATCTACACACATGCGCAACTCCCTCAATATTGAAATAAAAGTGGAAATGGAAATGAAAGTATAGAGATAGATAGATGTAAGTAAATTATGTAACTTCACCAGTGTTAGACAAACAGTATTAAATTAAAAAATCCCTGATTTTTTATTTATTTATTTATTTATTTATTTATTACCATTTAGCATTCTACAGACTGGCCATGTGAGAAAACATCATCACAGTAACCAACACGGGACATAGGACCGTGACAACTGAGACCCCGCAGCCAAGGACCCACATTCAAGGCCACTTGCTTCCTCTGTCCACAAATCTTACTAAACATGGACCTCTTCCCGCTCTCTCATCTGCACATTCTACCTTAGTTTCAACTCCCCTAAACAATGATGCCGCTTTGCTGAATTGCCCTTCAAAAGTGTATGTTGGCCCTGGCCAGTTTGTCTCAGTGGAGAGAGCATCAGCCTGCGGACTGAAGGGTCCCGGGTTCGATTCTGGTCAAGGGCACATGCCTGGATTGCAGGCTCAGTCCCCAGTGTGGGGCCATGCAGGTCATTGATGTTTCTGTCTTTCCATCCTTCTCCCTTCCTCTCTGAAATAAATAAAAATATATATATTTTTTAAAGTGTATTTTGTAAATGATACATAGCCTTTATTTTTAATGGGAGGTTATCCTAAATCCACCCTCCAAATCCAGTTTAAATCAATCCAGACCAAGAGTCAGAAAGTTAATTTTATTTTCATTGATGTATCAAAGCTTGAGAGGAAATCCACTAAAACATTTAAAATGGGATTAGAGCTGGGGTTTTTTATGCTTTTATTTTTAGATTTTCTACAAGAAAGAGGCATTCCCTTTAGAATTTTTTTTTAATCTTGATTCCTCCCTTTTCCTCACCCTTCACTTCTTACCTCTCAGCAAGTCTTGCCGGGATAGCTCTCACATCTCAAATCTTCAAACTGTACATCCCACCCGCCAGCGCTCTTCTCTATGGCCATGCCCTAGCCCAGGCACAGCCACCTCCTTACTGGGAGCTGAAATCCACTCCCCGGTCCATCTCCTCGCTCCCGCTCCCGCTCCCGCTGCATTCAGTTCTTCGTGTCAATACAAACAAAAGAGCTGTTGTGCAAGCCTAACGGGACGTAAGTCCCGGGTGAACGGGCAACCCCGGTTTTGCCAAAAGGTGGACCACACCATCATGAGAGTAGTCAGACCCATGCCGTTCCAGCTTCAAGCCACATTTACCCTCCTACTCACTTCTCTCTTTCAGTAGGTCTCTGAACCCAAGAAAGTCAGTAGCTTAATTTCAGTAGGTCTCTGAGTCCACTAAAAACATTCTAAAATAAGCCAATAAGTGAAGACGGAGCATTTTTTAAATCGAAGGATAATGAGTGTGCACAAAGACTAATAATAGGTGACAGCTACTATTGGATCTGAACAGGCAACCCTGGGACAATCATCTATATAATAGAAGCCTAAGCGACCGTTATACGGAACAACCTGAACAACTGGTCGCTATGATGCGCACTGACCAGGAGAGGCAGACGCTCAACGCAGGAGCTGCCCCGTGGTGGTCAGTGCATTCCCACAGGGGGAGTGCGGCTCAGCCAGAAGCCAGGCTCACAGCTGGTGAGCGCAGCTGCCACAGCAGGAGCCTCTCCGGACTCCACGGCAGCGGGAGCAGCGGGCTGGGATAAGCATGAGTGGCATGGCACCCCGCCCCAATTCGGGCTCCTCCCTGGCCGCCTGCCACTTGGCACACTGCTATATCCCCTGAGGGGTCCCAGACTGCGAGAGGGCCCAGGCCAGGGTAAGGGAACCTTCCTCCCCCAACCAGTGCACAAATTTCATGCACTGGGCCTCTAGTAAGTTATATAAATGTCTTGTCACAATGTTGTACCCCTGAAACTAATATAATATTTCATGTCAAGTATAATTGAAAAATAAAATTTTGAGAAAGAATTGAGTACACAATTAGCCAACATTGAAATCAGTATGAAATTATAAACTAGCAAATAAATGTGTCTGGGCAAATTGGAGAGAGGGAGCAATTTCAAGTGAAATTCATTCAATAAAACAAATTTGAGATTTTTAAAAACTTTTAATTTATATTTATTTCCAAATTTATAACTATGTGATTTAATTAAATAAAGTCATACGTCACAAGTACCATAAGTAAAACTTAAAGACAAACTACCAGGTATTAAATAGCATTGCAATATATGTGATACGGGTTATGATCTTAATAAAAAAGTACACTCCTACTTAGTAACAAAAAAAGAGTGTCTCCCTTTGGAAAATGAGCAAAGAATCTGAATAGACAATTATTTTTTTTCATGTGGCAAATAAACATGAAAAAAGTTCAACTTTATCTGTAATCAATAATTGCAAAATAAAAGAATGTGAATAAAATTGGCAAACATAAACGAAAAGGATGGTATTTTTTTACCATTGAGGCAAATAAGATCATTTAAAATATTCTAAGCTTATTGAATGACATCAAAAAATTATGGTGGATAATTTTTAAAACAGCTTACAAAATAACAAATTCAGTGCAATGCCAATTTCTTTAAATTGTATACATTTCAGAAAAAAACTGGATACAAATATGGTGATATTACGGGTAAATATTGTATTACTACTATTTTTTCTGTTTTTTTAATTTTTCATAAAAGTAATGCATGCTATGGCAATTTGGAAAAAAACACTATGAACACACACATGTATGTATGTATGTATGTATGTATGTATGTCTGTATGTGTTTCTTTATATAGGTATTCCTCTAAAACTAATAAAAGGGTTTATCTGGAATGGTCTTATTGAGAATCAAATAATGTTAAGAAATTTTATTTTCAAAAAACAGCTTTGTTTAAACAAGTGGTTCTCAACCTTCCTAATGCTGCAACCCTTTAAATACAGTTCCTCATGTTGTGGTGGCCCCCAATTTCATTGTTATAAATTGAACATAATTAAAGCATAGTGATTAATCACAAAAACAATATGTAATTATATGTGTGTTTTCCGATGGTCTTAGGCGACCCCTGTGAAAGGGTCGTGCGACCCCCAAAGGGGTCGCGACCCACAGGTTGAGAACCGCTGGTTAAACTTTCTCCCTCTTATTTTAAATAAAGTTTGTGCAAATTGTTCTAATTATATAACAATTTATATAATTGAACATCCTTCAATTTAAGGGCTGTCCATTTGCATACTCCTGTGTGCAGTGCCTGGCACACAGTGGGTCCTCAGATATTTGTTTGAGAAATGAATAGATGCTACATCACAAGTGAGGGCAAGGGTCTTCTAACCCTTTGATAATAATTTTCTTGACACAATTTAGAACCCATCTAACTAGACTACTGGTCCTGCTATTTAACTACTTTTTAGAAATGTCTCAATATTAACTGCTCTAAAAACAAAAAATCATTATTTTTGACAGATGCTCTCTAAAATGTAATTGGTTTAACGCCGATAATGCCATATAACAAGCTAATTTACTTAGCTACTTGGGGCACAATTTGCAATTAAATCTTTCCAGTGAGTTCACCATGATGCTCATTGCTTAAATTTTGATGATTCACAAAAGCATCATTGAGATTTTCTACGACTGCACTGGGTGACAGCAACACCTGTGGTGAAAATTTTTCAAGATAAAATTACCTGGGCCCCACTCTATAAAGTGGGAATTTCAGTAATTAATTGATCAACCATTTATTTGTAGAGATAGTGCCAGAAATTATGAGTGAGCGTGAGAGAGAAGGAAGAGAGGAGTCTAGCTTTGCTTGTAGATTCTCAGGTCCATGTTTGTAAGCTAGTGAGACAGAATGACAAAGTAAGCTCCAAAAAAATGTGTAAAAACGATGCAAAATATACACAAACGATGCAAAATGTACCCCTGCTGACCTAGCAAGGCATCTGAACCCAATCTCAGCAAAGACTTTTAGAATTTTGACAATAGAATCTCATCAGAAAATACACTAACTCTCCAGGTCCGATCACAAGCCTGTTGAGAGACACGTATTGTACAGATTTTACCATCACAGATATACATGTAACTTTTCCTATTTTCCTGTAGGTGAGATTAACCCAGAGCAAAGCTAGACCTAGTCACATGTGGTAACTAGTGGCCTCCAGTGGTCCTGGCCTTCATGGGGGTCTCTTCCTACACAGAGTAGCCTGTAGGATGCTGCAGAAATGAAGGTGTGCGACCTCTAAGACTAGGTCCTGCTCTGCAGCTTCTGCTTGGCTCTCCCTTGGGTAACTTGCTCTGGCGGGAAGCCAGACGCCATGTTTTCAAGGACACTCAAGCACCCTATGGGTTTGTGTGCAGGTGGCAGGATGTTTACTGTTTGAGAAACTAAGACCTCTCACCAACAGCCCTGTGAGTGAAAACAGCTCCAGCAGCCCCTGTCCTAACTCCTCTTCCAAGAAAAAACCACAGAACGTATCAGTTACTCAGCCTGCCCTTATCTCAGCCAATGGGAATGCAAGGGAAACAAACCAGGATTGAACCCGAAACCTAGGTATGTGCCCTGACCAACAATCGAACCCACAACCTTTAGGTCTACGGGACGACGCTCAAACCACTGACCACCCAGCCAGGGTGGTATCTTTTCTCCTGTGAACTGTCCTTTCTTATCTTTTAACCAATTCCCTCTTAGGCTCTTGGTCATTTCTTACCAATTTCCAGGAACTATTTATACATTCAAAGGTTAACTTTTGGTGTACTGTAGTTGCAGCTTTGCCCAGGTTGTCCTTTGACCTTCCGGTTTGCATTCTCACTCACGCATATGTTAATGAAATGCTTGCACTTACTCCATCACTGTCTTTCAGGGCTTCTGATTTAAAACCTCTGCTTCCAGGCCAAGGTCACAAAACAATTACCTCTCGGGCAGTGCTTCCTGCTCCCTTTTTGTTTGCTTGTTTAACATTGAAGTGTTTAAACCGTTTGTAATTTCTCTTGGTGTGGGAATCTAAGGTGTGGATCCAATTAAGTTTTCCCTTCAAAGCCCCCATTTTATTTCCTGGATAGTGCATATTCCTCACCACACTCCCAGTTTGAGATCACATTCTACTAACCCTAACATCACCCGTTTCCCTATGGCAGCCTGAGGGGCTGAGGAAGTGACCGAGAGCGCTATGAGAATTCCGCAGAGCCCAGTCTGTGCTGTAGAACAGGAGCCGCAAAGGGCGGCCCTGGGCCAGATTGGGCTGCCCCGGGAGGCAAGTGAAGTTTTACTGGGACGCAGCCGCACCCACTGGCCTATGTATTATTTCCCGTGGCCGTTTTTGCCCTACAAAGGCAGAATTACGTTTGGCCGTCCCCCCTTATCCGCAGGGGATGTTTTCCACGTCCTCAGTGGGTTCTCTATCCATGTAGACCTAGAATAAAATCCAGCTTATAGATTAGGCACAGTAAGAGGTTAACAGTAATAATTGATAATGAAATAAAGCAAGCACGAGTACACTATAGGAAAAGGTATGTGACTGTGGTCTCTCTCTCTCTCTCTCTCAATATCATTGTACTGTCTTTCTCGTGGCCAAGATGATAAATACCTCATTAAGTGCCGAACTGTCACCTTGTCACTTGAAGGAGCACTTGACGGCCTCCCTTGGCACATCGCATTGCCAGCATCACCCGTCTTATGCTTTGGAGCCATCAGTTAGTAAAAAGGAGACGACCTGAACACAGCACCTCCACAACCAAGCCGGCTGCCCAAGACTGGTGGGCAGAAGCATCCACGTGGATGGAGACTCTGGACAGAGTGAAACATCGTGAGATTTCACCACCCTGCTCAGAACAGCACACGATTTAAAGCCTATGAATTGTTTATTTCTAGAATTTTCCATGTAATATTTTCAGACCACAGTTGACCATGGGTAACTGAAGCCTCAGAAAGTGAACCCGGGACAAGCAGGCAGCTATTGTAGTTGTAATAGAGACCGTAAGCCCTGTGAAGTCTCAAATATTTACTATCTGCCCCCTCCAGAAAGCTTCCAACTCCTGTTTTAGAATTGGCAGAGCACATTAAAGCACATTAACACACATTAACGCCACTAAAGCCGCAATCCAATGAGAAGTATTCTTCCCATTGCATCTGCAAAGACTATGAGACTTGGGGAGGTTAAGTACCTAGTGACAGGCAGACCCAGGACCCAACCCAAATCCTATGATTTAAATTCCACGAATGTTTCTTCCAACACTTATACTGGGCTTTATGATTTTCCAAGTCCTTTCACACACCCTCATTCTCTTGATATTTCCAATAATCCTATGAGGAAAATATGAGTCCCATTTTACAGATGTGAAAACTGAGTTATAGGGAGGGTAAGTAAAATTCTGAAGTACTCACAAGCTTTTAACTGGTATGGAACTTAGGTATCTAGCAAAACAAAAACAAACAAAACTCAGGCTCCTTCTACAATAGCTCATTGCTGATATGTTAATGCAAATCCTAGCTCACTCCAACCCAAAATACTCTGAGCATCCTAGGTATTCATTAGCTAATGCTACTACAGCTATCTTTTTCTAATGCTGATGATTCCTCCAAAACAAAAAACAATTAAACTCAGAAAAGGAAAGAAATAATAGGAGGGGCTGGAGGAGCCTGAAAGTCAGATTTTTAAATACAATTAAATATACACCTATTCTTTGAAGCAAACAATCTTTTGAAAGGAGGAATTGGAGGCGTGGTACTCATTCCCTCAGGCTCTGGGTGCCACCAGCACTCCCTCTGTTGCTTCTAGCTAGATAAAAAAAGGCTGCTGTATACCGCTGTGTGCCCACCACCCAACGCAATATACATCACGTGTCATAGAAATGTATACTTGAAACCTCCATCATCTTATTAACCAATGTCACCCCAGTAAATGTAATTTTAAAAAGGAAAGACCAGCAGAACAATAAGTGTAAGATAATGTTTCAGGCATGTAAAGGAAGGAGAGAGGGAAGGAGGGAGGGAGGGAGGGGAGAGGGAGAAAGAAGAAGAAAAAGAAGAGGAGGAGAAGGTGAAAGAGGAGGAGGAGGAGGGAGAAGGAAGAGGAAGAGGAAGAAGGAAGAAAGAATGAAAAGAGGAGAGAAAGAGAAAGAAGTTGAGAGAGAACTCCTAGGCGTTCAGATTTAAATTGGACGTCAAAGGGAGCAAGGACTTTCACTGGTTTAAAAAAAGAAGAAAGAGTGCTGTGCCATGCTTGCTAAACTCACTCTCTCGAGGCCATGTTTGTCCTTTTCAGGAACCAGGAGGGCTCACACTGAGGCCTGAAAGAGGGATATTAAGCGCATTTTTTAAGCTCTCTTTTTAATAAACAGCATCCGTAATGCCTAAGCAATTCGCACTATTCCCCCACAGCTCCTCTGTGTTTCTCCTTCACTGGCCCACTGGCTCCATAAAGTCACTTTTTTTTCCATGTTATTAATCAGGAAATTCACCTCAGGTACTTCTTTAATTTCCTGTAGTTTTTCCAACACAAAATTAATTTGCTTTATCCCTTATCCCAAGAATGATAACAGGGTTTCTATAAAAGTGAACATCCATGATCAAAGAGAAGCTTGCATTATAAACAAATTATTATAACTGGGCTCTCTTTGAAATGTTTTAACTTAATTAGGCTCAAACACTTTTGGCAAGGGTTTAAAAACTTGAGAGTAATTAAATAGCCATCCAGCTTGGCTGGATTTTCTTTTAATGTTGGAGTAAGAGAGATAGTTTACATGGTCTTAGCCTAAAATGCTGCACTGATATTCATTCTCAGTGGCTACTTTTTTAAACAAAAGATACTGGCACAATTGGATTTGTTTGGGCAATGATGGAATCTCACACAACTTGGTTACAGTGGTCATTCCGTGACTGTACACACTTCTCAAAACACACAGAACTGCCCTAGCCAGTTTGGCTCACTGGATAGCGAGTCAGCCTGGGGACTGAAGGGTCCTGGGTTCAGTTTCAGTCAAGGGCACATGCCCAGGTTGTGGGCTCAATCCCCAATAAGGGGCGTGCAGGAGGCAGCCAGTCAATGATTTTCATCATTGATGTTTCAATCTCTCCCTCTTCCTTCCTCTCTGAAATCAATAAAAATATATTTTAAAAAATAAAAGAGACACACAGAGCTATACACTTAAAAAGTTTAATTTTACTGTTTATCAATTACCCCTCTGTAAACCTGACTTTTTAAAAAGTTGGATTGTGACTCCTCAGCTAAGTTGAAAATGTTCTCAGGATGTTTTTTGAAGCATTGCCTGTAGTGACCAAAACAAAGAAAAATATAACTAGAAACTACATACATGTTAATCAGTAAAAGCTTTGATTAAAAAAAAATGACTTAAATCTATATATATTGACCTGCAACACTGTGTATAAAACATTGTTAAATGGGGATAGGGGCAGGCAAGCTGTAGAATAATGTGCTGGTAAACCCAATAATAGCAACTGTGAAGTAGTGGTATAATCACGTTTAATGAATAATAGAAAAGAGTATTAGTAAAATCACAGTAACTAATATTTATCGACCATTTCAATGTGTCAGGCATGACTCTAAGCACTTTGCAAGTATTATCTCGTTTAATTATCCCCAAAACTCTGTGAAGTAGGGGAGGTGGTGGCGTGCCTCAGTTTACCTATTCCACTCTCCAGAGTTGTTCACAACATGGCGGCCAACTTCCAAGAAAGGATGAGTGAGAGCACCCAGCATCCGATCCAATGGAATCTTGCAAGTGGCATTCCTTCACCTCCGCTACGTTCCATCTGTGAGCAGCAAGTCAGTAAACCCAGCCCACATTCTAGGGGGCTTTTGCATGAGAGAATAGCAAGAGGAAGGAGTCACCGGAGGTCACCTTGGAGGCTGCCTCCCCCAGAAGCCCACACCATGAATTACCTAATGTCCACAGTGGGATTTGAAAAAAAAAATTATATTCTGCATCAAGACATTTGAATACTCACTCATGCTGAATGGGCTCAGTACTGACCATAAATAGCCTCCAGTCAATTTTAGGTCAGGTTTGCTTCCAGATAAATGACGAAAACGTTTTGGTTTTCACAGTCTTTTGAGGTTCAGAATTAGGGAAACAAAGATCAGAGATCCCTACTATCATCCTCCACTTTACAGATGATGGCTCAAGGCCTGGGAGGTTAAGTATGTGTCTATATGTTTGTGTATCTCTGAGCCGAGACACAGTATAGATCAGTGATGGCGAACCTATGACACGTGTGTCAGAGGTGACACGCGAACTCATTTTTTTGGTTGATTTTTCTTTGTTAAATGGCATTTAAATATATAAAATAAATATCAAAAATATAAGTCTTTGTTTTACTATGGTTGCAAATATCAAAAAATTTCTATATGTGACACGGCACCAGAGTTAAGTTAGGGTTTTTCAAAATGCTGACATGCCGAGCTCAAAAGGTTCGCCATCGCTGGTATAGATGCATATGCATCAGTCTATGTACAAAAGCATGCAACAGTATTCATTCATTTTTAAATTTTTAAAATAAGTTAATTTTTAGAAAAATTAAATAGTATTTCTCCCATAAGACAAGGAGCTCACCACGTTGGCTTCCAATGTGCTGGTCTGTCTATATCCTGTGATAACACACAATGGAACAATTAGAGAAAAGAGTAAGAATAACAGAATGAAGAAGAGAAACAAAAGTGTAACGAATTAGATCAATTTCCTCGCTTACACAGAGTTGGGAGAATGCAGGGGACAGAACCGAGCCTCCGGTTTCAGAAAATGTCTAGCTGTGTATCTGTGTGTGTAGGGAAGACTTCCGATTTGGTACGGTTTGGGTGTGAGTTAATGAAAAACACTGCATCATTTAAAGGTTGACCAACCTTGACCAGAACGTAAATGCCGGTCAGGCTGAACCGTTATTTCTGCCTTTTAAGTTATTCTCTCTCCCCTGATTTGCACTGATCCCTAATCAGAATTTTGAGCATGTATTAAATATGAGAGTAGGAAGAGAATTGAGTCCTTTATTTCAGATTTTACTTTTTTATGGCCTGTTTAAACAGATAAAAACTGACTTTAATAACTGCAAGCGGTATTAGATATACTGAATGGCCCTGCTTCTGATTCTGTATATGTTTAACAAATTAAGCATTTCGTCTTTATGACTAAAAGTAAAGTACTTAGCGAGGCAAGCTGAGAAATTCATACAATCTCCTTTAAGAGGTAGTAATAAGCCCAAATGTCATTGGCTTCTGTTGTAATACTGTAACTTTAAATATAACACCTCAATTCCAAATGCATTCATGTCAGAATAAGAAATGACTTTGTGACTATGACATGGCAAACATTGGTTTATTTCTTTTTTTCTTTTCTTTTCTTTTTTAAGTAAATTTTAGAAACCAGGATAGAAAAGGGAATACACGGCAAATTCCCAAAGAGCAGTCAGCACTGTCTTGTTATGACTCAGCCTCCCACTAGGTGGCGATGCTTCTCAGCAGCTATGAAATACTGGTATCTTCTATGAAGTAAAATGGGCCCTTCCTGCTATTTGTGATACAGCTCTTGCTGGCCTCGCAGAGTTCATTAGCTGTACCGGGCAAGCACCACCCCTTTTCCCGAAAGTAAAGTATTCCTGAGTGGGCTCACTTGTGCAATGTGTTTTGGGGGTACAACATGGAATGAGATGAATAACAAGCCAAGAATGTACTGAGGTGGGACGGCCTAAAGTGCACAGACTCTAGGCCGGTGATGCCTAGGTTCAAGTTCCAATAAAACAGATACAATAGCCGTACCTAACTCAGAGGGCCGATGGGAGGCTTAAATGAGTGGGTCTAAGTAAATTCACTGGAACAGAGCCTGGCATGTAGCAAGCACTACTTATGAGGTAGCGATCATCCCCATGAACACCCCCTAAGAATGCAGCGCCGGCTATTGCACTGCCCGCATTTCACTGAATCCTATCAGCAATGCTGGGCGCAGGCTGGCTCTCACCAGCAGTAGGTCCATTTTACAGACGAGAAAAAACAAAAATAAAGAAGTGAATGAATTTCCCAAGGTCTAAGTTAATGTAAGAATTACAACATGAACCCCCACCTACCTAACTCTAAATCCATGTTCGTAACCACTCTACTATATCATACGAATATTATAAGCAATAAAATTCAGAAAATGTGATGCTCAACCTAAAGATAATAGCAATTGCACTCCATAAAAGTGTGTTTTTCTCTTTGTTTTTCCTTCTCCAATATAATTCTATTTCCTTTTCTTTACATGGTTTTCCCCCCCAAAATTAAATTTTTGCCTGAATGTTTATTTTTAAACCAGCAGGAGGTACTTATAACCTAAAACCTTAAAAATTCTAGAGCTATGGTTTTGAGGTGAACTTAAGAGATATTCAACTAGAAAAGGTTAGAGAATTTAAAAGTCAAGAAAAGATGATTCTGCAGTTCTGCACAAAGATAAAAATAGAATTCCAAGTCCTCTGCCCAAAAACTCTACCACCTTCCAACTGCTGGTTTTTCCCCCCGTCAGTCCTTGGAATGACCTTGGTTTAATTACCTGCATCTCAATGAGTGAATCTACATAGAAAGTGAAGGTTAATTAATGAAGGATCGTTTCTTTTGCTAAGCCCACCAGGCAGTGGCTGACAGCAAGTCGGCCATGCAGGATCATCCTCTATCTCATTAGAAATGGTCAGATTGATGTTCTCACTTTGGACCAGGGAAACGAAAGAAAATAGTTTACTAATGATGGCCACTCGCAGTGCGCAGTCACAAAGCCGTCCCCCTGGCGCCTCTATCCCTGAATGGCACTGGTCCGGAACTCACAGAATCCAAAATGTTAGAGCCAGGTAGAAAAGCAGAGGTCAGATTCTGATGAGACTTACACAGCCGTACCAGTGGCACAATTATTCACACAACTTATGCTGTTATTTTTCTTAACATTCCTTAGTGAGATATGTGTACATATAAAAAATATCTACTATATGTACACATAAAATATATGTGTATTTATAAAACATATATATAAACATATATATTAACTGAGTTGTTCTAGAACAGGGTTCATCAAGGTGGGCATTAATGCCATTTTAGCCCAGGTAAATGTTGCTGTTAGCAGCTGTCCTGCACATTGTAGGATATTTAGCAGCATCCCTGACCCCTATCCACTTGATGCCAGTAACATCCTTTCTAATTGTCACAACCAAATTTGTCTCTTTACCCTTATTCCCTAAATGCTTCCATGTTACACAGTCCCGGTCCAATTGCTAAAAGCAGGAAATGAACATGGATGCGGTACCATTAAGTAATTTATAGGTCTTCTTCCCGTAGCATCCTTTTCCTGGTCCAAGAACTAGTAGGGAGGTTTGGGGAACTACTAGAGGATCACACATTGCACGTCAATTCTCGGTCTCTTTCGTCTCCTCCAATCTGTGACAGTTCCTCATTTCTTTCTCATGACCTTGATACGTATGAAGGGCACTGACCAGTTAGTTCTTTTGTAAAAACCTTCTTCAAAGTTTGTCTGTTGTATTCTCATGATTACATGGAAGTCTCGCATTTCTGACAGGAATAGCCATAGTGTGTGTCTTCTCCAGCGGGTCATACCCTCAGTGCATAACATGCTGTTAACTTGAGCCACTTGCCTGAGGCAGCGTCTGTAGCGTCCCCCTGTAAAGGGGCTCTGTCTTGCTTTGTATGTAATGTCTGTGCGGAATTTCTTTGAAGCTAGGCAGCCATCTTTTTCTTACCTTAATTTCACCCACTAACTTTGGCGGCCACTGACAATTCTTGCCGGAGATAACCGTTACTGGGGAGATGTCAAATGGTGATTTTCTATTTCCATCGTTTGCATTTATCATTGGAATTCTACTGTATGGAGTAGCTGTTCCTTTTCCTCCCGCTTTTGGTTATTTTCAAATGAAGTTCTGTCTCACTACCATAAATGAAAACCCAGCATTAAAACGTTTTAAATGTCGAAGAATAACCGTAAGAAATAAATTCAATGGAAAAAAGTCTTTCAGTGTCCAGCTGGACTGCAGCCTTTGAAGGCTCCCAGTTTGGTGTCTCCTTTTTCTTGGTTAAAAAGAGGGATTAACGGGCATTAAGGAAAGTGTTAAAAACTTATAGACTGAAACTGACTTTCTCCTTGATTTATCATCAGGAGAATTGGAAGACAATCAGAAAAGAAGTCACTATGTGGTTCAATATTATTTGGTGTTGGATCTAAATAATCTTCTCATCTTTTTCCAGTGCTCCATACCCTGAACTCTGGGAAATACTAACCAGCTTCTCCCATTTTACAGATGAAGTGACTGAGGCCAGTGACTTCACTGATAAAGGATCTTTGCTACAAGGAACAGTAATAACTCAGACAAAGCTAAGAGGACAGGACTAGAGGTAAAATGTGTAGGTAGGTGGATATTTGCTACCCGGATGTCAGGGTGTCTCATAAAACCCAAGAGCCAAAATGCAGCCAGACCAGGAAGGGACTGGAACCTGGAACATAAGAGGGACCAGGGCCTCTACTTCTCCTTTCTATTTTTCCCAGTGCACCTGTTGTATCTCTCTCTCTCTCTCTCTCTCTCTCTCTTTCTCTCTCTCTCTCTCTCTCTCAGCTATCTCAGCCACACAGCAAGCGTATAGCAAGGCCAGAACAACCAAGTCCACAGCTGATACTCAGAACCTCACTGGGTGTCCCTGGGTTCTAAACTCCCGAAAGGAGAATCTGATTGGCTCATCTTAAGCAAGACACACCCTTGATCAATGATGGCAAACCTTTTGAGCTCAGCGCGTCAGCATTTTGAAAAACCCTAACTTAACGCTGGTGCCGTGTCACATATAGAAATTTTTTTATATTTGCAACCATAGTAAAACAAAGACTTTTATTTTTGATATTTATTTTATATATTTTATGCCATTCAACAAAGAAAAATCAACCAAAAAAATGTGTCATAGGTTCGCCATCACTGCCCTTGATCCAATCAGCTACAACCAGGGAGCAGCATCACATAACATAATTCAAACAGGAAGGATGACCCTTGTCAGCTGAGGAGTTACCCTAAGCAAGTACCACAAAGCAGACATGTGCATCCAAAGGACCGATTTCTTCCTAGATTTGTTGGTAAATATTTCATGCTTGCACTTGTACGAACAGAAGGAGACAGTCAGTTAAAGTCAGAAATGAGAAGTGTTAAAAAATTAATGGCCTTGGTTTGTTATAGCAATAAACTGACCAAGCACAATGACTTGATTGAATAAAATCATATTATAAAAGAAGGGAGGGGCTGATTTCTCCATGGCTGGGCCAGGACCTTAAAATGGTGTGTTCCTGGCATCTGTCTTTAGTATACCAGCCATCCAAATGCCACATACAGTACTTTTTCTTTATACTTTTTCTTTGACCTAACTCACTTTTTTTTCTTAAGTAAAAACGTAAGTCCGGATACTTATGATAGTATGAGCTCAACTAGGAAAATCAGGAGTTTTTCCAATACTGGTTCAAATCCATGCATATTCCTAAAGCCCAGGGTACACTCCCTGGCCGTACAGTCTCCAGTGTATGCACCCCTTGCTCCAGTAAGTGCGAGCCACGCTACACTCTGAAGCCTCTGTCCTCTGTTTCTCTGTCCCCTGCAAGAGTCTACGTTCAAACCATTTCGTTTTCAAGCCATCCCTGAGTTATTCTCCCTAAAATTAAATCCTTCTGACTTGAAAACTTGTGCATTGTTGGGAAACTGGCTTTTGGTGGTTCTCTGAGCTCTTCACACTGACCATTTTAAAAAATCAACCCTGCTCGGGTCTTTACTGGTTTTTACCACAGTTGCCTTTAGTTGGGGATTCTTAAGGGCAGGTCTGGGTCACGTTTTCAACTTGGTTTTAAAGGGCAATGCAGATACTTACCCAAAATGTACTGTGGAGGGTCTTCCCTTCTGGGGATACAAAGAAGGGAACCTGCTCTCAAAGAGCCCTCAGGAAGAGGGGAGAGGGAAGGCATGGGGGCAGGGAGAGAAGCCCAAACAGACCTAGCAGTGAGCAGGGTAAGTCTGTGCAGATGTCCACCAGCACTCACCTCCCCCAGGAGGTGTGGAATGAAAGTAAGGGGCTGCTTAGTCCATTCTAGAAGGCTGGACAGGCTTCGTGGAGGAGAAGGAAGAGAGGGCACCCACGCCGAGACTTGAAGAATGTCCAGAAAAATCAAGATGAGAGGGAGGCCTCCTACGCAGGAAAGATCTGCCTGCACGAAAAGCAGGAAAGAGCCACGGATATAAGTGACTGTCTTGGGTGATTCGTGTTCTACCGGAAACCCCTTGGAAAAGTTGAAGAAATCAACCAACCCCATTATCAGCAACCTACTCCCTGACACCCTTGCATTTGGGAACAAGGAGCATGCAAAGAACCTGCATGTCTCTGCCCTCAGGGAGCTGTGGGTTGGTGGGGAAGCTAGGACTTAATGACAAGAAACAATCCGTGGATAATAACATTGCACCTACATGAAAATCATATTTTGTTCAGCAAATCTTTACTGAGTATGCACTACATGCTATCCCTGTTGGACGGCTGGGGATATAGCAGCCAAATAAACAAAGTCCTTTTTCTTCATAGTTTTTACATTCTGGAAAAGGAGCAACATATAAACAAACAAGTAAATGCAGAGTAGAACCAACCATGACAGCAGTTATGGAGAAAGGGAGAACTGAGGAAAGGAGATGGGGCATGCTGGTGGGAGTTGAGTAAAAGGTTATTTTATTAAGTAGGAAGGTTTGGGGACGTACTCAATGGTCAAGTAGCATCTGAGCAGAGACTTGAAGGAACTGGAAGATGTGACATGTGGAACTATCCGAGTCAGAAGGAGCAGCCAGCACAGAGGCAGGAGTGTGCTTAATATATTCAGAGAAAGCTAGGAGCTGTCTGTAGCTGGGACAGTGAGTCAGGGGACGGGAAATAGGAGTGGAGCCAGAGAAGCAGTTGGGGGATGGGATGCAGGTCACGTGGGACCTTATGAAGGACTCAGGCATATCCTTGTCCTGAGATGGAAGCCACAGGGAGTCTTGAGCAGAGGACAGATTTTCATTTTAAAAGGCTTCCTTTGGATGCTCTGCAAAGAGTAGAGTGTAGGGGCCAAAGGTGAAAGTAGAAAGCCCAGTTAAATTATTAGAAACTAGAGGCCCAGTGCACAAAATTTGTGCATTCGGGGGGGGGGGGGTCCCTCAGCCCAGCCTATGCCCTCTTGCAGTCTGGGACCCCTCGGAGGATATCCACCTGCTGGCTTAGGCCCGCTCCCTGGGGGATTGGGCCCAAGCTGGCAGTCAGACATCCTTCTGGCAGCCCAGCAGCCCTTGGGGGATGTCCACTTGCCAGCGGGGAGCAAGCCTAAGCTGCAGTCGGACATCCTTAGCACTGCTGAGGAGGCGGGAGAGGCTCCCGCCACCACTGCTGTACTGGCCGCCATCAGCCTGGCTTGTGGCTGAGTAGAGCTCCCACTGTGGGAGCACACTGACCACCAGGGGGCAGCTCCTGCATTGAGCGTCTGCCCCCTGGTGGTCAGTGTGTGTCATAGTGACCAGTCATTCCCAGTGGTTCTGCCGTTAGGTTCAGTTTGCATATTACCCTTTTATTATATAGGATAAAAGCCTGGTACATGGGATGGGGGTGGGGGCAGCTGGTTTGCCCTGAAGGGTGTCCCGGACCAGGGTGGGGGTCCCGCTGGGGTGCCTGGCCAGCCTGGGTGAGGGGCTGATGGGTGTTTGCAGCTGGTCACACCCCCTTGAGGGTGAGGGTCCCCACTGGGGTGCCTGGCCAGCCTGGGTGAGGGGGTGATGGCTGTTTGCAAGCTGGTCAAGCCCCCCCCCACCAGTGGGGACCCTCACCCCATGGAGGTTTGGTCAGCCTGGGTGAGGGGCTGATGGCTGTTTTCAGGCTGGCAACACCCCCTTTAGGGTGGGGGGGTCCCCACAGGAGTGCCTGGCCAGTCTAGGTGAGGGGCTGAGGAATGTTTTCAGGCTGGCCAAGCCCCCAGGCGACGGAAGCTCCCAGCCTCTCCTTTTTTCTTTTTTGTTTTTTATTCTGGGATTTATTTACCTTCTATAATTGAAACTGTAACTTTGAGAGGAGCTCAGAGCCGGCCAGGGCAGGCGGGAGGGAAAGCCTCCTGCTCACTCCAGCTCCGTGGCCACGGCCGGCTGAAAGCAGGTATCTGGGGTTTATTTACCTTCCATAATTGAAACTTTGTTGCTTTGAGTGGAGCTCAGAGCCGCTGCAGCAGGCGGGGAAGCTTGGCTTCCTCCATCATTGGGGCAACCAAGCCTCCTGCTTGCTCCAGCTCCACATGGCTGCTGGCCACCATCTTGGTTGGGTTAATTTTCATATAGTTGCTCTGATTGGCTGCTGAGCATGGCTTAAGGCATAGTGAAGGTGTGGTCAATTTGCATGTCTGTCTTTTATTAGTGTAGATAAGCCAGATAAGCAATAAGGGCAGCTTGGGTTCTGGTGGCACAGTGGGGATAGTAAGAAGTGATTGGATTCTGGGTATATTTGAACATAGTACCAACAGGATTTCAGAAGATTGGATGTAGGGTGTGAGAGAGGAATAAAGTCAAGACTCCATGTAAAGTTTTGACTTGAGCAACAGAAAGGATGGAATTTCAGTTACTGAGATGAGGAAAGATTTCTGGAGCTGTTAGGTGGGAGCTGGCAATCAAAGGTTTCGTTTTGGACATGTCAAGTCTGAGAGTCCATGAGATGCATCCATCAAAAAGGCAACTGGAGACACGAGGTTCAGGAGAAGTGTCTACACTGGAAATATGGGGCAGTGTAGACTATTAGTTCAGGGCCTGTTATATAGTTATAATTCAATAAATGGTAAATGCATGAACACCATGGTTTAGATCAGCAGAAATATTTGCTTACAGTTGGAAAATAACTAGGCCTTCACACCCTACTAATGGTGGGTCAATAGCATTTTCAGATGAGAAGGAAAGCATTTCTTTTTCTTATCCCAAATGATCTGCGAAATAAGATAGTGTGGTTTCACTTAGGTTGCTTTCTATCTCTACATTAATAAACAAATTTGAGATCACACAAGTACAAACGTAAATTATTTACAGTGCGTTTGAAGAGCTCAGAGGACTTTGTAAGGTAAATAATTCATAAACTCATAGTTTCTTTTTTCACTAATTAAGGGTGAAAATTTTACCAATAAATCATGATAGGTTTCTGGAAGTACATGAGCGAGATCAATTCAGTGCAACAGGCACTTGGCCGGCAATGGGCGGCTCAGGAATCCATAGGACGGAGTTTCTGCTTGCAAGGAGCTGCCTGTGTGGGAGGGGAAAGGCCATTCTGAAGGGCTAAGGGTGAGAACTGCTCACCCCTGGGTTCTGATGCTCTGTTTGGCAGGCACACAGTAGGATGACAATTCTCCACTGGCCTCAAGAATAGGCATGACCATGGGGCTTGCTTCATCCAATGAAATGTAGACAAAAGTTTACATGTTACTTCCACATGGAAGCTTTGAAAGGCCATGAGTGATTTGTGGTTGTTATGGACTGAATGTTTGTGTCTCCTCCCCCTACCCCACCCCCCCCCCCACCACCACCACCACATTCATATGTTGAAGTCTAATCCTTAGCAGGATGGTCTCTGGAGGTGGGACCTTTGGGAGGTAATTAGGTCACGAGGGTGGAGCCTCATGAATTGGATTAATGTCCTTATAAGAAGAGGTCAGAAACCTACTCGCTCTCTGCCGTGTGAGGCTATGACGAGAAGTCGCAGTCTGCAACCCAAGAGACTGGCTCTTACCAGAACCCAATCATGCTGGCCCCTGATCGCAGGCTTCCAGAACTCTGTGACATAAATTTCTATTGTTTACAAGCCACCCAGCAGCCTGGCCACATGACAGTGACCAGAATTATTGTTGAAGTGTTACTTCCTTCAACCTAGGCCCACAGGACTGTGGACATAGCCTTCCCCACCCCAACCAGATGACCTGCTGAATGTATGGCATGAACAGGAAGTAACTTTGGGTGTGTTAAGACACTGATATTTGGGGGTTGTTAATTACTGCATAATCTAGCCTGTCCTAACTGATACCAACTCTATATTGATAAAAGACACATCCTTTATGCACTTCCATGTTAAAAATGCCTCCTTCACCCCCATCCTTGGAGCTTTCAGTATCTCTATTTTAATTTTTTTTATGTTTATATAGACTTGAGAGGGAAAGAGAGAGAAACATCAATGTCAGAGAGAAACATTGATCAGTCGCCTCTCGCATGCACCCTGATCAGGGTTCGAACCCACAACCTGGGCATGTGCCCTGACCGGGAATCAAACCAGGAACCTTTCCGTGCACAGGACGATGCCCAACCAACTGAGCCACACTGGCCAGGGCTATATCTCTCTATTTTAAAATATAATTTATGCCCTGAGTTTCCCAAATCATTTTTCTGCTTGTAAGAAGCAAAGTCATAGAAACCAAGTCATAGATCCAATCCATCCTTTAAATGTGTTCCTCCACTCCTTTATCAATTTAAAAATTCCACTTTTAGCCTGAATCGCCTTGTTTTATTTTCAATTGCCCTTCCACTTTCATCATCTATAGCTTTTCTTAATCACATCATATTTGTCACCAAAAGCAGAGTTTTAGTAGTTGTTGTTGATTTCACAAGAGTTCCCGGGTGTGTGAGAAGGACCAGGGAACCCTGTGAGTGCTGGCTTGTGACTGACTACGTGGCTCCCTCTGCACCCCCACCCACTTCAACAGATTGAAACTGGACCTCAGCAAAGGTTATAAATACATCTTTGTTAAGGGCCTTCCAGGGACAGGCAAGTTGGCAAAGCTATGAAAGGATGTCCTGTTTTTGTGTATTTTTTTGCTGCCATCTTTCTAGTGCCTTCAACATGTGTCGCACTGAGGAGGTGCTAAATAAATACTGTGATGGGAAGGAAAGGAGGGAGGGAGAAAGGTAAGTAAGTGGGGAGGGAAAGGTGGAGGGATAAAGGGAGCGAGGGAGGGAGTGAGGAGGGGAGGGAAGAACTACAATACCGCTCAGTAAGTGCAAGGACAGAGGCAAGGGGTGGGGGTGCCCAGAGGAGTCAGGAGTTGCAGAGTGGAGACGCACAGGGTGTAAATGCTTCTTGGGGAACATAATAAAACAAAGGCCAAAAGATACTCTTCTCACAGTTTTGGGAACGTCCCACCATCATTAATTTCAGACCCGAAGAAGGATTTCTATAGGTCAGCAGTTCTAATGGTTCGGAAAATCTACTCTGGATCAAGGGCAGATGCTACCTACAGCAAAGGTACTGGGTATTTCTTTAAGAGCAACCAAGTGCCATTTCAACTGTTACGGTAGATTGAGTTGGGAAAGGTCAAAGCAAAGAGAAACAAGAGAAAATGTGCTCGCAGCAGTGGAAGGGCCACGATGGGGCGGGGGCGGGAGGCCATGGAGGGCTGGAGCCTGCCTCGCACCACTTAAAATCCTCAAAAGTCACCCCAAATAAACCACAGTAAGATATCTTTATTTTCATTAATGAACATTGTCTCAATCTTAAGAAAATATGACTTTTCAAAGCAGTTCCTTACCTTGATGTGTAATGAAATCTAAGTAAGTGGTCTTCCTGCAGAAATCCAGCTTTAGGGCAAATCTCACCATCACTACCAGGTTGCTCTCAAACTGGATTTTGGAACAAACGTTGGGTTTTAGAGAACGATTCATTCTTAGCATCAGCATCGATATGTACAGTGTCCCATCCTCAGACACCCATCGCCCAATTCCAACAGGGGAGCTGATATTATTTTATGTTCACTTCCACCACTAGTTTATGTGTTTGCTGATTGCAACCCAGTATCCATTTTCCCTTTTCTGCCTGGAGATAGTAGCAACCCACTCTGTCTGAGTTAAGATGAGGGAGGGGGGGGTCTTTTTGTTTGTTTTTAAGTATATTTTTATTGATTTTAAATATATTTTTATCAAATGGGCAAAGAAGTGCCCATTCCCTCCTCTTAAATACATTACCCAGAGGTTTCATTGCAACTAATTGGACAAGAACTCAGCTTCATGGTCCCAGGTAGGAGCAAGGGAACCTGGGAAATCTTGCTTTATTTGGGGCTTCCACTTACCAATTAAAGGTCAATTATGAGGGAATAAGATGAGACTAGCGTTTGGGAGTAATCTAGGCACTTCCATCCCCTCCAATATGGTTTATGCCAGATTTTAATTCGTCTCCCTCTGCCTCTTCTCAAGTGCTAAGAAAAATAATGAGATGTATAAAGTTTTCTGAAAGCATGAAACCGAACTCATTTACCTTTATAATTTCCTATTAATCTACTACCAGAATTCATTGTACATTTAATTCCAGCCTCTAACACTTTAATGCTACCTCTTTAGTCTTCACACATTACTGGCCTCACTCATGTCAGACTTTTTCATCTCCTTTATGTCCATTTATTTTAACTTTTAGTGGTCTTCTAGCCAATCCTTTATCCTTTTTATTACAAGAGCATGAAATTTTATAATCCCCTAGAGCTTTGTTAGTCAGCTGCTACAAGCTTCTTAACCTTCACTAATTTATGCCCTCATTTTTTGACTTTCAGATCTGAAATAGGCCTTAATATTTTGTTTTGGAATATGAGAGTAACTTTTATTAAGTAGGCTTATTGCATTAATAGATTTTTATTTCAGTTTTTACAGTTATATTTCAGTTCGCTGCTAGTTATGCTGCAGATCACTTTAATAACAATTTATAATGCTATGCAATGTAATTTATATTTTAATATAATAAAAGTGTGCGTAGTATAGTAAAGCAAGAGTAATTTTATAAAACTTTACCTGGAAATCATTTCAAATAAGCATGTACTTTTTTTAAACTGCTGAACAAACAATTTTATTGATATTTATTATAATAGAAATTCCCTAAACAATAATAGCTTCTCTTTTTAAGGAAAAAATAATAATAAAGACAGTGGCGCCTGTTAAGAGACCCCATACGTTTGGATGTTTTATTTGCCTCACGCTCTTTCCTCACTGTTTTGATTTCTCAAAGGCAGAGAGGGAATTGGTTTCCCTTCGTCATCCAATTACACGAATGATCAATACCCGGCTGTGAAAATTTCTAATTCAGGTTATAACAGCGAGAACAATCATGTCAGTATTAACTGAGATATATAAGTGACAATAAAATACTACTAATAATTATAAAACACTCTCTCCTCCTCCATCGAAAACCGGGCAGGGATTATAGGAAGACTGATCGAAATGCAAATGTTAGACATATATTTTGCACACAGGACAGCGGAGCAGGGAGAAAAACCCAGGAACGAACTTGGGGACTTTCATAAAGTGAGACCAATACAAGGAAAACAATGGGTTCCCAGAGGCTTGGACTCTGATGGTATTTCTCTTAAAAGGTGTTCCATGGTCAAGTAAGTTTGTGAAATGCTAGGCCAAACAAAGGCGAGACCCTAATTAACTAGATCAGTGAGCTTGTGATGCATGAATAAACCTCCCCCAAACTCAGTGGGTAAAACACGAGCTTTTATCTAGTCCGTAAGCCTGCGTATTGGCCGTCGGGATTGGGAGGTTCTGTTTGATCTCAGCTGAGACTCACTGGCGGGTCTTGGTTGGTTCCTGAGTCAGTTGGGGGGCTGGCTGGCTGTTGGCCAGGCCACCTCAGCTCCTGTCCACATGACGTCTTATCCCCTCACCCCCCTCCCCGCCCCGCAGGCTACTCGGGCTTGTTCAAATGGCCACGAGTTCCAAGCAGCAAGAGGGCAGGCCCCATCCATGGGAGCTCTCCAATGTCCCATTGTCCAAAGCAGGGCAGATTCCGCACCCAGATGCCAGTGGGGAGTGGGGAACACACTGCCCCTTTATGGGAGGAATGGACAATTGTGAGCATTTTACACTCTACCACATCATGCCCACAGTAGCCAGGATCTTTGCTCTCAGCTCTTGAATTCTCATGGCCCATGGAACATGCCATTCTCTCAAAAATAATGAGTGTTTCCTTTGTGCCAAGCCCTAGTTTTATAAGTAGTGGGGGGAGAGGGGGAGTCTGGCTTCACGTAGCTTGCATTTTAGTGGTTCTAGTGGGGTCCCCTTTCCAAAACCCATATCCTTGTTGACCCTCTGCCTCCCCTACCCCGTAATAGAGCTCTGTGGTTTCCACGTTGAGAGCCTTTCCTTTTCCTTCAGGCATTAGCCTCTCTTCCTTCCTTTTGGTAACTTCCCCTTCGACCTCCTGGAGACTATCAAACAGGGTCTCTCTTTCCTGCCACACATTGGATCATGAGATCCAGTCCAGCCAATCAGAATACCTCACCCTGGACGCTGTGGTTGGCCCAGGGTTGGGCAAATGAGCCAGGAAACTGATACACAGCTATTTTTTAAACTCTGGAATCTTTACCTATAGATACAATATGAGCTAGCAGAGCCAGTGATCTTAGATACCCCCATGCAAATAAATCACCAAGAGAAAATCATAGCAAAATAAGAAGAGGAAAGAATCCTGGCAATGTCGTTTGAGCTCCTGCAAATACCCATGCCTGAAGCTACTTCTACCCAGGTGTTCCTTGGGAAGGTGACTGGAGAAGAGCAGAATTTTCCATGACCTGGGTGGAAGCTAACACCCTATCCTCAATTATATAAATCAATAGCTTTTCAAGTTGGAGTTGGGTTTTTGTCATCCACAACCAAACGAGCTGTGAGTAACCCAATCTTCCACATTGAACATTGCTGTCCCAACGTCTCAGATCCCTGTACTATTTGCAGAACACCATGAAATACACTGTATATAACTCCACTATACCGACAAAGAGCAATTGATTGGTCAGAAAATAACCACATAATACAACTACAATATTACAATCATAAACATATCTTTCCTTTAAAAAATCCTATTAAACTAAATGAGCTCTACCATTTCCAATTTATTATTAACAATCATTTGATTTTTATTTATCCACTGCGTCCCTTACAGCTGGCCATAGAGACAGGCTCAAGAAACATTTATAGGAAAGAAAATAAAAATGAATCAAATTCATTCTGTGAGTCCCATTTTTCTACAAAGTCAAAAAAAGATTAGCTTCCACCCAGGTCACGGAAAATTCTGCTCTTCTCCAGTCACCTTCCCAAGGAACACCTGGGCATTCTAACAGAAGCCTCTTAGAAGTCTATTCCCCCAATTACAACCCCACCCAGCCTTTCTCAAAGGTGTCCTTTGGAATGTTACACACACACACACACACACACGAGTTCTGAGTTCAAATTATGCCGCGTACTCATCACCTTCTTAAAGAGAAATTATATGCAACCAGTACAGTAAAAGCCAGTTGAACATTGTTCTACCTAGTATTTCACAGACTTATTGGACCACGGAACTCCTTTTTTAAAATCATGTTAATGTTCAGGAAACCAGTTGTCCGTGGAGTAAATAGTAGTCTACCATCTAAAATGGGAGTCAACAAACTTGTTCTGTAAAGGGCCCAGGAGTAAATAGTTTGGGCTTTGCAGGCCTTGCAGGGCCTGTCACAACTGTCCAACTTGGCCACTGTCATGTAAAAGCAGCTATAGACAATACATAAACAGATGGGCATGGCTGTGTTCCAATAAAACTTTATTTATAAAAACAGAAGGCAGGCCAGATTTGGCCTGTGGGACATAGTTTGTTGGCCTATGTCTAAACCAACAGGGGAACAGATAATCCCATGGGCTTAGAATCAGTCCAGGTGGGAGTCCCAGCTCCACCTGCCAGCTGCTTAGCCTTGAGCAACTTCCTGAACCTCTGTAAGCCCTGTTTCGTAGCTGCACAAGCTTTCATATGCCTATGGAATTTCTACAGGCGTTCTCTGAGTGCAGGGTGTGTGCGTGCGCACATCATTCAAAAAGGGGGTTCTGCTCCCCATGTGGGCTAACTGAAGTCACAGCACAATAGGATGATGGAAAGATTCTTAAGCCAAAGTCAGGCAGCAAACACAGCCCTCAGATCCAAGGTGGCAGATTCAAAATACATAGCTCTTCTGGGAATGTCTGAATTTGGAGCGATAGCTCTGAACTTCCAGTGTATGGGGAGAGGTGTGAGCGAATCTGATCTAACTTCTCAAGGGCCGGAGAGACCCAGTTAACATCTTGTTTCCATAAACCTACCGAAGCTATATTTGGGTTCATATTGCGTCTAAGGAGACAAAAGAAAACTGCCATCCAACTCACTTGCGAACGCACATTTTCACTATTTAATTTTCAACCAGAGCCGCTGATGACCAAATAGACCATCCAAAGGTTCTGTTTTCCTTTTATTGGAAGCACAAAATGAGGTTATAAATTGTGCTGTGGTTCTAAAGTATTGGAATCACTTACCCAAGTGTTTGCTTTCATCAGGTTTTCTTTGCCCTCATAGTGGCAACATTATATTTTTATTTTGCCACACTTTGTTCATAATTTCCACTTCTGCTGCCTAATGTAGATAGATCTTTCCCATCCATGCTGTGTTTTACATGCACAGATGACAGAGGAAGGAGACAAAATGCTCGAATCCCTCCAGAATTCCCCCTTTGGCTCCTCAGGGACCTAACATTTATCATGATTAATTTTTTTCTTAAAAAAAAAATGAAATGAACATTTCTTTGTCAGGTAGAAGCTTTTAGTCATCCTGACACCAGGCTTTCACGCAGCAAAAATATTACTAATACTATTTTCCCTCCGAAGTGCATTTGTTATCAATATGCACTTAAACTGGTGATCAAGTCTTGCTAGGAGAGACACCTGCTCTGCATTTTCTCTCTGTTTAATACCTTGGGGATACATCACTTAATAATTTAGTGCTAAACCATTTAGCATCTTAGCCCATCATCGCTTATATTACACACAGGATTTCAGTAATGTCTGATAAAATTATGTGTTAGCTGCCTTATGTGTGTGTAAAACTTAATAAGTCTTCTTTCCCCCCTCAAGTTTAATAACTGATTTTCTTACATTTATGGATGTGAAATTTTATTGCTCATGGATATCGTTTGAACCTAAATCTTCATATCTTATAAATTGATTTTTAGTTTCCTTTTTGACCTTATGAATTTCAATCAGACATTGACCTCTTGTTGCTCATGAATCTGACTGATTTAATGCCTTATAACAATAACAGTGGAGAAAAGCATTATCATAAGGGCCCCCGGGGTTTGCAGAAACCCATAACTGGATCTTGGAGGCCTCAAGCAATAATAATTCTTGACCTAAGACCACTCTCTAAAGCCGGCATTCTATACCATACGGGCTGGCCCGTCCTTGCTGCGGCGGGAAAGAGATTGGCTAACATTGTTTCCGAGAGGCAGCCGTGAACATAAGCCAATAGTCGGAGAGGCCGGGGAAGCTCATTTATTCTCAGTGTTAGCATGATTGGAAACAAAAGAGAAATAATAGACTGGAACTGTCTGTTGGGCAGGGGGAGGCGCTTTAAATATTTTAACTCGATAAAAAATGAAAAATTAATACTAATTGTCTTTGCAGACGGTATTGTTACTATTCCGCCTCATATTGTGACTGCTGAGTCTCTGGTAGAAGTGGCACTGTTGAAGGATGGTTCCTTTGTTTCCCTGGCTATGCTAATTTAATTTAATTGGTTTACTGAATAACTGGGTGTTGATGTTCATTATTCCTTATTAAGAAAGACTCTTAAACCAAAAACAAAAGCAGCTCTTTCTTTCTTGTTCTTTCTTTCTTTTTTTTTTAATGAACACAGAGGTCCGACTTTTTTCTTGCACAGGGATCCACACTTCTCGAAAGATAAAACAGCTAAAATTAGGGCTAACCCAAGCGTTTCCCTCCTCCCCCCCCCCCCCCCAATAATTCAGTCTCTCAAAAATCTAAGAACCCTGCAGTTGCTACAGCAGAACGCGGCCGTGGACTGCTGACTACAACTGACATTACTTGGGAGAATAAACCTTTTCTGCTCAGACAACTGAACACACTTGCTTCTGAGGCAGCTGCTTAAAGTGAACAGGAAGACCTTCAGGGCTCTGGCTCTGATGAACCCCGGGTGGAGTTCAACGATTGGGCTTCAAAGGTACCCAAGACGCTAACACTCATGCCCCGTTTCAACCCCCCGTAAGGGAGACGGAGCATGGCAGCCTCGGCTCTGCTCGCCAGTGTGTCCAGGTCTCCTTCTGAGCATTTGACAGGATGATGCTTTCCCGCCTCCCTGCAGCGAGGGGTATCCATGGGACTGATTGCCACAATGAAAGCTGAGCAAATGCAAATGCCCTCGCTCAACTCTACAATGTCCCCTTCTCGTGCCTCGGTGAGGGCGGGCGCCCATTGGCGAGGGGGTGGGGGGGCGTTCAGAGCAGGGCCCTTGCGTGCCGCCTGGGATAAGTGGCGTGTGGCCGACTTCACGTGAGCGAGAAATGCAAGTTGTTGTGTGAGCCGGTGAGATCGTCACATCGAAGCCTGTTGGGACTGAGACCCCTGCCCTTTCCATCTCCCGTTGGGGGAGAAGATCTCCCCTGCACACGAGCAGTGGGGCCTGGACCACGAGGAACTGGGGTGGAAGTGACCACCCGAACCCAGATAGGAGCTCTGTGAGGGGCACACCATAAGCTAAAGCGTTGGTTGCAAACGGGTCCTGCTGATGCAACTACAAAGATGAATAGACACTTATTAGTAGTCATCCACTCCTCAGAGCACATTAGCAAAGGGTCGGGGTCCCAGGGTAAACGGGGAGAGGAAGGGATGCTGCCCCGCCGCCAGGCAGTGAGGAGCCCTACCCCCTAAGAGAACCAGCGGGCATCGCAGGCCGATGGGGAGGGACGGAGTCAAAAGGAAAAGTGTCAGCACATTGTAACCCGGACCCTGGACCTGCGTTCTCCTCATTTCTGCAGTCTTTGCTGGTGAGCGCAGACTTAGAGTTACAGTTGCCCCCTTGAAGGGTGAGTAGCCAGCAGTGGTTCATTGACTCCTTGAACAAATAACTATGGAGCAGCTACTGAGGGCTGCCCAAGTCAGACCACGCCGTCAGGGCCTCCACACTGACTTTGGCCTCCAACCTCACATCCAGGAGACGCATGAGGTAAACGTATTCGCTGTGAAGGGCTCATGGCAACATGGGGCGTCACCCGGGGGTGCTGAACAATGCAAGGGAGTCTCCCCTCCCTGTCCCATCTGGTCTGTGACAAAGCAGTCGGGGGACCATCCGGGGGACCAAGGCTCCTCAAGCGGGGTTCACATCAGGGGGAAGCGACTCCAGAAGAGGAAACTGTTGTTTCCAGAAAAGCACAGGACCACCAGAAACTACACATGCCACTCTATCCTCAAAGCTATGAACAGCCCTGGCTGGTTTGGCTCAGTGGATAGAGCGTCGGCCTGCGGCCTGCAGGGTCCCGGGTTCAATTCTGGTCAAGGGCACATGCCCAGGTTGCAGGCTCAATCCCCAGGAGGGGGCGTGCAAGAGGCAGCCAATCAATGATTTCTGTCATCATTGATGTCTCTATCTTTCTCTCCCTCTCCCTTCCTCTCTGAAATCAATAAAAATATATTTTTAAAAAAACAACTATGAACAGCGTCAACATGATAACGGGTGTTGCATCTTATTTCTGCATTTTCCTTTTCCTTTTTAGTTGTTATATTTTTTCCAAAGGCACATGTTGCCTCTGGTATTATATGAAAGGGGGAAAGATACTACATTTTAAATCGCATTTCCTCTTCCAGCACCAATTGTTTTCATCACTAAGATTACAGTCTAAGCTGAACAATCTCAAATTCAGAGAAAGGCAAACCACTGGCTGAACATCCTGAAATGTGGCCATCGATTCCAAAGTTATCTGAATGCCTCTGGCAATAATATCGAGAGAGAAAGAGAGAGAGCGAGAGAGAGAGAGAGAGATTCAATGACTTCTCTAAACCACATCAAATTACTAGTGGAAGATGGGATAAATTATGAAAAAAATCAATCCATATTTGTTTTTTCTGGCCTTCTAAGTGCCTTTCCTGCTTCTATTTTCTAGGGTTCATTGGAAGTAAGTCCTTCGGGGCAACCTCACAGTGCCTGGGGTCTCTTCTTCATTTCCTTCCCTGCGAGGCCACATTCGTCACAATGGCAGCGAGCGAGCTGACTATATACCAGCACATGCCCCTTTCTGCTTATCCGTAGTTGCCGGTCAAAGCCAAGAAGCCTGCTTTGCATTAGAGCTTGGAAGTGAAGCTGAGGGAGTGTAAGGCCCTCTAGTGAAGGTCACCGAGGTGGGAACTCATACCCGAAGGAACACAGGGCCAACATCTGCCCGTGTGGCAAACAAGCCACCTCAGAGGGGGGAGGGAAATTTCCCCAAGGCACACGCATACACATAGGGAAGCCAGCTAGTTTTCTTAAATATGAAAACATCTGCTTTTTAAACATCTTACCTTATCAAGATTGTGACTGTAAAAGTGAACTCTCACGAATGCCATTAACATAAGTAAGAAGAAAACCTCATTTCCTCCTTGGCTTCCTCCACTGCGGGGTCGTAATCTTCAGTGGAACCCGGTCCCTGAGAGAGTGTCCTTAGACCACAGCAGACGGAGACAGCCCAGGTCCTAACCTTGAAGACCTCTTCAGTGCTTCCCAGAAGACGTGACAACAATCACACGTTCATAATAGCGAACATCGCCGCGTGGCTGTGACGAGCTTTAAAATTGCTAGGCCCTTAATGTGCGTTATCTTTTTAATCCATACAACTCCAAGCGGCAAGCATTTTTGTACTCATTTTACAGATATCAAAACGGAGTCAATTCATTAAGTGCTTTGACAATCACAATTCATTAAGTTGTTTTCCCAAGGCACATTACAGTATATACAAAACTCTGCTAGTCATAAAGCATCCTGCATGCACTATGTAAAATACCTCTCTCCTATCACCTATTACAGATGAATCCCAGTTTAGAAAATTCAAGAGGAAGCGAAAAGAAAAGAATTTCTGTCCGGATGCCTCCACAGGCCAAGGCCTGCACTTGTGCTTTCCAAACTGTTGCCGCAGAAGCACTGCCAGGCTGCTACTAAGGTCACGTGCAAGCCCTGGGCAGAGCTGGGACCTGAACACAGGTCTCCGAGGAGGGCATGGGAGGCAGTGTATCTACGGCCTCTGAACTCAGCTGTGTGTGTGAAATACAACCCCAGCCCCACCACTCACTAGCGATGTGACCTCCGACGAATGAGTGAAACTGTGAGTTACAGTTTCTCATAGTAGAGGATCCCACCAAGATCCAGGGCGTGGAGGCAGTGTCTGCTGCCCAGGAAGCTCTTACCGTGACCAGCCTCCAGGGGGCCCTGGAGTTCACACCTGGTGTGCGCCCCTCTCCCATGAAGCAGGGCTGAGCTGTGTAGGATACTGTGGGGGGTGCCTGCATGTTTCCTGAAACTGGGTCCTACACCTCGTTGTAACCTATACCTGGGTCTTGGCTCTCCCTGGGGCAAACCACCCATCCTGCTGCGAAGACACAGACCCCTGGAGGGGCCAGTATCCCAGGACCAGAGGCCTCCCACTGGTAGCCACACCGGCTTACTGGCCATGCCCGTGGGCTTTCTGGGAAGTGGGCCCTCCAGTCCCCTAGAGGGCAGCCTTCCATGGGTGCAGCCCCAGCTGAGATTTGGGTCACAAGCTCATGGGGGAATCAAGCCACTTCTGAATTCCTAACCCATCGAAACTGATGTAATAAATGTTTATTGTTGTTTTAAGTCAAGGAGGGCTGGAGTAGTTTGTTATGCAGCACACGGTGCTCAAAAATGCCTTTGGCAGAAGCCTAAGTCCATGTTCTTTGTGCGTCAATGAGAAACTTCCTTCTACAAAGCAAAGGCTTACCTTTGTTGTAATGTTAGCCTTCCAGTCCAGGGTGGGAGATGCCAGTAATGAGGGGGACTTTGTTTAGGGATAGGGGCTGAGGGCAGTGCTGTTCAGATGACCACATGCCCACAGGATCACATCCACTGAGAAGCTCAAAGTCCCATTACTAACACCACCAGTTCTAGCACCTGCCCTAATACAACCGCAAACCAGTACGCTATCCTGCACTTTCAGTACCCATTTGCAGACCCCAAACACGCCATCTTGCCCCACAATTCCCGCCATTCACTGCCTGGTTTCTTTTCTTCTGATTTCTCCCAGCCACACAAAACAGTGAGAGATAAGCATGCAAAGTAGTATTTCTAGTAAAGAATCTTGTTTTCCTATGTGTCGTATCTTTCCCATCGGAGGCACACAGGGAGCAGGAACGGGTTGAATATTTTTGTATTATCAAGACTCAAAGTAGTAACATCCCTCTACAGCCCTCGCAGTCACATCCAAATTAATCACCATCTTATCACCCGGTCCACGCACTCCAGGTTCCATCGTCCTGTACAACACTCCTCATCAATTGTTCCGGAAAAGAAGTTTCAGAGCCATGGATCGGCCCTGAGCGTTTTCCCTGGGTCCTAGTGATGAATGGACTGACTTCCCGCCTGCCCTAAATGTAGGGACATATATATGAATAAGTGATCAAAATTCTGGTAGCTAGACCCTCTCTCTACAGCATGCACTGCTGATGGGAATAAAATTGGGTACAGCCATGGTAGAGAAGATTTAGTGACACAATGATTTTGCATCAAGCACCAATTTACCACTGACTTTAGACCCTAATGCACGTGTCAGATGCAATCTCTCTGTAAGGTAAGGGGCCGTGAGAGCAATACCAGAGGCACGAGAATGATGGGGGCAGAGCAAGAAGTGACAATTTAGGAAAATGGGGAGCGACATTCTTTTTTAAAGAACAAAGTAGACGTCAACTTGAGCATTAAACAAAGCAAACGCATGTCAAGCCCCTACTCTACGCCTGGCTCTGTGTATAATTTGTTTAGCAAACATCCGTATCCCCTGGCTCCTCAGAGCCAACCAATCTATTACCTTTACGGAATGGCAGAAAGTGACCTCGGGCCTGGGGGCCAAATCCAGCCACCGCCTGTGTAAAGAAGTAGCCCTGGCATGCAGCCACCCCCTGGCCACACAGAGGCTGTGGCTGTTGAGTAGCTGGGACAGAGTCTGTACAGCCCGTACTATGGACTGAATTGTGCTCCCTCCCCCCACCAGATTCTTATGTTGAAGTCCTAACCCTCACTGTGACTGCATCTGGAGAGAGGGTCTTTAGCTGGTAACTAAGGTTGAGTGAGGCCAGCAGGGTGGGGCTGTGGCCCTATAAGAAGAGGAAGGTATGATTCTCTCTCTCTCTCTCTCTCTCTCTCTCTCTCTCTCTCTCTCTCTCTCCCACACACACCACCACGTGAGGACACAGTAGCACGGTGGCCATCTGCTAGACAGGACGAGTGCTCATCAGAACCCGGCCACCCTGGCACCCTGATCTCAGACTTCCAGCCTCCAAACTCCGAACGTTAATTTCTGTTAAGTCACCCAGTCAGTGGTATTTTGTAATGTATAGCAGCTCTAGCTAATGCAGCTCACAAAACCTAAAATATTTCCTAGCCCTTCACAGCCAAGGTTTGCAGACCTACAGAGACCCTGCAAGCCAGACAGACCCTTGAGAATTCCCCACCCACTCCCTCTTCCCTGCAGGGAGACCTACAGTTTTCTTAAAGCAGGATGGCTGGGTCTGAAGGCCCACATGTATGCTCACGTGCTTCCCGCCTGCTTCTGTCTTTGTCCCCAGCAGTTCCAGGAATCGGATGAGCCTAACGGAATCTGAAACACAGAACATCCAGAATGGAACTCCTGACCCCCAACCCCTTCCCAAACCTGCCCTCCCATCTCAGTCCATGGCATGGAAAAGGGACATGCCCAAGGGACCAGAGGGACTAGGACGGCCTCACGGAAGTCCGGGGCCTAGGCGGGACCACACACGTAGCCGAGAAGACAGAAAGCACCGTTTCCTCTCTGAACCTGCTATGGATGCGAAAGAGAACATTCAGCTGAAATTAAAATGTTCCACCCCAACTGGCTAGTACCTTGCTACGCAATGCGTGGCCCATCACTCAGCAGCCTACGTGTCAACCAGGAGCTTCTTAGAAATGCAAACATCTCAGGCCCTACCCCAGACCTACTAAGAATCTGCATTTCAACAAGGTCCCCAGGTATTTCACAGACTGACAAGTTTGAGGAGCACTGTTCTAGAGGGTTCGAGAGCTCTGACTAGGGAATGAGCAGAAGAAGCCCTGACTGCTGACTCTAAAACTGTCTTGCCTGACTGGAGTGACTCAATTGGTTGTTTGCACCAAAAGGTTGCCAGTTCGATTCCCAGTCAGCGCACATATCCGGGTTACAGGTTCTATCTCTGGTCAGGGCGCATACAGAAAGAAACAGATCAATGTTTCTCTCTCTCTCTCTCCCTTCCCCCCTCTCCATCCAAGCATGTCCTTAGGTGAAGATTTAAAAAAAAAGAAAGAAAGAAACTTAACTGTCTGTAAAATAAACTGGTCATAATAGTTATAAACCAGTCACCATAGGCCATCGACAACACTTTGGGTTAAACGCTGTTATTATTGACAGATGAGAAAATTCATCTGAATTTAGTAACTTGAACCAATTCTACACAACTAGTAGCTTGGCAGAAACTAAGATGTGAACCACTCCCGTGACGGGTTGATTCTAGAAGTTTCATTCTTCTGTGCCACTCAACGTCCCCAATTATAGGAATGAGATCATCTCTACAAAGGACTTAATACGATGCCCGGTACTTAATATGCATAAGCAATGAAGAGGAATACTCTGACTCACTTTAATGAGACTTGAGCCAGTGAACTCTCAATCACTAAAATACGGCTATCTTTTGAAAACTTCTAATGCCAGCCAACTTCGCCGACACTCAGAATACTTTTCCACAACCTTCCCTTCCCATTGGTCCATGTTTTATCAAATGAAAATAAATGTTCCTGCTGGCCTAAACAAAATGCAGTGCGAAGGGTGAGTCTGCCGCCTCAAGTCCAATACGGACCTTCCAAGTCTCACATGAATGACTTTGGGTTTTCGACCGTTTTGAATTATCCACGCCACCGCTCCCCTTATGGGCACTGATAACAGAGTGTTAACTACATTACATGCAATTAAATTCAAAATATTTGTGCAGCAATTATATGGATTCATCAAACCTAATGGTGCAGTCAGAATTCCGTGTGTACTCATCAGTACTGCTCAGGAGGGAGAAAAATTGGCATATAGAAATATAGTCCCACAAACTGATCATTAGAAAGTAAACATTGTGTCTAATGTCCTCCCGTTAGCTGATGTCTATCAATAGTAAACGAATTACTATTAACAACGAATTACTATTCGTTGTTAGAAGTTTCTAGCAACATTGACCCCACTGCTGGTATTGTTTTGCATTCTTCACCAGAGGTCGGATATATCAAGTGGGCGATTGCTCCGCAGTCAATGAATAAACCATACTGCTATTTCCTCTTCTGTTGATAACGTTATTTTTGTTCTTCTTTTGAGATCTTCTCAGCCTCTCACTTTTGGTCAGCCAGCACACGAATCCACTGAAGAAGACGCTGCCGGAGGCCACCAACACCCATGGCCCACCTCCATGTCTACCCGGAGCCAAAGTGAACAAACTCTGTCCACACCGACAACGTCCCACCTCCAACACCCATGGCTCTCCCTCTCTCTGGGAGTCCACACTGGCACCCCATAGCATACTCATCTAGGGATTTAAGGATAACCCTCAACCAATGAAAAACGGGGGTTGGAGGAATTGTATTCCAGCTTTCCCACCCCTTGGGGGGCAATTCTGAAGTTCCTAGAGGGTCCCCAACGGACTGCGGCCCGGAAGCCCACAGGGTTCGCTACCTTCCAATGCATCTTTCATTGACTCTCCTCCCTTGCCTGTCTCATTTCCCAACTTCCTCCCTGGTGCTTCCCAGGATCATCTTCCCAATACACTCCTTGCATCCAGGCCTTTGGAAAAGGGTCTGCTTCAGGGAGGAACCCTGTCAATGCACCCCGTTTTGTTTAAGGACTTGACCCTCTGATGAAACTCGGTGGAGGTCAGAAGCAAATTCCCAGAGTGGAGATTCGTTCTCACCTTCCTGAACTCCTTTGCAGTTCGGATGCATAGCAATCGGTGAGTCTTTTCGAGGTTATGACACAGACGAGCATAGTCTATTCTGGCAGCAGCAGCAGGGCTACATCCGGCCCCAGAAGTGACCGTGGCTGCGATTCCAGCTGTAGCGATTCCAGCTGAAACTCCCGTTTTGGGTGAGGCAGCAGCCACGTCTGGGCCCAGGAGTGCTGGCAGCAGCATCTTCAGGACACAAGGTCCTCCACACCCCAATTTTGGCCCTTTTCCTGGTTTCTCTGGTCCCCTGGCCATCTGCAGACACTCCAATAAATTCCTTTTCAATAAAGCTAGAGTTCATTTTCTATGGCTCCACACTGAAAAGACCAACCGATATGGGCTCTGTTCTGCTTATAAAGGGTGTCCCAAAATTCACGCAAGAAGTAATTTTGATAGAAAACACAGGTTTATAATTAAAAATTGCAAATTTTTTATTGATTCATAAAGTATATAGTATAGGGTTATGTATGGAATAGCACATCAGGTAAATGGCCTCCACAGCTTTGCTGGCACATATGCAAAGACGTGGTCTTCATGGGCCTTCATTGTCCCTGCTCCTGGGCCATAATTGGTACTTGGTAATCCTTATCAAATTGAAGGGACTGAAATCAAAGGGCAACGGATATTAGCATCTGATTCAATAAACCAAGTAAAATTAGGCTTTTATTTTTTGTTGTTGCTGTTGTTAATGCTCACACAAAATTCAAATCTTGCGTGAATTTTGGGACACCCTTTATATAAAATAACAGGGGTGTTCATTATGACATTGTCTTTCAGGGAAAATATTGGAGACAACCTAAATATCCATCAGTAGGAGACTGGTCAGTGATGGAACAGCAAGTCAACGGCTAAAAGCTGACAGGCTAGCTCTGACTGTATGTATACGAAATTATTGGAGGATTAAGTTTTTAAAAATCAGAGTCATGCATGTCATTTGTTATTCTTTGTTTTAAATAGGTAAATATGTGTGTATGTATAGTCATATATTGACATATGTATGTGTTATATATGTATTTGTGTGTGTGTGTGTGTGTGTGTGTGTGTGTGTGTCTTATGTGTCCTATATGCTTGTACAAGTATTAACTGTCTGTAGAAGGGTCTGGTAACAGGGGAACAAGGATCCTAAAAATAAGGTATGGGACCAACTCTTACATTTCCCTATATGTCCTTTTAAATCTTTTGAGTTTACAATTATGAACATATATCATCTATGCAAAAATAAATACCATTTAAATTGTGTAAATGAATGTAGCCATTTGAAGAAGAAAAATACAGATTCCGAGGCCCTGACACAGTTGGTCTAAAGCAAGACCAAAGACTGCATTTTCAGGAAACAGCTCAAGTGGCTGTCACCAGGGCTTCTGAAACCCAGGCTTCCATTCTCAGGGATCAGAAGTGAATTGTGCCATGTTCTGCTCCTGATTGTCCAAATCTCTGCACCGAGCCCAAGTTAATATTGTACCTGTTTGTGTAAGTCAGTGTTTTTTAGAAGAGTTTATGCTGAGATGAAGCACATTCATTGGCATCCAAAGATTTCCTGTGTGCAAAGGGAAGCATCAATACAGTGACAACCAGCAGAGTTTCTTAAACCAGTACCAACTGCCCAGCAAAGGTCCTTCATTTTACTCCCTTCCCGATCTGTCCTAGAATATTAAGTGGAGACGATCATCTATCCTATCTAATAATAGACAAACATGGTAATTAACCATACCTCCAACACGCTTCCCATTGGCTAATCAGGGCAATATGCAAATTAACTGCCAACCAAGATGGCGGCCGGCAGCCAGGCAGCTGAAGCGAACAGGAGGCTTGCTTGCTCCAGTGAAGGAGGAAGCCAAGGTTCCCTGCCTGCCACTGCCAGCCTCTGAGCTGCAGTCTAAGAAACAGTGTTGCAATTATAGAAGCTAAACAAACCTCATGCTTTCAGCCAGCCGGATGAGCTGGAGTTGCAACAGTGTTTCAATTATAGAACCCAAACAAACCCAGATTCCTGCTTTCAGCAGCCAAGGCCTCAGAGCTGGAGCCGAGCCTCAGAGCTAAAGCCGGCTCTCAGTTCCAGTGACAGCCATAGAAGGTAAATAAATCCCAGAATTAAAAAAAAAGAAAAAAAGGAGAGGTTGGGAGCTTCAGTCACCCGCCAGCCTGAAAACAACCCTCAGCCCCTCACCCAGACTGGCCAGGCACCCAGTGGAGACCCTGACCCTGATCCAAGACACCCTTCATGGCAAACCAGCTGGCCCCCACCCATGCACCAGGCCTCTATCCTATATAGTAAAAGGGTAATATGCCTCCCAGTACCGGGATCAGCGGAGCCCCGAGGCCTCCCAGCACTGGTATCAGCGGAGCCGCGAGGCCTCCTGGCACTGGGATCAGCAGACCCGCGAGGCCTCCTGGCACCAGGATCAGTGGAGCCTCCCAGCACCGGGATCAGCAGAGCAGCAAGGCCTCCCAGCACCAGGATCAGCGGAGCAGCGAGGCCTCCTAGAACCGGGATCAGCAGAGCAGTGAGGCCTCACTGCCCCTGTGTCAAGCAGAGCCACGAGGCCGCCCAGCACTGGCACCAGTGGAGCCGCGAGGCCTCCTGGTGGCTGGAGCAGCGTGACAGGGGGCAGCGCCCAAACCCCCTGATCGCCCTGCGGCTCTGTGTGTGACAGGGGGTGGGGCCACAACCTCCCTATCCACCCTGCTCTGTTTGTGACAGGGGAAGGCACCCCAACCCCCTGATCGGCCCTGCTCTGTGCCTGATACGGGGGAGCTCCCCAACCTCTGATCACCCTGCAGCTCTGTGTGTGACAGGTTGCGGCGCCTCAACCCCCTGATCGGCCCTGCTCTGTGCCTGATAGCGGGGAGCTCCCCCACCCCCTGATCGGCCCTGCTCTGTGCCTGATAGCGGGGAGCTCCCCCACCCCCTGATCGGCCCTGCTCTGTGCCTGATAGCGGGGAGCTCCCTCACCTCCTGATCGGCCCTGCTCTGTATGTGACAGGGTACAGTGCCCCAACCCCCCCATGGGCCCTGCTCTGTGTGTCGGAGTGGAGCCGCAACCTCCCCATCGGCCCTGCCCTGAGTGTGACAGGGGGAGCTCCCCAACCCCCTGATCGGCCCTGCTCTGTGGGTGACAGGGGGTGGCGCCCAAACCCCCTGATGGGCCCTGCTCTGTGCGTGACAGGGGGTGGTGCCACAACCTCCCCATCGACCCTGCCTTGAGTGTGACAGGGGGCGGTGCCCCAACCCCCCAATCGGCCCTACCCTGAGCGTGACTGAGGGTGGCATCGCAACCTCCCGATCCGCCCTGCTCTGTGCATAACAGGGGGCGGCGCCCCAACTCCCCAATCGGCCCTGCTCTGAGCCCGACCAGGGGCTGCACTTAGGGATTGGGCCTGCCCTCTGCCACCCGGGAACGGGCCTAAGCCAGCAGGTCGTTATCTCCTGAGGGGTCCCAGACTGCAAGAGGGCACAAGTGGGGCTGAGGGACACGCCCCCCCCCCACCAGTGCACAAATTTTTGTGCACTGGGCCTCTAGTCCTATCTAATAAAAGAGAAACATGGTAATTGGCATACGACCGCTACCCTTCCCATTGGCTAATCAGGGCAATATGCAAATTAACTGTCAGCCAAGATGGCGACCAGCAGCCAGGCAGCTTGAAACTAACATGAGGCTTGCTTGCTTCAGTGACGGAGGACTCCAACATTCCCCGCCTGCTGCTGCAGGCCTCTGAGCTGCAAGCAACTATGTAACAAACATAGAAGCTAAACAAAACCCCAGAAACCTGCCGGGCTTCAGCCAGCAGGATCGCAACATTGTAAGCAAAGGCCAGAAACCTACTTTCAGCAGCGGAGGCCTAAGAGCTGGAGCCAAGCCTCAAAGCTAAAGCTGGCCCAGAATGAAAAAAAGAAAAAGAAAAAAAGGAGTGGTTGGGAGCTTCAGTCACCCCCAGCCTGAAAACAGCCCTCAGCTCCTCACCCAGACTGGCCAGGCACCCCAGTGGGGACCCCCACCCTGAAGGGTGTGTGACCAGCTGCAAACAGCCATCATCCCCTCAACCAGGCTGGCCAGGCACCCCAGTGGGGACCCCCACCCTGAAGGATGTGTGACCAGCTGCAAACAGCCATCATCCCCTCACCCAGGCTGGCCAGGCACCCCAGTGGGGACCCCCACCCTGATCCAGAACACCCTTCAGGGCAAACCAGCCGGCACCCACCCATGCACCAGGCCTCTAGCCTATATAGTAAAAGGGTAATATGCCTCCTGGCACCGGGATCAGCGTGACAGGGGCCAGCACCCAAACCCCCTGATCGCCCTGCGGCTCTGTGTGTGACAGGGTGCGGTGCCCCAACCACCCCCCCCCCCACACGGGCCCTGCTCTGTGTGTGACTGCTCTGTGTGTGACGGGGTAGAGCCATAACCTCCCCATCGGCCCTGCCCTGAGTGTGAGAGTAGCGGCACCCCAACCCCCTGATTGGCCCTGCTCTGTGGGTGATAGAGGGTGGTGCCCCAACCCCCTGATTGGCCCTGCTCTGTGCATGACAGGGGGTGGTGCCACAACCTGCCCATCAACCCTGCCTTGAGTGTGACAGGGGATGGTGCCCCAACCCCCCAATCAGCCCTACCCTGAGCGTGGCTGAGGGTGGAATCACAACCTCCCGATCACTCTGCTCTGTGTATGACAGGGGGCGGCGCCCCAACTCCCCAATCGGCCCTGCTCTGAGCCCGACCAGGGGCTGCACTTAGGGATTGGGCCTGCCCTCTGCCACCCAGGAGCAGGCCTAAGCCAGCAGGTCGTTATCTCCCGAGGGGTCCCAGACTGCGAGAGGGCACAGGCCAGGCTGAGGGTCCCCCCTCCCCGCTGAGTGCACAAATTTTTGTGCACCGGGCCTCTAGTGTATATATATATAAAAGCCTAAGCAACCAACCGACCAGAATGAGTGGAAAGACCGGTCGTTATGATGTGCATTGACCACCAGGGGGCATATTCTCAACACAAGAGCTGCCCCCTGGTGGTCAGTGAGCTCCCACAGCAGGAGTGCCACTCAACTGACTGACCTGTCCCTACGGGCTACCAGCCCAGCAGCAGCCACTCACTCCCTCAGTAGTCCTGCAGGTCCAATCTCCGGAGAAGGGGCCAGGCACTGATGGACCAGTGCCACCTGCACGATCCAACAGCACTGCCAGCCTCCTGGAAGTCAGCCTTGGGCACCACAGCTGCTTCCCCTCCTTAGATGCTCTGCAAGAAAGAAATAATATAAAAGCAGCCACCAGGTGGCTCCCGACAACCGGTGCAAATGTCAACAGGATGGATCCAGATCCTGAGCTGGAAGGGTGTCCCACCACCCGCCCAGCAGGCTGATCCATCCCAGCCTTCCCCCACCCTCCTCCAGACCCCATCTGTGCACGAATTCGTGCACTGAGCCTCTAGTATGCTTATAATGTGCTTTTTATTTCGACATCAACATAAACACACACACACACACACACACACACACACACACACACACACACACACACTCACACATGCTCTCCCACATGCTATTCTTACCTGATTTGGGAATGTTTCCAACCAGAATATATTTTGAGCATGAGGACAAAAGTCACTCTTTGAAAGTTGAAGGGTCACTATTTTCACTGCATTTTAGTGTGGTCGTCTTTCTCAGCTAAAATGCTTTTCTGCCCTATCTCCACTTTTGTCTCTTTCTTACTTTTTTCTCTGGGAGTCATGCCAAACATGTAAGAAGATGACCCACTTTATCAATCTATTATATTCTTTTAAAGCCTCTGCCAGCCCAGCTGGCATGGCTCAGTGGTTGAATATCAACGTATGAACCAGGAGGTCACAGTTCGATTCCCAGTCAGGGCACATACCTGGGTTGTCGGCTGGATCCCCAGAGTGAGGTGTGCAGGGGCAGCTGATCAATGATTCTCTCATATCATTGATGTTCCTATCTCTCCCTCTCCCTTCCTCTCTGAAATCAATAAAAATATATTTTTTAAAAAGTAATACATAATAAAACCTCTGCCATTTCAAACCAATTTATTTTCATATGGCATCTTCCATAGAAATTATCTCAAAATACTTTGTTGAGGAGAAGTCAAAAGTATGATAAAACAGTTTAAGCATTTTTAAAATTCTTGGTTGTGGGAATCAAGAGTTAAGCACGTTTCCATCACTTCCTGTAACTTCACAGCTCTTAGTGTAAGAGGTATTTTTTACTTAGCAATTCCTGTTTTAGAGAACAGTGACTGTCAAAAGCTTACATTTAGGTCTAGGTTATCAGAGTGTGATAATCGCATAAGGGCTGGATTGGGAAAGTGCAATTGCATTCAATTCAGACCTTGGGCCACTTCCTTGAGCCAGTATCCTACCTGACTGCCCACCCCTCATCACTGACCTTGCTAGTTCCCTTCTGGTTTTCTCAGTGACATGTGACTCTAGTCCTTTCTGGCAACCCTTTTTCTCCTCCCAATGGAGTCATCCATTCTGCTGACCAACATATGTTGCATAGATTATTCATCTTTTGTTCTGTTCAGAATCTATTCTTATTTTGGTAATTTCCCCCAAGATATCTTTTGGAAAATTTCCACCAACTGTGTTCCATGTGTTTTGGGTGGAGTTTGCCCCAGGTCCAGGTTACAGAGGCGGGGCAAGATCCTGGCTGGCCCAATCAGAGTGTTCCATTCCCCTGGCCTTGAGTGGTTCAAGGATGAGTATGTGGTAGTTTTTGATTTTTCATATGTGATCCCAGGAAACCCCAGTAGGTGAGTGGGGACCTGAGACAGAAAAGGGGAGGCAGCCTATACAGAGTGCGTTATCAATGCAGTTACCATGGTGGGGTACGTGGAGAGGATCCTTCTCAGCAACTCTGGCACTCAGTATAAAGCAGGTCCGCCCGCAAGAGAAAGACCTTCAGCAAAGAAATGCAGCCCTGACTGTTGGGATTTGGGCCAAATTGCAGTAAAATGGTGAGTGCACAGGGGCGGGGCTGGGACGCTGAGAGCACCTGCTACAGCTTCTCAGACTTAGTGGCCATTTGCCATGCTTCTTTGCCTGACCCAAATATGAACTTTCTTTCATACATTTGAATGAACTCCTACTAATGCATCTTGATGAAAACTAGTGATCACCTGCAAGTAAAAAGGCTAAAACCCATATTTTCACACTTTACGCCTCCCTTGCAGTTAGGGTGCAGGCACTTGACCCATCTCCAGCCAATCAAATGCACCCAAGCCAGATTTAAAGAGTGAACTTTAGGCACTCAGTAGCAGGAATCTATTCTCGCACGGCTGTCTGTGTCATAAGTTAGTATTCAACAACTGCTAGCTGTTATGATTAAGAGGGATACTTCCAGATATTTTTTTATATTTAAAACTAGAGGCCTGGTTCATGAATTCATGTACCTGTGGGGTCCCTCAGCCTGGCTGCAGGATCGGGCTGAAACTGGCTCTTCGACATCCCCCGAGGGGTCCCAAATTGTGAGAGGGTGCAGGCCAGGTCAAGGGACCCCCACCAGTGCATGATCGGGGCTGGGGAGGGACGCAGGAGGTTGCGCAGCTGGGGAGGTACCTCGGGAGGGCTCCACGGTGTGTCTGGCTCATCTCACTCAGTCCCTATTGGCTGGACCCCAGCAGCAAGCTAACCCCTGGTGGTCAGTGCATGTCATAGTGAGTGGTTGAGTGGCCTTAGCATATCATTAGCATATTACAGTTTGATTGGTTGAACAGACGACCAGACACTTAGCATATTAGGCTTTTATTATATAGGATATGGGACCCCTAGTAGTCTTTGGTGGAGTCTTCGGGGTTTTCTATGTACAAATGATGTCCTGTGCAAATAATAGGAGTTTCACATCCTCCTTTCAAATTTGGATGCCTTTTATTTCTTCTTCTTGCCTGATCGCTATGGCTAGCACTTCCAGTACTATGTTGAATAAGAGTGGTGAAAGCAGACATCCCTGTGTTGTTCTTGCTCTTAGGGAAAATGGTTTTAGTTTTTGCCCATTGAGTATGATGTTGGCTATAGGTTGGTCATATATGGTCTTTCTTATGTTGAGGTATGATCTCTCTATTCCCACTTTGATGAGAGTTTTTATCAAAAATGGGTGTTGGATTTTGTTGAATGCTTTTTCTGCATCTATTGATATGATCATGTGATTTTTATCTTTCAATTTGTTTATGATGTATCACAATTATTGATTTGTAAATATTTAACCAACCTTGCATCCCTGAGATAAACCCCACTTGGGCAAGGTGTATGATCTTTTTAATATATTGCTAGATCTGATGGGCTAATATTTTATTAAGGATTTTAGCAACTATGTTCATCAGGGATATTGGCCTGTAATTCTCTTTGTAGTGTCTTTATCTGGTTTTGGAATTAGGATAATGCTGACCCCATAAAAGAGTTTGAAAGTGTTCTTTCCTCTTAGATTTTTTGGAAAAGTTTGAGGAGGATAGGTGTCAGTTCATTTTTGAATGTTTGGTAAAGCACCTGTGAAGCTGTCCAGACCAGGGCTTTCGTTTGTTTGGAGATTTTTTGTTGTTCTTTTTTTACTACTGCTTCAATTTTATCCATTGTTATAGGCCTATTCAGGTTTTCTGATTCATTTTTGAAATATTATATTTTTCTAAGAATTTGTCCATTTCATCCAGATTGTCCAGCTTGCTGGCATATAGTTGTTCATAGCATTTGCTTACAATTCTTTGTTTTCTGTGGGGTCAGTTGTTATGTCACCTCTTTCACTTTTTATTTTATTTATTTGTGTCCTCTCTCTCTTTGTTTCTTGATGAGTTCATCAATCTTATTTATCTTTTCAAAGAACCAGCTCTTGGTTTCATTGATCTTTTGTATTTTTTTTTTTTTTAGTCTCTATGTCATTTATTTCTGCTCTGGTCTTTATTATTTCCTCCTTTCTACTTCCTCTGGGCTTTTCTTGTTGTTCTCTTTCTCATTCTTTAAGTTGTAAGGTTAGAAAGTTTACCCAGTGATCCCACTTCTGGGAATATATCCTAAGAAACCCGAAACACCAATCAGAAAGAATATATACTCCCCTATGTCACAGCAGCACAGTTTATAATAGCTAAGATCTGGAAACAGCCCAAGTGCCCATCAGGAGATGAGTGGATAAAAGAGCTGTGGTGCATTTATACCATGGAATATCATGCAGCTGTAAAAAGAAGGCTCTCTTACCCTTTGAGACAGCATGGAGGGTATTATGCTAAGTGAATAAGCTAGTCAGAAAAAGGTAAGTATCACATGATCTCACTCATATGTGGAATCTAATGAACAAAATAAACTGGTGAATAAAATAGATCCAGACACATAAAAGCATGGAACAGACTGACAAATCTCAGAGGGAAGGCAGGGGTGGGGTGGGAGTGGGGAGAGATTAAGAAAGGATTTATATGCACATATGCATAACCCATGGACATAAACAATAGTGTGGTGAAGGCAGGGGGTGGGGGAGGGAGGAGAGGAGTCAATGGAAATAAAAGGGGATATCAGTAATATTTTCAATGATAAAGATATATTTTTTTAAAATATGGGCCTCCTCCCTTTAACAAAAAAAAAGGTGTATTCCCTCCAAATATGTTATTTGGTATTCAAAATAAATTAAATATCATTGTGGAAAATAAACCAAAGCAATGAAATAAAACACCATCCTGTTGGGAAAACATCACAGCCAATCGCCACCCCCCCCCCGCCACCCCCCACACACACACACACACAGTATATTGGTGTGCCTACCTCCAGAAACCACCGCGCCCCCCCCCCTCAAAAAAAATAGAAACATTTGAAGATAATTTATTACACTGACTGGAATATCTAATTGAGCCTCACCCTGTTCTAGACTCTGCTGGAAGCCAGGGATAACGAGATAAAAGATAAATTCCCTGCCCTTCAAACAAACACAGATTAGGTGGGGAGATGCATTGGTAGAATAATAATTACCAACATGTTACCACAAATATCTTTCCAGGGGGCAATGAGAAAGCCAAGGCAGGGGGCACCTCACTCAGCCTGGGGTACCTGATTACCAGTTGCTTGAACTGCGCTTTGAAGTTCAAGTGGGACTGAGCCAGAAGAGAGTGCGGCAATGTGCTCCGAGAAGAGAGATGGTATGAGAATGAGCAAAGTCAAGGCTTTGTAAGAGGTGTGAGAACTTCGGGAAGATCAGAGAAGAAGGGAGTGGGAAGGTGTACAGAAACCCCAGGAGCCCCCTGTACCCTTTCCTCGGTAGACAAATCCTAGCATGGCTTCCTTTGTCCAGAAATGGAAGAAAAGAAGCGGGGAGGTAGGGAGGGAGGAAGAAATTTGAGAGAAAAGATCAAGACTGTTGCTTGCCACCCTCTTTTGAACAAACATTATCCGATACTAAGGCCGCCTCTGAACACATGCTGCACATTTCTGTCATTTACCATGTGAGCAAAAGGTGACTGAGCTCATGGATCCCAGGCATCAGGAATTGGAGTAAAGTTGTGTGGTGTGTGTGTGTGTGTGTGTGTGTGTGTGTGTGTGTGGTGTGTGTGTTTAAAGAAAGATTCTTAATTTTTTGTTGTGGTTAAGCCTTACCTGAGGATATTTTTTCTATTGATTTTGTTTGTCTGTTTGTTTAGAGAGAGTGGAAGGAAGGGGTGGGAGAGAGAGAAACATCAATGTGAGACACATTGATTGGTTGCCTCCCACACAAGCCCCAACCTAGGTCTGTGCCCTTGACCAAGAATCAAACCTGTGACCTTTTGGTGCATGGGCCAGTGCTCTAACCACTTAACCATGCTGGCCAAGGCTTAATTATAATTTATTTTTAAAGAACATCAGTGTTTAAAGGTGTGGATTTCAAAGTTATTCTTCGAACTAGTCCATTATTCACAAGTAGAAACCATCATTTTTAGAAGCACAGGCATATTAGTTAGGTTGACTTAGCTTTCTAAGAAAAGAAATACCTAAGCTCCACCTGGAATCTCATTTTATTCTAGTGCCTGTTTAAGTGTTTGTTATTATTAAAGAGATTGGGTGTCTGTATTATATATGTGTCCTTCCTGTGTCTTATGTGGAACATTGCTGGTCTCATTACTTCAAAATATATTCAATTGTCTTCTAAAGGTTGACCTTTATTCAACTTCATCAGAAATTTCATTTTGGTGTTCACAGCAGTCGCCAATATAAGAAATGTCAATTATTCATTTCTCTTTTTGATTTAAATCAAATCAATGAGCCTTATTGAATACTGGTGACTAGTACAGCACTCAGTACTAAGAAACTAAATTTTCTTCCTGTCTTTTTGTATTTATTACTACTTTTTTGGCAAGGAAATCCACTTGGGGGTCAAAAACAGGAATTCTATCCAATTTCTTATGATTTAACGTAGGTAAATAATAAATGGATGTTTTCATTCTGAAAGGCCCAATATTGTTCAGCAAACAGATCACACATAATTGTGTTATAGAACACATTCTGTTTTGAATATACATAGGATTAAAATTTAGATGGGATACTAGGTTTAAAATCAAATTTTCCCAAAATATTCAAGCCAAAACATAAATAAATAAAATGTGGACTAGATACGTCTATAATAGCCCTTGTTCTGACATTAAATGTAAAAATCCATCTCCTTCTTCCAGATTTGTGAAGTAATTTATCTGGCCAAAAGTCTAATTTAAACTTGGATGTAATTTTGGATTTGTTTGCAAGTGGGGTAACCCAGATGTTAGGGGACTAAGAGAGTTGTTTGGAAGAAGTGAAATGGATGATCCACATGTCGAACAAACAACCGTATTATTTCTACTCTATAGACACAACGCTAGAAACTATCAGAAACTTGGGATTAGCTGGGTTGCTTATAGTGAGAAAAGGTAGCATGAGGAAATGTTTTGATCTTAAAACCCCCAAGGAATAGCTAGTGACCTCCAGAAGAGAATCTTTTGCATGGTTTCAGGTTGACTTTCCTGCTCCCTGAAAGCAGCTTTGCTGTACTGTGAAGCGTAAGGTGTGCTGTGAGCCAAGTTCAAGGTGCAAACACAGCGACGTGGCCACATGCACAGGAGTTGGGTTCTGGGGGCAGCACAAAAGTGCAATTTACAAATGGTCAGAATCATCCTTAAAAATTACCTTTAAGAGGGTGACCTGTCTACACCCATGCACTTCTACACCCAGCCACCTGCCAGCCAGCCCAACACCAACAATTTTTCTGCAGAATTGAAACTGACGGTGGCTTTTCTGTTCACCCTATAGCTCACCTACATTTAAAGGCCAGGTTATATGACCGATACGCCTCTTTAAATGCTAGAACACAGCAAACAGGGTGGGAAGCCCACTTTTTGAGTGAAATGCAGGGACTGGGACCCCCGAGGGGACAGCAAAGTCTCATTTTCCATCTCACGTACAGTATGGATCACAGAGTGTTACGTAGACTGGCGAGTGTATTTGCCAGCTTTATTTAGATTGCTTTTCTTTTGCTCTCCTTTGCTTCATACAATTTCAATTGACATATGTTGAAAGCATGTGTGATGGACTCCACACGTCCCTAAACAGTGGGCTGTGTGATCAAATGGCACACGGAATGCATGAGCCACGTGGGGTACGTTTAAGGCCGCATTTGGCTGGACACCCAGGGCCAACTGCTCCTGCCCTGAATCTGTTTGGATCGCCTGGGCTGCACCTCTGAGTGGTTGGGGCTTGTGGTTTCATAGTTTAAATATTGACACTGGGTACAGTTCCCTAAATCTAAGGCTACAAGAAAATCAGACCATTGACAGAATTTGCAGGGAAAGTCTTACTAGGCCCCAGCCTAAACAATATACAAACTATTGACACCTAAAGAAGTCAGGACTTCTAAGAATCTATATATATAAAAGCCTAAGCAACCGTTAAAACCAAACAACCAGAACAACTGGTCACTATGACTCTCACAGACCACCAGGGGGCAGATGCTCAACGCAGAAGCTGCCCCCTGGTGTTCAGTGCACTCCCACAGCCAACCTCTCATGGTTCTTCCACCCCCACCCCCGCCCCACAAACCCCCCTCCCCTGCCCCACTAAGGCTCCGGGCACTGGAGAACTGGGTCCTGGAAGCCTGTAGGAGGAGAGTGACCTCAACGCTGATCGATGTTGACTGAGACAGAGTAGCAGCTTGGAGGGAGCAGAAGGGGCAAGGCAGCAGCCTAACTGCAAAGGTGTAAAGTAAGCACAACCGCCACCTTACCTCTGCCACTGCACTGTGCCGATCAACCTGTCAGCCACTTCTAGCTCTGCCCGCACCTCCCAACTGCTGATTGGCTAGTGCTCCTACAGCGGTGTGCCACCATTGGCCAAAGTCAGCTACCTATCATGCTTGGGGGCGGAGCCCCGAGAAAATGTGAGGCTGAGGTAGGAGAGACGACCTGTCTGTCAGCAACTCCGCCCCAAGGAGAGTGAGACGCTGAAGGGCAGGTAGCAAAGTAGAACTGTATTTCCACCTCAGAGTGTAGCTGGTATTCAGGCTGTTTGGGGGGCTCTGTCTGTGGTCTTTGTTTGCCGCTACCTTGGCACATCTGCACAACTAGATCAGGGCCTACCGGCCAACCTCTCGCAGTCCTTCCCCTCCACTCCCCCCGCCCCTGCACGAATTCGTGCACCGAGCCTCTAGTAAAAGGAATGTTCTGCCCTCTCTGCCCATCCAGGTGTGGTCAAGCGGGCTCATTTCCCCAGCTCTCCCCACCCCCAGGAAAGCCAACCCCAAGGACACCTGCTGCTCATCATATGGGGCTTCTCGGGCCTTGTGACTCGGCCTGATAAAGAGCCGCATGGTGGGAGCCTCTGACGGGGAGATGCTTGTCACAGGCTCTAATGGCCCCTCTGTCAGACACTCACAGAGCAGCTGTCAGTGGTGACGACCACCAATCGCCCTCTCCTCCCGTCAAAGTGCGAGCCTTCCTTTGGCAGCCACACAAAGGCAGCTCGGGAGGGAAGAGCAAGAGGGAAGGGGACTCAGAAAACTCAGAGAGACAGGCTGGAGTGACATGAGAGAACAGAAAGAGGCAGCAGGTAGGAAAAATTCGCCAGATCCCTCCCAACTGGGCACATCAAGTTTGGCAGGAAAACAATGGTGCCGCCATCTCCGTGGCTTCGGCTGTGAGGAGCACACTTCATGCGCTCATTCCTGATGTTCTGCGGGACAGATGGCTTCCTGCCCCCTCCCTGGTCATGCAGAGCTCATGCCGTTTCCAGAATGTCACATGCCTGGGCTGGGGCAGGAAGACCCAATCCCCAGGCTCCACGTGAGCACAGGTGGGGGCAGGGGAGCTGCCATTATCACATTCAATGGGCCCCGGGTGGAACCTGTTCTTGCTGATGAGAAAATATTAGCTGGCTTCCAGAGAAAGGGCGCACACATGACCCCTCTGGCCCATCCCACCGTCTGCGTCCCAGGGCGGGATTTATTTAGAATCTAGGAACCAGCACCAGAAGTAAAGACTACATCTAAACTCGACTTAACTTTCCTCCCAATGGCCAAAATCATCCTGCGTGCTCTTCTTGTGCTAAGGGAGTGGGGCGTGGGCTGTGGGTAGACTGCGATGGGGACTTCCTGTCCTCCCCCGACCCTGTCACAGTCCTATGAGGCCATCGGGAGTGTTTGTGGTAACACCATGCCATAGCAGGGGTGGGCAAACTTTTTGACTCGAGGGCCACAATGGGTTCTTAAACTGGACCGGAGGGCCGGAACAAAAGCATGGATGAAGTGTTTGTGTGAACTAATATAAATTCAAAGTAAACATCATTACATAAAAGGGTATGGTCTTTTATTTAAATAGTTTTATTCATTTCAAACGGGCCGGATCCAGCCCGCGGGCCGTAGTTTGCCCACGGCTGCCATAGAGCCACATCCTATGTGCATTAAACTCCTGCCACCAAGGATGTGCGCTAGGCCAGGAGACAGAGGAGGGAAGGAAGGAAGCTGTGCAGGCTGGGGAGTGTTCCCCATTTTCCTTGGTGAGTATGTGCCCCAAACAGGTGTGCGAATGAGGCATAAATCTGACTTCCCTCTGCCCTTACTCCCCACATTCTTGCACAGCTGAGCCTCTCACCTTGCAGAGCACAAGACTCTGTGCGGATTTTTCACACAATGTGGCTCCCAAACACAGGTCAACTCTCTCTGCGGAGCCCCACCAAGAAGCTTTGGTCTGAACTAAGCCTGGGAGAAAGCCTGGCTCACCTGAACTCACTGGAGGATGCTGCGTTTTCAGGTTATGGTTTGGGGACTTGGTGGGAGGCTGGTTTTGACTTTAGGAGAATTTTCCCTTCAGTGATGGCTTTAGAGCCCAACTCCTGTACAGGATGAGCAACGTCCTAGTGGCTGATGAGAACCTAAAGGGGACTCTAGCAGCAAGGCTTCTGCTAGAGGCGCCTTCCCCTGAAGTCAGGACTCAGGACCATCCTATGCAGCTCCTGATCTGTGTCACAGTTAAATGAACATGTTGTACACAAGTAACAGTGATTTCAGAATGATGCCAGGCCTTTACCTATATTCTTGACTGCAAGAAATAACCCTTCAAATGTTGTTCCTGTCCCTTACTCGGCCTCGCGCAGCCCAGCTTCTCACCTCGAAGTGCTCTGAAATGTTCTTCCAGCTCAGTTCTCCACTTTTCCCTCTTCATTCTCCACCAGCAGATCCAAGTGACACAAGACGCCCTGTGAAGGACAGAGAAGGAGAAGAGATGGCAGTGAGCAAGCCGGAGTCTTCCTTAGCAAGCGAGGAATGTGCAAAGGATGAGAAACACTCCATAATTAGTGCTATTTTTATCCTGTCACATTTTCAGACTCTTGAAAATCTGTTTTTTTAGGCTCTGAGGACTTAAGCTCTGATGGTGCACTGCCAGGTAGTAGAGGCACCTACCTGTTGTCTCTTCAACAACACTCTAGAAGCCACTGAATATTCCATGTCACTCCATATGGACAGTTTATAAGTCCCAGTTCCACAGCTTGGATCCACCAGAATATACCCCATCCAACTTCAGTCTTCTCTCTTACTGTTCTTTCTGTGCAAAATTCACCTACTCGCTGTTTCCCACATACACTCATGATTCCTTCCCCCATCCCTTGCCTTTTCCCTCACCTCCACATGCTGAAAATCTGCCCCATCACCAATTCTCTGTTCAAATGCCACCTCCTTCATGAAGCCATTCTTGAACTCTGGTGCCCCTTTTCCTCCACCTACTCGGTAGCACTTACCACTGTCTGCCCTGTGTGTTTAGAGACTCTTTTATTATTACTGAACTAGAGGCCTGGCGCATAAAATTCGTGCATGGGTACAGTCCCTAGGCCTGGCCTGCGATAAGAGCCAGCTTTCCCAGCTTCCTGTAGCTGGCCCCAGCCCCCACCGGCACCCACCCCCGGTTCCCTGTTTGCCATTGGGTGATCGGTGCCTGATGGCCAGGGGAAGGGACCAAGAGGTTGGTTGTTCCTGCCTGCTCACCAGCCCCACCCCCACAGCAGGTGGCCATCAGGAAATCAGAGCCTGTCGGCCGGGGAAAGGGACCAAGAGGTGGTCAGTGTGCCTCATAGTGACTGGTCTAGTGGTTGTTCTGCCATTAGGGTCAATTTGCATATTACCCTTTTATTATATAGGATAGAGGCCTGATGCATGGGTGGGGGCCAGCTGGCCTGCCCTGAAGGGGGCCCAGATTGGGGGGGCCCATGGTGGGGGGGGCAGCCTGGGCAAGGGGCCTGGGGTGGTTTGCAGGCTAACCATGCCCCCGGCTTTGTCAGGAAAGATGTCTGGAAGACATCTGGTCTAATTAGCATATTACCCTTTTATTAGCATAGATGAGTCTGGCTTAACCAAGGCACAGACCTAGACAACTAACGAGCATCTGTTCACTGTACAAATAATGTAAATGTAAAGAGAAAACAAAGCAGGCCACTGTCAAAGAAAACCACAAAATGCACGTATGCCATCACTATGCCATGCTTCTAAATCAGAGTTTGCCGATAGATGACATGTGTGCTGTCTTGCATGACTCCTACGCCCATAACAGACATAAGCAATCCATCACGGCTCTGAACCCAGCACAAGCACGCCTGTAAATCAGAGGTGGTAAATATGTAGCATGTGTGCTGACTTGCATAACGCCTAGACTCCTGGCAGACATTATCAATCAATGATGCCTGCTTTCTGCCTAAACCCTGGCACAACCTCAGCATCCCTCCAGGCAGACGCTACTAAGCCATGTGGATTGCCACGAGATGAACCCCATTGCCCTGTAAGCTCTCCTTACCTGGAATTGCTTATTCCAATTATTTGATACAACACATTCCTTCTTTTCTCAATCCTCCCGGCTTCCAGACTTGTGCTCCTCCCAACACCCGGACTGAGCAGTGGGCATTGTGTCCCAAACAACAAGCTCAGCAAGGCATCGGCCACGGGTCTACCTTTCCAGCCAACTGAGCTGCTCCAGGTGAGCTGGCCCCTCAGTCTAACTTACCTGTAGGACCCTGGCCCCTCCTTGGGCACTGTTTCTACCCAAGAAAAAGAAACTCCTGTTATGTGCTCATCCCAGAAACAAGAAATAGCCCCCTTAGGTCAGGAAGGCCAAATACATAGCATATAAACTGGAACTGCCCTTGCCCATGTCCATGGCCAGCATCGCTGGCTAAATAAGGTACTCTCTCCTATGAGTCAGAGGCCTCCTCAGAAGTTTTCTTAACACAGGACCCCAGACAATCATTAAAAACCAATCTCCGTTTCCATTTGAGATGAACTGTATTTGCTAGTCATGCCCCATGAATCAGTGGGGACTCCAGTTCCAAAACCATTTAACCCTGCGGAGTGGATTGGGTTGCAAAGACCTCTTTCTTCAATTCCCTCTTCAATCCTGGGAGAGTCTTGGAATGCGCCTGGAATCCAAGTGGACCACACAAGAGCCACATCAAACAGTACTAACGACTCGTCTGGAAACAGCTGCCCCGCGTATGAGCAGTGGATCACTACTGTGGCCAGCTGAAGCGTGGCCCGGATTCCAAGGTCCTGGGCAGTAGGAACCTCAAATTCACTTCCCGCTTTACATTTGAGGAAACCTTACCAAAATAAAAATCACAACCTGTCACATTACATTACGTCAGAGCATGACGTCACGTCATCATTTCTAAAAGCACTTGCTCTCATTTATGGCGCTGCGTTATGCCCGCAGGAAGGCTGGTCTTCCCTGAGTGCCAATGCATTTGGACAGGAATGGTTTGCCCCCCAGACTTTGGCAGGCGAAAATGAAGGTTGGCCAAAACCAGGCCTTTAGATGCTACTGAAAGCCTGCTTCTGAGTCACTAGGGCTCTATCCATCTCCTGTCCTGAGCTCAGACTCTACAGTCCTGTGCTGTCCAATAGTGTAGCCACTAACCAGCATGGTGCGTGAGAACTGGACATGGGACAAATCGGAACTGAGAAGTGCCACAAGTATAGACTGAAAACACATTGGATTTTAACAGCTTAGGACCAAACACATGTATAGTATCTCATTAGTAACTTTTTTCTCTACTGGGGGTGGGCCCTCACCTATCCTGGGGTGGGCGTCCACCCCTGCATTGGTGCTCTGTCTCCGCCCAGCCATCGGGACCCCCTAGATTGGGGTTTGGTGCTGGCCTATAAGGCAGGTGACTGGTAGGAACAGAAGAAGCCCAAATGCTACCTAAGTTGCTTACCACGTGTCAAGCGCTGGACCAAGGGGCACTTTAATTACCTCTGATGCCCTCAGCCATCTTTCATTCTACATACCGGTCACATATGCTCAGAAGCCACCCCCAAGGCCCTTGGCTGGGGGTGTGAGGAGTTTGGGAGAGATGAGAAAGCACCTGCACTTTGAAAAGCCCCAGGAATGCACACTTCCTGCCATCACCACTGAGATCCAGGGATGACATTTCATTAGTAACTTTTGATATTGATTACATGTTCATATTATATTTTGGACATATTAGGTTAAATAAATATATTATTTAAGTTAATTTCCGTTTTTCTTTTTATCTCTTAATATGGCTGCTAGGTCATTTTAAATTACATTTGTGACTTGCATTATATTTCTATTGTTAGTGTTATTACAGAACACCTCACTGTCTCCATGAGCAGGAAAATCAACGAGCTAAAAATGTTAAATAATAGAGAACTTAAATTTCCTTTGGGGGTTCAGACAAGAGACTGCACTCAAAGTGAGGGTTCTAAGTCATGTCAGATCATGTCACCCCTCTACTCAGAACTTCCGGGGACCTATTGTTTCACTCAGGGTAATGGCCAAAGTCCTCAACTGGGGTGACTCTGCTCCCACAAGACATTTGGCAGTGCCTGGAGACATCCTGGTTGTCACCACTTGGGGTCAGGAAAAGTGGAGCTACTGGCATTTAGTGGGCAGAGGCCAGGGGTGCTGCTCAACATCTTCCACTGCACAGGGTGGCACTCACAACAAAGACTGGCCCCCAATATCGACAGTGCTGAGGTGGGGACCCCCTGACCTCTGGGGTCCGGGTGGTCTTCCCTTCTCATCCACCCTTTGAGACTCTCTATCATCAGTGCCTTCGGCAGAGCCCCTCTCTCACCTCACTCCAGGCACACTGGCCTCCTGGGTATTTCCTCAACATGCCGGATGCATGCTGCCTCAGGACCTTTGCACCTGCCACTTCCTCTGCATACAACATTTTTCCTTCAGAAATGTGCATGATCCCTCTCTCACCTTCCTTATCTCTGCTTAAAAGTCCCTCTAATCACTAAGGCCACCCAAATTGAAGTGGCATCCTACCCAAAGCTCCCTCTCCTACTTTATTTTCTTCGGAGCATGTATCACCATCCCACATACCATATATTTACTTGTTTGTTTTATTATTATCTGTCCTCCAGGCAGAGATATTTCCCTTTGCTTTTCTGTTGTGTTCATTCCAAGCACCTAGAACAGAACCTGACACAGAGGACTCATACAACAAACTTTTGCTGAATAAGTGAATAAAGTTGCACAATGATTTGTTGAGAAACTTTGTCAGAAGAGTATTTCAATGGATTGTTTTTGCACGGAATTAAAGGCAAAGAATGCCAACTTAGTGTAGTCTGGGACAGATACATCTGATTTTAAACCTTGGACAGATGGTATGACTGAAAATGTTCTATTATCTGTGTTTACACCTAAAAGACCCACCAGTTTCCCAACGTTCCACCTGATTAGCTCATTTTTTAAATGACCCCATTTTTCTCAAAAGCTTGTCTCTATTAAGATGCATTTCTAGCCCTAGCCGGTTTGGTTCACTGGATAGAACGTTGACCTGCAAACCTATGGGTCCCAGGTTTGATTCCAGTCAAGAGCACATACCTCGGTTGCAGGCTCCTCCCCAGCCCAGGCCCTGGTCAGGGCACATGCAGGAGGCAACCAATCAATGTGTTTCTCTCACATCAGTGTTTCTCTCTGTCTTTCCCTCTCTCTTCCACTCTCTCTAGAAATCAAGGGAAAAATATCCTTGGTTGAGAATTTTTTTTTTAAAAAAAGATGCATTTCTAAAACAATTATTTATATTTCCACTTTTAAAAATTAGTAGCATTGTCCATTGGATCTCATGATGGGTGGTAGCTAACTGTTCTTTCCTCAATGAGTTATAAATCCAAAGCAAAAAGTGAATAAATGTGATATCTCAATTAATTTACGAGTACCTGTGCTATATAAATCTCAGGTTTCAATTCAGGAGTTTGAAAAATTAAAATTGCCTTGTCTTTCTCATTTTTAATCTTCACGTAGCCTGAGAGTCTGACTACCTCAGGTTGATTTACTCCCAACCTTCCCATTTTACAGATGACAAACGTGAATTTAAAGGCTCTTTATCTCCTCATGTGATAGAGTAATTGCCTTGGAGCAAGATGGGCCCAGACTTCAGAGGCAGACCTGCGCTGTTCTCACCTCTGTCATCTATTGGCTGGGAGCCCCCTGTATCGGCATGCACCGTGCACTTCTTTGATTTCAAGTGACAGAAACATCGACTCAAACTGATCAAAGCACAAAAGAAACGTCACAGCTGAACTTGGGGGGAGAGGGACTTAGTCTTTCTGCTGCTCTTGGTTCTGCTTCTCTCTGAGTTAGCTTCTTTCTCATTCAAGCTGTGCCTCCTGGTGACAAAATGGCTGCTGGCAACCCCAAACTGGCATCCTTACCGCTCAAGCCCGGCAGAGAGAGGACATCATGGCCCATTTGCTCCCGTGGATGTCCTGGGATTCGGGCTGACTAGCTCTGCACATTCACCCGAGAACTGTTCTTTGGAGCCGAAAGCTGCTCCCCTCTGACTGGCCACCTGGACCACGTGTCTATCCCTAACGCGGCCCCCCCTCACTCGCCTGCCTTTTCTCTCCCCTGCCCACACGCCCTTCCCAAGCCAAACCAGCAAATTCTTCTCTGTTTCATGCGGAAAACGTTTTCCCTTTTTCTGAACCTCATTTCTCAACAACTAAGATTTTAAGTTTCAACTTCTGCCCAAAGACATCTGAAATTATTTTCCCAAACAAAGATAATTTCATTTCTTAGGGAAATTCTAGTGCTACTTGTCAGGAAAATTTTTTCACCTTGCAACGTTATTTGTTTAAATCCTGGTCATTTTAACCCAAACAGCAAAAAAATAAATAAGTATATCTCTTTCTTCCATTATGCAGACTAAACTTCTGAATACAAGAAAAGCTATATGAAAGAGACACCAAAAAATACAATTAAAATTCTAGTTTCTCAAAAAAAAAAAATTCTAGTTTCTCAAATTAAGAAAAAGGTGGGGGTATAAGCAATGCCTTTGGACACATAAAAGCTTAGTTTGGCACAAATAAAGATTCCAGAACACTGAAAATAATGATGGTGCTCTGGCCAGTGTGGCTCAGTTGGTTGACCATCGTCCCATGCACCAAAAAGTTCCTGGTTCGATTCCCGGTCAGGGCACATACTCAGGTTGCAGGTTCAATCCCCGGTGAAGGCACATACAGGAGGCAACCGATTGATGTTTCTCTCTCACATCGATGTTTTTCTCTTTCTCTCCCCCTCCCTTCCTCTCTTTAAAATCAATTCTTTTAAAAAAGAAAGAAAATAATGATGGTGACAGTGAAGATGATAACAAAAGAGCAGCATTTACTAAACACTAGATACCAGGCACTATGAAAAGTTCCTTAATACACTATTACATTTAAAGCCCTAATTTAATTAAAATTAAAGAGTATCATTATCTGTATTTTGCAGATGCAGAAACCACCGTTAAGAGAAGTGAAATGCTTTCCCCAACACCACACAGCTAGTAAATAGCGGAGCTGGGATTCAAGCACCTTCAGTCTAACTCCTGTCTGCCCGCTTCCACCCCCGCCTCAGGTTGCCTTTATCCTCCCACCTGTCTCCTGACTGGTCATCACGTCCACCCTTCCCTGGATATTTCGCTCAAGCTGTGACACCTCCTCATTCTTGCAAAGACTGGCCCCGTGCCTGGGTCTTCTAAAAATTAACTGAGTTTCCAAGACCGGGGCCTATACCCAACCTGCTCTGTCTACCTAAGTGCCTACTTCTGGGCACAGAGCTGTCTCTTTAAATGCCTGGCAACACCTAACTGCACCGGACACACACACTGGATGCAATTCCCACTCTCTGCTCGCACAAGCAGGCCACCTGTGGAATGTCTGAGGATGAGAAGTTGTCATTGTGTGAACACTTTGGATTCTGGGGCAGGAGGGAAGGAAACGGTATTGTGAGGTACTATGCAAAGCCAGGAACCACGGGGCGGCTTCACCCCTGGCACAATGAGATGGCGGGCCTGGTGACTGTGCAACCGGAGGGGAGGGGTCTTCCCTGTGCATAGATGCCAGTGACATTACCCCAACTGGTACCAACCCAAAACGTCCCCAGACATGGTCAAATGCTCCCCTGGAGACAAGATCGCCGCTGCGTGCATAGACAACCAGCTGATGTCTGCCATTAGCAAGAGCTCCCAGTTGGAGGACCTCCTCCCAAGTGAGCGTTTCTTCCCGAATCAGTGTTTCTGTGCTGAACCTGCCGTTAAAAACACCAGATCTGGAGGTCCTGCATCCGGGGAACGGCAGCAGAGACCAGCCCCAAATTCCCAGCAGCTCACCCCTGGGCCTGCTCCCGCCACTCTGCAAATCCACTTAGCTACCTCCTCCTTCCACGTATGCTCCAAATCGCCTGGTTCTCAGAACTTAACACTTTCACTAGAAAAGACACACACACACACACACACACACACACACACACACACACACTCCTCACTGTCACAGACGTCCTGGCTTTCATCTTCAGAGTCTCACACTGAAAATGAAAACTAGATTCGCTCTAACTTCCTGCAATCCATGGTCATGTCCCCTGCCTGGCCCCCCATTGTTACGTCAGGGCTTCTCAACTTCTGCTCCAGGGACATTTGGGGCCTCATAGCTCTTCGTTGTGGGGCCACCCTGTGCCTTGCAGGGTCTTCAGCAGCATCCCGGGCCTGTGCCCACTTGATGCCGGGAGCACCCACCAGGTTCGGCAACCAAACACGTCTCTAAATGTCCCCTGAGTGCAAAATTGTCCCAGCCGTTCTGTTTGGATTCACTATTCCTGGCTTCATCCCCCATCCAAGGCGCCGTCCCAATAGCCATTGAACCTTTTAATCCTTCATCACCATGAATACATAGACGTTGTGTCTGGAGCTATTCTCCGTTAATAAACCCAGACATTTCCTTTTGAAAAGACAGGAATTGTCGCATAACAGGAAGCAGCGGCTGCGGCCTCCTTCTGGAGAGCTCGCCAGCTCTCTGCAGCCCAGGAACTGTGTGCACCCCCTGACCGCGGCAGCTGCGCCCTGACATCCGTCATCTCAGAAAAACACGGAAAGAGCCTCGAATCCTTACTGCCCCCTAGAGAAATTCCGGCAGAAGCGCGCGATCTGTCGCAGTCAGCAGAAAAGCAAGGCTGCCAGATGCAACTGCGCCCGCCCCGCAGCTGTAACGCCAAGGATTTATTTGCTGAAATTTTTGAAAGACGAGTCCACTCGCCCTGCCTTTGCGATTGTGCCCCTGAACCAGGCGCTGACACAATCGTAATTTTGCCAATTCCAGGTCCACGCTCCCTCACCAGGACTCTATGCGCACAGATGAATCAGATTCTGAGATTCCACGGAGTAACAGTAAACCATATTTTAAATGCAAATGCTCAGTTTGTACAATGTGTTCTCTGGCCTTTGTTTCCTACCTGCCCACCTACACAGAGATTTCTGTTCTGTGCGTTTCAGAAAGACCAGGACGGCAGAAGGAATTCACTAAATCTTTATGTTCACATTCGGTTTTGGTGAGTGGGAACTTTCCAGCACATTTTGGACCTAGTCATAACATCTTTTCTTTTCTTTTTAAAAAGTTATTTTTTTAAAAACTTTGGATGTTGTTTAGATAAAGACTTGCCTGTTACTTAACAACCATCTATATTCCAATGAGAGCTTCCACGCTGAGATTAAGGTGAGCTTTCCCTACCAAAGTCCTGAATAAATTACCCCAGGCCTAATCCAGGCCTCTTAGCACAGTTGGAAATTAAACAAAATATCGTTGAAAAGTACAGGCTTGAAGACATACATTAGATAGGAAATCTTGCCAGTTTAATCAGAACTTTCAAATCATTGTCTCCATTATGACAGGCAACAGCAAAAAAAAAAAAAAATGCTGAATGTTTATGCCTAATGGGTTTGCCCTTTGCCAGACAAATCCTTTTAGCTACGGCAGGAAAACATATAATTTTTATGGGCTCTTGGAGAGAGTGCATACTGCCCTCTGATGGTAACACACGCTCACAATTTTATGGGGTCCCTTGATCAGGTCCCAGAGGCTGTAGAATGTTACTGCCACAGGTAGGTCAATAATCCCATAGATTAATGGGTGCCAGTGGCTATCTTTACTATTTCCATTTTTCCACCCCTTGACAAGGAAGTAGGATATTTGACCCTTTCCTTCATTATCAATAGCTGTGAGAACTATTTTGCCCAAATGGAGATATGCCAAAAAAGTAGTACTTAGGCCCGGCCGGTGTGGCTCAGTGGTTGAGCATGGGCCTATGAACCAGGAGGTCACAGCTCGATTCCGGGTCAGGGCACATGCCCAGGTTGCAGGCTCGATCCCCAATAGGGAGCATGCAGGAAGCAGCCGATCAATGATTCTCTCTCATCATTGATGTTTCAATCTCTCCCTCTCCCTTCCTTCTTGAATTCAATAAAATATGTATTTTTTAAAGTGATACTTAGAATATTTCAACTCTACTCAACACAAAATAATATGCACACACACAGATACACCACAGACATAAAGCCTCAATGAAATAATGTTTTACTGCTGAATAAAAGCAGTTCCTCTCTGAATTTGAACTATCAATTAAGCCACCTATGGTCTCAGAAACTCAGAATCAAAATTAGCCAGAAAAATTTTGGAAGGATTTGGGGGATCAGGGGGTGCTTTAGCATACTCTATAAAGGTATTTTTGTGTGTTAATCCTCACTGGAGATTTTTTCCATTAACCTTTTTTTTTTTAAGGGTGAAGTGAAGGAGAGAGAGAGAGAGAGAGAGAGAGAGAGAGAGAGAGAGAGAAACATGGATTGCTTGCCTCCCAAACCAGGACCAGGATGGAACCTGCATCCCAGGTACATGACCTTGACCAGGAATTGAACCTGTGACCCTTTAGTATGCAGGCCAATGCTCTAATCACTGAACAACACTGGCCAGGGTTATACAGGTATTTTTTAATGAATGTGACAGAAAATACAGCATACGATAAATTTTCCCCGAAGCCCTTTTGAAAGATAAGCTACTGGTTCATTGTGACCTCTTTAAAAATGTGCAAATTTATCATATCCAAATTACAGATGCCTCCTAATGTTACTAATTCCCAACAGCCAAGAATGAGAGGCGGGGGCCGGGGTGGGGGGGAGGGGGCGGGCAGCATGTTCACTGCCACAGCAGAGCTCTGGGAGCGGAATCCAGAAGGAACTGTTGATCTGTGGAAATGCAAATGTCACTTCTAAATATAGCCTCGGGAGCCAGAGAACCAGCATTTCTGTTGACGAAACACCTTTCCGGGAAGCAGCACGTGCAAGGCAAACGCTTCTCCCTGACACATGGAAGAGTCACGAATGTTCCGCTCAGCCCTCCATCCCGGAGGAACCCAGCGCGTCCCCATCGATTTCCTCCGCCTGCTATCCCACCAGATTGTGAATCAAAGCAAATAATTTCCTGTGCCTCTCTGCTCTCACCTTAAAAATAAAAAATGGAATTTCCCTCTGTGTCCAAAGGGTTCTGTCGTACTTAGGGATGCCGGCCACCTCACAAAGGAAAGCAGAAGATGGGGCGTTGAGCAGAACCACGCAAGGGGGGTTAGAGTGGGGTGTGGGGTTAACTGCACACCCACCAGCTGCAAGGACACGACCGTGGCCGCGTTTCAGCCTTCACCGCTGCTGTCCTCCAACCTCCCCGAATGCTTTCAGGGTCTGGCCTGTGCAGTCCACTTTCCCACTTCGGGTCCTCTGTGCAGGCTGGTCTCTGTGCCCAAACCTTCCCCTGTGTACTGTGTGCTTCTCGCTCTCTCTCCTCTTTTCCACCTCCGATTGCCACTTTCTAGTAGGAGCATCTAGCAGGGGTCCTCAAACTGCGGCCCACGGGCCACATGCAAATACAAATATTGTATTTGTTCCTGTTTTGTTTTTTTACTTCAAAATAAGATATGTGTAGTGTGCATAGGAATTTGTTCAAAGTTTTTTTTAAAACTATAGTCCGGCCCTCCAACGGTCTGAGGGACAGTGAATTGGCCCCCTGTTTAAAAAGTTTGAGGACCCCTGATCTATAGACTGTGGTTTTAGTCTATCGCAGCCAGGTTGGGTGTGAAACTCCTGCTCAAAAGGGCCCCATACGTGGTTTAACGCTCTGCTGTAGAGATTTGAAATTCTTCATTTTCTTAACAAGGTAAGAGCCCTGCATTTTTGTTTTCCAATCCTGATCACGGCCCTTCATTTCCTTCGTAAGCAAGAAAGTGTCATTGTGGATTGGGAGGTGGGGAGCTGATCTGTGTTCTCCATTAGGGCAGAAATGGTATCTCTTTTGTTATTGTCTGACCCAGTGTTGGGCCATAGAGTTTCTTGCGCTGATGATGGTCCGTATCTTTGCTAATACGGTAGCTACTAGCCACTCGTGGGTATTGAACACTTGAAATGGAGCTAGAGCAACTGAGGAACTAAATTTTTTTATTTTCTTTAACTTACTATAAATTAATATTAAAATAGCCTCATGTGGCTGGTGGCTATTGTATTGGGCAGGTCTAGCCCCTAAGGCCCAGCACAGCCACGGGCAAATGCATCTAGGATATTATTAGTGCTTTTCAAAGAAGCTCCGTGGCAGGAATAGGGCACTTTGCGTGACTCAGCAGGATTCCCTAGGAGCTTGTTGAAACTACTCGTGTCCCTGCCCCACCCTCTAAGACTCTGACTCAGCAAGTTTATAAAATGTCTGAGCATCTGGTATGCCCCAAAGTTTGAGAAGCACTGTGTGTAGTTTATTGTCTTTACATCAATTATTTAAATCTCTTAAACTCTTCCAGATCACATAATGTTGACACAAGTACCATTTCTAGGAGGATTTTATTACCCACAAAATGTCCCAGCTACAACCAATGGCTGTTTCGAGCAATATCTAGCCCAGTAAAATTCCAGTGGAGAAAATAGATTTTGACCATCCTTTTAGTGGTGTTGTAATGAACTCTGACCTATGACCTTCACTTTCCGAGGCCAAGAACGATGGATAGCTCTTTCTTTCTCAAGACTCGAAAATAACTGGTTAAATGTGTGTCTACAGCACCCGGCATTGGGTAAGTGGCAGGACTTTATTAAGGGGAGACGTGGAATTATTCGAGTCAGGGGAGGAAATAGGAAAGTCTTTGTTCATAAATGTGGAGTGTGTCCTTTTGTAATGACTCCATCTAACCTTATTCTTCCTTCTCCCACACAGACACAAGAATGCAAAACGCTGTTAATGTCCAGCCCTCCCTTTATGTACCTTTGTCTTCAGCCATGATTGTAATTCAGCCCTCTAGCATGAGCCCTTTTTCCTCCACTGAGCTATCAAAGACACCTTCCTAATCGACATTACGCACAGGGCATAATAGATGGCGCCTCGGCGAATACAAGGATGCGCCATAATTCACTTGGGGCTCTGCTGATGTCATACCCTGCGCGGCCCGCTTTATGGAGAGTGGCTGCGCCCGGAAAGTGCGTTCCGCTCTCGGCTCACTCTGGAAGCCATCTGTTGAGGAAACAGATTTAAATGCAGACCTTTTCATCTCTGTCGTTTACAGAGATTTCAAACTTCTCCTGTAAAATTTAAACTTTTCAGCCATGAACTGATGAAGATTCCTTTCTGGAGGCACATTTGGTTTGGCGGCCCCTTTTATAACAAATAGATTGGTGATCTCACCACCCGTGGCTGCAAGCCTATCTTAAAGGAGGGACATGCCCCCTGCTCTGGTGAATGCTGTGGCTACGCTTGCCTGTTCCCAGTGCCCTGACCCCGTCCCACTCCAGAGACTGAAAGACCAGAGAGTCACCTTCCCAGCCTCCCTTCCAGAAGTGCTGGTCACGTGACCCAATTCTGGCCAGGGAGACCTAAGGGTGTGTTATCCTTGTTCCGAGGAGAGAAGCAGGAAAGACCCTCTTCACCTGCTGCATCTCCACCTTCGCCCCAACCCCAGCGCGGCCAACGCGGGACGCCCAGGGGAGCGCGCAGTCTCTGAAGCTGCAGCAGCCGCCTGGCGTCACGACGGGACAAGCCCGCAGATGCAGGGCCACCTGCTTGGAAGGAAGGGGGGGGGATGGGAGAGTCTGGGTGCTGGATGACCTTGAGAGCTGCTGAGTTAGCAGCCCTGGCCCTGTCCACCTCCAGGCTTCCTTTCAGTGAATTCTTTCTCCTGGGTTCCTCTAGAAGCACAGCCTGAGGCAAGCATTGGGTGGGAGTAACTCACATGGAAGGGGATCCCAGGGAGCACCAGTAGGGAGTGAGAAGCTAGAGAGGGAGGAAAGGAAATCAATTCAGAGTGTGTTGAAGAGCAGGTAACCCCTGTGAGCATCTGGTGCCCGGTCCAGAGAAAGCCCTGAGGCAGACAACCCGGCTTTGAGTGATAAACCAGTGACATGGATGGAAACACTGTGTATGTATGGGGTGGGGGGGACAGATGACATGAGGAGGGATTTCAATAGCTCAACAGCATCTTCTACAATAAAGCGTAAAAGCCTTACATTCTGAGTCACTATTTATCAATAGTGTGCTGCTGGCGGCAGAAGTTGTCCCTCACTGACATCTCTGTGGAACTGTTCCTGAAATCATCTGTGCCACTCACATTCCTCTGCAATCCCAACCAGTGAAATGACACAATTACCAGTTTAATCGGACAAACCCTTGCAGAGCAGTGTCCAAGATCAGCAGGGCGTGGTGAACCAAACAGGTGTGGTCCCTGCCAATGCAGTGCCTACCCTCCAATGGGGGAGGTGGGCAGGAACCAGCACCCGTCTCGGGCTCCAGCTGGGACACAGTGACAGGCGATCTAAAGACAAACGGGAAAGGACAATGAGAGGGTGCACAGATCTGCAATGAGGGGTCAGGGTAGAGTCCATGAATCAGAGACTGGAGGGATGAGGGGAGACAGCCAGAGGGAAGAGAGGAATAGGGCCCCTAATCCCAGCACGAGTGGGGAAGAGGCGCTACTGGACACAACATCATGAGGGCTTCGCTAAGAAGGCCATTCAAATAACATGTTTCATGGGAAAAGAAAATAAGAATTTGACCTTCACCCAAAGCCTTATCACTAGTAAAAGTAAATTGAATCATTTCAAGAGCCATCATTTTCTCTTGAAACAAAGAAGTCACGGCCCAACTAAATAAATTCTGATCTTCCTGCTTCTTCAAACTAGGAGACAACTCCTTTGGGAATTTTTAGGAATAATAAATGGTTATTCACAAAAACTCGATTATTCTGTGGGGAGAAGTAAAAATCACCCTGTCTTTACCACCACACACAGACTCTATATTCGTGCATATACAAGGAAGGTCTGATTTCAAAGATGGTGTCTCAATGCCAAGTTCATGCACACACTGACTGCCTCGGGGTAGTGGCCCCCTCTCTCTGGACCTCATCCTTCCATCCCCTCCCAGACTCTCATGCAACTCCATTGAAATCCCAGGAGAGAGCAGAGCGCAATTTGAAAACACTGCTATAAGAGACTTTTTCCCTAATAAGAAGTCAAGATCTACATAAAGATATTGCTGATCATCTAAGTCAGGGGTCAGCAAACCATGGCCCTTGGGCCAAATCCCAGCCCCACTTATTTTTAATGAAACACAGCCACACCCAATCATCCACATACTGTCCACAGCTCCTTTTTAAAAATATATTTTTATTGATTTCAGAGAGGAAGGAAGAGGGAGAGAGAGATAGAAACATCAATGATGAGAGCGAATCATTGATTGGCTGCCTCCTGCACACCCCCTACTGGGGATCAAACCCTCAACCCAGGCATGTGCCCTTGGCCGGAATCAAACCTGGAACCCTTCAGTCCGAAGGCCGATGCTCTATCACTGAGCCAAACTGGCTAGGGCCACAGCTCCTTTCTAACAGCAGAGTTTAGTTGTGACAGAAACGGGTACAGCCTGGGAAACTTAAAATATTTGCTCTCTGGCCCTTTACAGAAAAAGTTAACCAACCCCTGGTCAAGTCATTGCCTGCAGGAAGCCCAATCCTGTCCTCAAACCTAACAATCAGACTGTAGGAAAAGCACAGAAGAGAGTGAGAGCAAAAGGAAAGCATCATTCTTGAGCAGGCCCAGTCCTTGGGGTAGCAAGATGGTCATGGACAACTCCAGCCTCCTAGAGGAGACCTTGAAGGCAAGAAGGAGGTACTGAGGTCACCTGGAGGAGACCCACCTCGCCTCCCGTCTAAGAATACCAGGCCTCATCCCAGCGTCTGGGGGGCTGGCAAACTCAGAACTCCTCTCAGCATCCCTGATCTCTCATCTCTGGGGCTCTCACATCCTACTGCCTCGACCTAGAGCACTCTCCCCCCTCCCTTCGCTTGCTAAATCTGCATCTCCTAGTGCCATCTGCAGTGTCACAATCTTGAGAGTCTCGCCCGAGGTCCTAGGCGTGGGCAGTTTCCCTCAGCTCTGCTCCCACACTGTCTTCTCTTTTCCTGCGCCTTCGCCTGTCACTCTGTGTAATCGTTGATGGATTCCTGGTCCGATGCCTCCACTGAGTATAAGCTCCACAGAGTCAAGGTTGTACCTGTCTAATTTATGGCTGCACTATTCCAAGACTGAGACAGTTCCTGGCAATACATAAATGTTTGGTGAGTGAACTCCTTTGCGTGAAGGGCTTGGGGCTAAAGAGGGGGATTGTGATGCATAGGCAGGAAGAACAACTACACACTGTGTCTTAGGTGTTATTTCCCAGCCTTGTTTCATTGCCAGTTTCCATGGAATGAGGGCTGAGTGGGAGATGATCAGAGAGGACAGCACGTGCAAAGGCCCTGAGGCAGGAAGAAGCATGCAGCATTTAGGCATTGAGGCTGGAGCACAGGAAGCCAGAGTAGAAGAAAGTCAGAGCCAGAGCATGCAAGAGTGACACATCATGCTGAGGACTGTTTATCTCATCCTAAGGGCAATGGAAGAACCACAGAAGCTTTTCGCTAAGGCAGTGGATGACCGGATTCACTCCAGCAGAAGTTGTGAATTCAGAGGTAGTAGATAACATACCTAAGTGATGCCTTCCACGGTGCTAGATATTAGGAATAAGATGCATAAGGAGCCGTTGTCCCTGCCCTCAAGGTGTTTTATATAAAGAAAACAATGACAGTTTGATAAGGGCTTCAACAGAGTTCATCTCGGGGGGCCATGGAGCAAGCACCTAAAGGAGCCTCCACATCCTGCTCAGATGCATGAAAGGAGTGCGTCCCTACAGGAACCCTTCAGTGCTGCTCTCTCCCTAGGGGCAGACCAGTAAAGGAGATTCATTCCACCCAACGAAATTATTCCGTAGCCAGAATTCATCATAACAACTATGAAGGCCCCGAAAACATGAAATTGTTCTCAAGAAGCCATTAAGTAAAAAGCACTTTTTGTAAAGAGCCAGATAGTAAATATTTTTGGGTTTCACAGACCATCTGGTCTGTGTCACAACTACTGAACTGTCTGCTGTAGCATGAAGCAGCCACAGAAAATCTGTGAGTGAATGGCTATGGCGGTGTGCCAATCAAACTTTATTTACATCAACAGGCAGCGGGCCAAATTTGGCCCTCGGGCTATAGTTTGCTGACATCTGATCTATTTTGTATTATAATGCTAATCAAATAAAGATAATGTTATGAACAGAGACAAAAAGGAATGCAGAAGGACAGAAGTGTTCATAGTGTTTGGAGAACAGAGTTATGGGTTTGGTGGCTCTCTGTTGTTTTTTCCTAATCAGCATGTACTTATCCTTCTGGGAACAATGCTCTGATATGGAGGGAGGGATGCAAGGAGAGAGAGAACCACTTTTCCATCATCTTTAATCCATGGGGTCCCAGGACTGACCCCACCCCCAAACCCATAATGAGGTACATGCCCCAGCTCTGGCCCTCATAGGTCGTTTCATTGCCTTGGCCATGGGACTTCATTCAGAGAGGCGCTTCGGCCTAAGCAGACCAATGAGAATCACTTTCCCGGGTTGTTTTTTTATTGATTTTTTACAGAGAGGAAAGGAGAGGGATAGACAGAAACATCGATGAGAGAGAAACATCGATCAGCTGCCTCCTGCACACCCCCTACTGGGGATGTGCCCGCAACCAAGGTACATGCCCTTGACCGGAATCGAACCTGGGACCTTTCAGTCCGCAGGCCAACGCTCTATCCACTGAGTCAAACCAGTTACAGCTGGGGTTTTTTTTAATATTAAGAAAGAGGAGACCTTCTGCTGAAGTTGCTGGAGTTGCTCGTGACCATCTTGCCACCCCAAGGTTGGTCCTGCTCAAGAACAATGGCCACACATTGAGAAACGGAATGAAGAAGAAGAAAGGCTCCTCTAGGTCGAGCTTTATCCGAAGCTTGCCCTCTTCCTGAATTTTTCAGTGACTTAAGCCCATATGTTTTTTCCCACCTCATCTTACTTCAGTTCAGTTCCTGTTACTGTCAACCAAAAATCCTAAACGAGGTCATCGTTAATGGGGCTCTTTTTCTAATTTTAAAAAGTCCTTCAGTATCTTTATACTATCACTTTAGCAACAAATCAAATTGAAAAAAGATGGATGGAAGAAAAGGTCACATATTTTAAAAATGAATTTCTCAAATGAAAGTCATGCTCTATTTTTCTCAGTGTTCCTTATCAGTCGAGGGAGAGAGCCAGTTGCAGTTCTTAAATTTGACCAAGAGCGTCGAAGCACACTCTAAAAATTGACTGGAAGCCTATTTTGAAGAAAATATATAAAGACAGGGCTATAGTGGAGATCACAAATGATGACAATAGAAAATAATTCAGGAAGGACTATCTGACTCTGCAAAAATATAGTGACATATGTAGGACAGCTGAGAGTCTCCACGGGGATGAAAGCGATCCGTGACCATCACATGGCCACAACCTCCCAGAACAAAAGACTTTGGGAGAAAACACAAATCTGTCGGTGTCACTGCCTGTTCAGAACGCAGCGCTGAGTCCCAGTTGCCTAGGTGAGCCCAAACTCCCCTAGTGGAAATGATTTTCACTGAGCCCAAACTTGCATGTGCAAGAACTATTTTTTTTTTTAATTTTTCTATGACAATTGAATGTCTTTTTTTCTCATGTCCCAGTCTATCTAATAGCAGAAAATTTAGTCACTTTCAGGTAAATGCCATCATTTGGGGTTAAACAGCATCAACTCAGGATTCTGGACACACGCATGCACACACGCACGCACGCACACGCTCCTTCCTGCCCCTCCACTGGCCTGCTGCTGTGCTCTGCTCTCCTGTGCACCTGGAAATATTTTCTGGTCTTTGGTGTCACTGGCATTTCTCTCCTGGCTTTGCCGAGACGCCCATGTTACCCCTGTGGCTCTGGTTATTAGGTCCACCAAGGTCAACATATGGCCTCCATGTCCAAGTGCAAGTGCGCCACTCTCATGCCAAGCACCCCAGCCCATGGCCTCTCTGGGCAAAGACGCTCCCAAATTGTGGCCAAGAGCACTTCTACTTACAGCCCATTGGCCAGGAATCGGTCAAGTGACCATGGCCAAAAAAAGCTGGGATGTGTCATGTTATTCCCAGGGACACATGCCAGGGTAACCTTTGGGGGTCCAATTCCTAAGAGAGATGGGGAGGAGAACTAGCAGCCTGTCTCTGGCATTTAACATGCACCCTAGAACTGGTCAAGGCAGAAAGAGAACCCCAGAGAAGCAATCGGGCATCTGTACCGAAAGCAAAGAACAAAGGAGTGAAGGAAGAGGACACAAGAAGGAAGTTAACATTTAATCACAAAGGCAAGGGCCTCAGACTCACTAGGACTGAAAGCTGAAGCAAGAAGAGAAAGCAGTCAATAGCTGGGGGGCTGGGGGGGGGGGGGCAATGAGGTGGGGGGTTGCTCCCAGTGAACAAAAGTCTAAGAATTGAGGCCACCTCCAAATGTGAGCCAACGTTTCACAGTCATCTTCTTGATCTTTCAGGGAAATAAAATGAGCGTGAAGCAGAGAAGGTGAGAAAAACGCAGCTTATAAATGGCAACGCACGGAACAGAGTGGAAAATTCACATCCAGCCCCCAGAAAGTCTCAGAACAAAGAGAAACTCTTTAGAGTCAAAAAAAAGGAAAAGGAGACTCTCCCATAGAAACTTGTAACGGTGCAGAGGAAGGTGAACTTCGGGAAGAAGTCAAGAAGGGGCTCTTACCTAAAACTGAGCCACAGTTTGGTAAAACGTGGATAAATGGTTTTGCAGACGAGACAATGGCATGTAGGTTTCACTGGAGAGCTTGATACCTTGCATTTCTCCACCCTCGGGATTTGCATGAATCTACTTGCCTGCTTTGAACAACACGCAGATTAAGGTGTGGTCCTGGCTCCTTTTTAAATTATGTATCACTATCATCTGCTCCGGGAGAAGCTGGATCTCGCCCACCGAGTTCATAGCTCCTTCTGTCTTTTTCAAAATGCATTTTAAAGCATCGTGTTTCTTTCTGGAAAATCTACCATAATGTAACAACAGATTTTTTTAAAGCTTAAATGTATATTAATCATGATGCCAACAACCACAATCTAATATAGTCCTTACCTTTTACTGACAATGTGCATTTTAATTAGGTGCATAATGCATAATTAAGATCCAAAACGCGGAATATATTTTCGGTCCTGTTTACCGTGTGTAAGAAACTCCAGCAGGGAATGGAGTTTGCCTCCCTCCCTGCTACAAAGACCTAACATTGTACAGATTGGGTGAATGATGGCTACAATGGGGTTTGCAGAGACACGTTGATGACTCATTTATGATGGCTGTCAGAAATTGGAAACAAGCTTTATGCTCATCAATGGAGTAGGGAAATGCTCAAATAGATTATTGTACATCCATTCTACAAAACATGCGCTTTCCTCAAAATAACGAAGTGGCCCCACAGGCACTGCAATGGAGAAATATGCAGGATATATTATGAACATCATTATTCATAGCATGACTCCATTTAGCTAAAAATATATATATATTTGTATGCATGTGTTTGTGTATAAAGATGTATTTGTGTAATTGCATATATACATACTTGGACATATTCAAAAACATGCGAAAGAGTCTGAAATAACAGACACTGTACATAAACACTGATTACGCTAGAGCGGAGGTTGGCAGACTTTATGTCAAGGGACAGATAGTAAACATTTCCAATACTGTGGGCCATACAGTCTCTGGCACAACTATTCAACTCTGCCCTTACAGCACAGAAGCAAAGCGAGGAGTTGTTAAGGCCGGGTCCCCATAAAATTTATTTTATAAAGCAGGCAGGGCAAGGGGCAGCTGGAGTCAGCTTGTGGTGACAGGTCACAGTTTGCCAAGCCCTGCTCTAGAGACATGGTGTTCTGTGAGCAGACGGGTGAAGGGGGACTTCTACTCTTGGTTCTGGATGCATTTGATTCGTTTTACAAGCTCTCTTAGAATTGCTTTTAAACATTGAAAGACAACTGCAGACATTGAAATTGGGTCAACTTCTACTTTTAAATTTAAATAAGTGAATAAGCTGTTGTGTGTCCTCCTCCAGGTGGGCATTTCATACAGTTCCCTCTAAGGTGGGGATTTTTATCCCCTTTTCATGGATGAAGCAGTAGAAGGCATGGTGTCAAACGAGCAGACCTAGAACCCGGCAATCGAGGGTTGGATCCTGAGTCTGTGTCTCCCTAACTTTTAGGCTTCACACAAATCATTTAACCTCCCTCAGCCTCCGTTTCCTCATCATAAAATGGGAATGACAGCACACTTCACTTACAGTGGTGAGACATCAATGAGTTCATACATGTAAACCTTTAACCCAGATTCTAACTCGTAATACACTCAGTAACTGCGAGCCGCTCATATTACACCTTCAAATTAAATATAATTTCTTTCCTTAATAAAATAAAGTGGATATGTTTGTAAGTTGCTTCTTACAAACATGGTAACTTAATTTACTCCTGGCTGTAAGTTCTGAGTAACCATTGAAGTTCTGAGTAATCACTGTGTAAACGAAAGATAGTAAGCCATTTCCAGCAGCTAGTCTCCCTTTTATCCTGTTAACAACAAATATTCAGGTTTGTCAGATGGGCCCACGGTCACCCAACTGGAGAATATGTTTCCCCGTCTCCTTTTTAGCCTATTGTGGCCTAGGACTCCCCATCCGCCAAGAGGATGTGAACGGAAGTTAAATACAAACTGTGCACCTCTTCCTGCAGGTGGCAGTAATAACCAGATGTGATGGTGTCAAGGGCAACATTCCAGGAGATGGCACAACCAGAGAGAAGGAACCTAGATCATGGTTGACATCATGGAACACCCTGACTCCCTATCACCAAGGTCTTTAGATAAGAGTGACCATACCTTAGTCAAAGCATGTTAAAATGGGGACAATAACTGTAAAAAGGGGATAATAGGACCAAATTAGTTAGAGCAATTCTGGCTGATAGTACAAATTGACTCAAAAATATAAAACGGCTCAAGCAGCCCAGTTGGCATGGCTCAGTGGTTGAGCATCAACCTATGAACCAGGAGGTCTAGGTTCGGTTACATTCAAGGCACATGCCCAGGTTGTATGCTCAATCCTCAGTGTGGGTTGTGCTGGAGGCAGCCAGTCAGTAATTCCCTCTCATCACTGATGTTTCTATCTCTCTCTCTCTCTCTCCCTTCCTCTCTGAAATCAATACAAAAGAATTTTTTAAGACTCAAGCATAATTTATTTCTTGCTGATGCAACAGTCCTGAGTGGTTCCAGAATGGCGTGTCTGTGGTTGGGAGAGGAAAGATCTCAGCTCCATGCTGTCATTCAGGGCCAGGATAATAGATTGCTCTGTCTTTAAGAGATGGTCATCGCCATCCCAGAGGAAGAACCATGGAAGACCACATATAGGCGATTTTTATGGGCCAGGCCTGGGAGTGACCCAAATTACTTCTACTCACATTCTATTGTCTAGAATTGTCATATGGCCACACCTCACTGCAGGAGAAGCTGGGGAATGCTTACAGCTACTGCCCAGGAGTTTTGTTGAACAGTTAGCTATCTCTGCTGCTATGTTAGCAGGTAGTGCTATGTAAGGTCGCAGAGGGCAAAGGCTTTTGTCTAGTATTTTCACCACCCTGTCGCTAGTATCGAGAACAGAGGTTGGCAAAGTTTTTCTATGAAAGACCAGATAGTAAATATTTATACTTTGTGGGCCACACTGTCTCTGTTGCAACTACTCAACCATGCCACTGTAGAATGAAAGACAATATATAAATGAATGAGCATGACTGTGTTCCAATAAAACTTTATTTACATAAACAGACAGAGGGCCAGACTTTACCCTTAGGCCCTAGTTTGCGGACTCTAATTTAGAACAGTGTCTGACACTGTGGTTGGCGCCCAATACATGTTTGTTTGTTTTGCTTTTTATTGAACTTTTTGGAGTGACATTGGTTAATAAAATTATGGGTTTCAGGTATACAATTGTATAATACATCATCTGTGTATTGTATTGTGTGTTCACACCCCAAAGTTTGCTAAACGGATGATAGGGAGCGAATATTGCACAGGTTTGTCCTGAGGAATAATTCATTTATTACATGAAAAGGTTTAGCCAAGTACCTGATGCATAGTAAGAGCTCAATAAATGCTATCTCCTCATTATTTGGAGATATAAAACAAAATTTATTCCTCAAGGAGTAATGTAGTAGAGCAGATTGCTATCTCTAGGAAAATAATTAAAATAGTGTTTGTATGACGTTATAGGAGCATGTCCAGGGCTCCGATTCAGTACCAGCTGGTTAAATCTGGGGAGGAGTGAGTGGGCCAAGTTCAAAATCACAGAGGGAGAGAAACCTAAAAGCGGGTGGAGGAATGTAAACGGACCTGCACAGGCATTCTAAGAAACGAAGTTTTTTTCCCACCTCTCGGAGCCAGAAACTCATTAAGGGAAAGCTGATGGCAGACACCAGAAACTGTGTACATGTTCTGTCTGCCCGGACGCCCTCCTCTCCCATTTTTTTCCATTAAGTTCCCACCCGCCCTTCAAGGACCAGCTCAATCATCACCTCCTGAGGGTAAATGCTGCTGCCCAGCTCACCTTTCTCCGCGCCTCACAACCAGGTCAGCTTCCATGCCTGAATGCTCTTTATCATTTGTTTCTTAGAAACGTATACTCTGCTGACCATGTGTACACGTGTGTGCGCATGTGCATGTGTGCGTGTGTGCAATATCCATTTCTGCAAAGGACAAGGAGCAGGACTGCTTTGCTCACCACTGTAACCCTGGTGCCTAACTGACCGAAGGCACATAGAAAACAATCGTTGAGTGAAAACTAAAATTATATTCTCTTGACTATAGATAATCAGAGCCTCAAATTAAGGTGAGCTCTGCACCTAGGAAGCTAGATGGGCTGGTGATAAAGTTGATGATTTGGTAAAATCTTAGATCTTATGAGACAATAAAATGCAGTGCTGAGGGGGTGGGCTCCCATGACCTATCTCTGCAATGTTTGAGTAAATCTAAAATTGTTTCAAAATGGAAGTTTATTTTTTCAATAGCAAACTCTAGAGCTGGCCGACTCTGGGGACTGCAGCCTTGGCCATGCCATGTATTTATCCAACATGATTGGGTGTTGACTTGTGCCAATCTCACCTGTCAACTGGGGAGGGCAGGAATAAAGGCTTGGACTCCTGGGAGGAGCCAGGGAATTTGCAATTAAATGCTCCCACACGATGAGTTCTAAGAACTTTTAGCTGCTCTTGTTGGTTTTTTTCCTCCTCCCACTTGAGAGGAAAGCAGGTAAGCCATTCCCCATCCTGCCAAGGTGAGCCAGAGGCCAATGCAGGTGAAGGCGCACAGGGCGAAAGAGACTCCGTTCTGAGCAGCCACCTCATTGCATTCTCCACATCTGGCCATGACTTCATTTCCTTGAGCAGGTTCACAGACGTTCGCACACCAAGGCGGAGACAATTAGGTCAATATTGATCGAGAAGGCCAAAGGTCATTCAGACACACGGCCATGTGCGCCCATTAAGCTGTGATATAATTGACATCTCAAAATTAAGACCACAGGCATAAGGATGAGAACATGACTCATAGATATTATATGTATATACATTCATTTATCAACTTCCTGTTGCATATATTCGCACACAAACTATGAATCAGTCACTTGATAATTCAAGATCCAGTGCACATACAGACTCACAAGTCAACAATATCACTCCTTTTTTCAGTAAAGTGTGTATGTGTCAGTGTTTTGTAATAAAAGCTTACAGTGATCAAATGTTATAGGCATTGGACTAAGCATTTTATGTGCTCTAAGTCTGTTTAATAAATATAAGGAACTCTGACCTGGTTTAATTATCCCATGTGCTTTATATATGAAGAAACTGATGAGAGATAAGGCAACTCACCCCAGATAATCAGCCAGGAGAGGCAGGGTAGGGGCTCTGACACTTGGAAACAGTGTCGCACCATCTGACACCAGCTGCTATTGCTGTTGGTGGTGTCAGCAGCTGGTGTACAGAAAGGAAAGAACAATGAATATAATTGTAAAAAGAAATAAATTTAAAGTTCAGTGTTTAGGTATTAGAACTGGGATAATTCCAAAGAATGAAATTTAGCCCCATTTGCTGGGATGATCCATTTGCCAGATCTTTAAAATTAAGTCTAGCCCACCAGATCCAAGCCTGGGTGGCACACGGCATCTTGACTGGAAAAAAATATATATATTATTTCTAGTTTATTAGAAGCTCTATGAGTTACTGAACACAGCTTATAAAAATACAACAGAAAGAAAATAGGTTCAATAAAAAACTAAATTCTAATTAAAGTAAATAGAATTACAAGTAATAGTAGCAGCAAGAGGAAGAAATGGGCAAAGCTCCCAAAGCTGTGTGATTTCATCTTCTTATCATCGCATCAAAATAGAGAAACCATGATGAATGAATCTTAGCAGTATCTACTGCTGGGATGGAGGGGGTAGACTGGGAAAATGCCCTTTTACTAATTTGAAATATTTTCCCCAAGATAGTTACCCCCAAAATCCTATCTCTACTCTTGGCAAAACATAGATTTGCATTAACATTTTCTTTCAGTGTTTTTTTGACATTGAAACAGGAAGAAGGGTGATATGGAGTTTTGAGTCAACAACTTTGTCACATAGAAACACTCAAAGCTCTCTCTGATAAGGAAGAGGCGTGGGCCGCCCGTTGGTATCTGTACCCATCACTGTCAGGGTCAAGTCCTTATCAACTGAGGGAATGATGCCGACATCCCATGCCAGCAGCACCTGCATTTCTTTGCCTGACGGATTTTTCTGGCCTCTGGAGACCAGTTGGCCATTGGCATGGTAGATCAGAAGTACCAGTAATTAACACTCCTGAAGCAGCCTTCAACCGAAGGACGGGTGTGGGTGGATAAGTACCCCCATCCCCTCCCTTCTCAAGGGGAACAGCTGCACTTTCTACACTGGCTTCCAGAGTGTCCTCGGAAACATAGACTCCAGTCACTCATGGTGGTAACTGTCTTGATGAGGCAACGTTCCTTCCCTGTCTCACTCCTTATCCCTTTCTCTGTATTTCCTGGTACCACCTCCCAACTAAACGCCATGCACACAAACTGTTATCTCAATCTGCTTCTGGAAGAGACCTAGATGAGACAGAATCTCTGCACATGTCGAGGGGAAGAAACATACGAAGGCCCAGTTTTGCTCGGGTCCCTGATGGGAGTTGGAGAGGAGAGATGAGAGACACAGGGGATCTGGAGGAGAAAATGGAGTCTATAGTTCATCCTACATCCTGTTATCTAAACCCTTTATGGAGGTTGTTCCCACCAACGGAGCTGGATGGATGAATACTGGCCCTATAGTTTGTACACGTGGGAGACCACATGGAAGCTCTCAGATGTGGTTGAGAGAGAAGGTGGTTGGCAGGAGCTGTGTATGGCACAGGTGGAGGCTGCCATGCAGGTGGGTGACCGGCATTCTGTCCCTACACCTGGTGGCTGAGGCCTGGGATGCCCAGGTGGTTGAGAAAGCCACGGCTAATAATTGTCCTAAACTCAGATTCACTGAAATTGGCATGTTCTATGAAACATTTTTAAAGCTCTCAATTCCCTTTCCTAGCAGATGGTAAACTTCTAGAAATCAAATCCCAAAAGGTAATACTGCTTGTAAATATATGTAGTTATGAACATTTTTAAAGAAAACTCATAAGTGATAGATTCATGGGGAGTGTTTTTAAGCAGCACGGTAAAAATTAAAGGAAGAGGTTGGTGTCAAAAGCAAAATGATGTACCCCTCAACCTAGGGTATGTACTTTGATGCAAATTTAAATGAATTTTTAAACTTTCTAAAAGTTATAGGTGTATTTTTAGATTTGTTGTTTTTAGAAAATTTTGTGGTTGTTTTTTCAGATGGTTAGAAGCCTGGTCTTTGGAGGCAGAGAGTCTGATTTATATCCTGCTTTTATCACTTACTGTCTCTGAAATCTTAGGCAAGTTACTTAACCTCACTGGTTCTCAACTTTCTCATCCATATAATGGGAATTATTGTGGGATTATTTCTTTCAAAGGGTTGTGTTAATCTTGGGCAATTTATTCAGTCTCTCTGAGTCATTAGACTCTGTAATTTGAGGAAGGGCTGTCATTCCAATTTGAGATGGTCACTGGAGAGATTTGTCACCTCTTATGGAATTCATCCCCCTTATATCCATCTCATTTAGGGCCTGTACGCAACAAAGACACCTCTACAGAGAGGTAAATAGTTCAATGGACAGGGCTGAGGGACTTGGAACCAGATTGTTATGTGGCTCCCAAGACTGAGTCTCTAACTCTCCTAATATTTTGTAGGAGGCCAGTATTCTCTTGATAAATCCAGGCTTTGTCCGTTTTAACCAGAGTTAGTTTCTGTTGCTTACAGCCAACAACCCTAACTGATTAGATGAAGCACAGTTTGAAGCAAACATTTCAAGTTTACTTTAAATTTTCATAACATAACTTTACATTTGCAGAATAATAATAAAAAAAATTCATCATGCAAAGTAGAGCAAATAAAGTTCTACGAAAGCTTCCTGGCTTTTGAGACTCCACAGAAGCCTGCAAGGCAAATGCAAGACTGGGAAGTGGTTAAGAGCTCAAAATCTAGAATGAGACAGATATGGGTTCAAATCCAAGCCCCGCTTCTTATGAGCAAGAGTGTGCCAGGGAATTTATGCCTCGGGTTCTTGTCTTCCTCATTGGATGAAGGCAGATAATCATTGTTCCCACCATATGGGGCTATTGTGAGAATCAAATGGGAATTGGCATGCTTTGCACTCAATAAATGTGAACCAAGAATGATGAAAGTGATGCAGGCGATGAGTCTGTCCAGGATACAGGTGGCAACGCCTGAAGCAGATCCTGGAACAGAGCTCATTGCAGTAGAAGAGGATTCAAACATACAGCTGACCTGGTACAAAGCCTTCGTTGTCTAGTAGAAGGAATGATTCTGAATAGAACATGGTTTGGGATCCTGGGGCTTGTCTCCCGGCCTAGACACTTATTCCCAAGTCTGAAGGAGAACTGAGAAAATGCATGTGCAAACTGAAGATGCTGAGACACAAGTACTCTGTACACCATGGGGGTACCAGCGACTGCCTGGGCCCCTTTATCCAAGAGTATTATAGTGGGGTCAGCTATAATATATATATTCATCACACCTTGGCATCTTGGGGTCCCACTTTCTCAGCACTCCCCTCCACAGGATGGATTTGCCCAGTGAGAAGTTGTACCCAGTGCCTGTCCAGCAGCCCTCACAGGGCCCGCTCTGTGCATGAGAGGCAGAGGGAGGCCACAGACGGGAGCAAAATTCCATGTAAGTCCATGTGAGTAATGCTCGGGGCCGGGGCCAGGGGCAGAATTGAAGGGCTGCTAATGCACTCGGTAATCAACATAAATGATACATGAAAGCAATCTTATTCGAATCAAAACTCCACAAGAACAAAATATCAAAATTTTAAAGACAGGATCAGTCATAGCACCGTGCCAAGCCATCTTGGAGCCTGGGGCATAAGAAAAGACCAGTTGTAATGATCCCGTCTTCATTTAGAATTTTGGTATTTTGTTCCCCAGGGATTTTTGTACATGAATTTTGTTGTGTGTTTTTTTAATACTCTATTAATAGTCTTCTTGACCATTGAGCTTTGGGTGCACCCTTAAATTCTGCGCCCAAGGCGAGTGCCTCACTTGTCTCACCCTGATGGTACCAGAAACACTTATTAGGGAGGCGGGTGCTTGATGGGGAAGAGCTGAGCAGATGAAATCTAGAAGCAAAAAAATGTGGGTCATTCCTATCGCTGTGCTCCTCCCCCCCTCCCCACCCCATTTTCACTCACCAACACAGGTGGGCAGTATCCATGCTGGAAACCATTGCAGAACCATGGACAGGTTGGTATAGAGTTGAAAGTCACCTTGCAAGTTACATTTGCTCTCTGGCGTTTAGGACCTAGTTCCCTGTCCTGCCCTGGCCGGCCACCCCAGCCCCGCCACCACACAACACACACACACACACACACACACACACACACACACACACACACGTTTGTCAGCAGCTATTCTGAGCCCATCTACTGCTCCTTTGTCAGTCGTGGCATATCTCTACGTGGGGACACGGCGCTGCATACGGAATAGGGGCCGTCCGCCCATCCCGGCTCCCTCGGCTTGGCAGGCGCGGCTGGCGCTGACAAAGGCTAATTGGCAGGCTCCGGCCGTCACTTTCTGATGACACAGTAGAAATCATAAAAGACAGAGATGGGAACAAAGAAAGTTTAGAGGGACTAATAAAGGGAATATCTACGCCGTGAACATTTGCAGACGGGAGAGAGGGCAAGTGGAGACCGGGGAGGCCTGCTCCGGGTAAACAAGGAGGAAGGAGAAACAAAGCCGGGCAATGCCCTCCCGCACGGATGCCCGCGGAGCAGCAGAGCGCGGACAGGTGCACAAACGCGCGGAAACCACAGGAAATGGGTAACTCGGCAATTGGCGCTCTGAGCCTGCCCCTTGCTGGAACTCGGTGACAGACACACACGCATACACAAGCTAAATTCGGTCATAAGCACCGAGTTCAAATTATAAAGTCAAATCGTGAAGCAAACGATTCAAGCTGAGGACAGGGCTGCAATACCTGTGTACACACCCACAGAGGCGCCGGGGGCTCAGGAGCATTTTTCTTGCTCATTTGTTCCTTCACCCATTTATTAAATTCTTTAAAATGAAAAGAAAAGAAAAAACATCCAGAGGGAAGGGGAAAAAATAAAAACACGCCACTCCGTTCCTTACAGAGGTCAGCGTCGTCCTGAGGAAAACGAGGCAGTGGATGGTATTCTTACAGGGAAACCGGTTTCGGATTTCTGCCTAAATTAGCATGATTACAAATCCTGCTTTTAAACCGCACGAGTGTAAGATTTTTGTCAGACTTGGTTCTATTATATCAATCTGTGTGCGTGCTGGGGGAGGAAGCGTATGCTTTTTAGCAGGAAAATGGACCATTTTTGCTGCTTTTGTTTCAGAGAATTTCCCTGCCCACGGAAATGACCTAGTTTATGGCTTCTCTGCATTTAGGGCATGTTACACCCATGTGCACACAGAGAGCAAAAAAATGGCACAATGGGAAATAGCCTTTGGATTTTTTTTTTTTTTTTTTTAAATCAGAAGCCTGGTTTTGTGTATGGGAAGTATGCCAGAGTTCTTTGACCAAAACTCAATTCAGTTCACATCTATTTGCCTGTCCAGTGTGAACAGGCCAAGGTTCAACCCTTGACGGGAGTTGTAAGGTAAAGCAAAGGTTGCAAACTGGTGGGCTGGGGTCCAAGCTGGGCTGCAGACAGTTTGGTTTTACCTTCACTTTGTGGCACGATAGAGGACATTAAATTTTATTTGTTACTTAGCTGACAGCATTTAAAACTTAGGAGGCTGCATGTAAAGTTTCAGGTTTCTAGCTTCTCTTTAAAAACCGGAACATCTGCTGCCATTAGGCCTGTGTCCCCACGTGACAATGATTGCCCTGAGGAGTGCCCGCCCCCGTTAGACAGTGCCAGCTCTGTTTCTCCCCAGTCTCCACCCCTCCCTAATATCCTCTGATGTGGAAGCTTGTGTTACTGTATTTCTTATAGGGAATCTAAGAAACCTATGTAATATTCCTTGTATCCATATCCCCATCCAAAGTCTGAAGATTGCCCTAACCGGTTTGGCTCAGTAGATAGGGCTTTGGCCTGTGGACTGAAGGGTCCCAGGTTCGATTCTGGTCAAGTGCATGTACCTTGGTTACGGGCACATCCCCAGTAGGGAGTGTGCAGGAGGCAGCTGATCCATGTTTCTCTCTCATCGATGTTTCTAACTCTCTATCTCTCTCCCTTCCTCTCTGTAAAAAATCAATAAAATATATATTAAATAAAAAAGTCTGAAGATTAAAGTCAGACCAAGCAATTCATGTGCTTCAAGAAAATAAATGTTCTCCATTTCAGCTAACTTGGTTCACTTAGCGAGCAGGTCCCTCTAAAAATAACAGCGAATACTTATGTGTCAGACAATTTGCTAAACCGTTCACATATTTAAATTAATGTAATCTGTATGTATACTCTATGAAGTAGGAATTATTATGATCTAGTTTCCCAGGTGCGGAAACTGGGGTTTAAAGAGGTTAACTGACTTGCTCAAGGCCCCTTTTGGCAGGACCCTGTAGGCATTTGAATGTGTGCCTGGCACACATATATGATACAAGCCGGTAATAAAGATAGGTAACAGGTGTTGCAGGCCTCATATGTTCCAGGCACCAGGAGAGGCTTTTAAAATACAAAGCAGTATGAAAGGAAAATTACAGTGGGTTGCAGAAAGGCTACAAATAATATGCCTCAATGGCTAAAAGGAGAAAACTATGACATCAAGTGCACAGAAGGCTCTCAGAATCTCAGAGGATTTTTCCTTGAGGACGTGAACGTTGAATGGATCTAGAAGGCTAAGAAAGAGGAAGATACGCAGAGATGTGGCTTGGAACACAATGGGGGAGACAAAATACATGGGAGATTGTAAATGGAAAACACAAGACACAGCCCAGGAAGAGCAAGGGCAAGACCAGGGTCGATCTGGATCAGATGTCTGCCCAGTTATTGAAATGTTAGAATATAACATGCATCCTGAGGAGGCAGAGGTGAACGAACCATGGACACGGCCCCCAAAGAGTGCCCACTCTGGTAAAGAAGAATAACATGTGTGGAAGCATCTACAGTTCAAGGGGAAAGGTGACCCGCGGAGCCAACTGCCTGGTGAACACACTCACTCATGATCCCACAGGCACTGCACACGAACAAGGGGAGGAAGGACCCACCATCTCCCACCACACCCCCTCTTCCCAGGGCGCACGCCTCCCAGGACCACAGCTCACACAGAGGGGCACCAGTCTTCGCTTCTCACTCTTTCTCATTCCATCTTCTCTCCTTGCCTTGTACCATTACCTTCATCCAGCTGGCATCTTCTCTTGTCTAGAATATTCCAACAGCCTTCTCACTGGACAGTCTGGCCATTTTCCCTAAGCTCAACGTACGTATTTTGATTTATCCATGGCACATTTTTCTCTGCTGCAGTCCACTTGATCTTGCAAACCGGCACAATATGAATGAGGATATATAAACTGACAATTTATCAATGTAGAAAGTCTATTTAATACAAACAATAGCAATTCAGAGAGCATAATAGTCTGCTAATTAGTGGTAAAATGGTTAAGAACATGAGTTTGGGGAGTCTAACAGGAATGAGTTCAAAAGCCACCCCCATCCCTTACTAATGGTGTGTGACCTTGGGCAGCTTAGCTTCTCAGTTTCCCCTTCAATAATATGGGATTAATAATAATATCAAAAGTCCAGGTAGTTGTAAGGATTGAATTGAATAATCAGACATAATAAGTTCTCAAAAGTTATACTGTTGTTATTATAAAGGTTATCATTGTGTTATTAGGTCATCAAAAATATTGGTTGTCTAATAAACCAGGCCAGCCACATGTGCATTAGAACCCAGTGTACCTGGAGGTCCTCGGAGCCGTGGGAAATGTGGGGATCCCCAGTGTGGTTTGCCTCAATTAAGAGCAGAGAAATGGTTTCTTCTCTGTATTGTGATTTTAAGTAATATCAATGTTTCATAAAACTTATTAGTGTAGGTCTAGGTGAAACAAAAATAAGCTAGTGCACTGGGAAATTAATTTTAAACAAATTACATGTAAAATGCAAGGATTCGTAATATTGTTCCTAGAGCAGGCTAATCTTAATATCGCATATTTTGCTTTATGACGCTCCCAGTCTTAGATTAATCATTTTGTTTTTTTATTTACTACTCCATATAATAATTGGCTTATCTGTGATATTAATATACATGAATTTTTTTTAGTTTGCTTCGTCAAGAAAGCATTCAGCCTGATGTTTATATGTTGATTTTAATATGCAATGGATGTGTTTATATGCAGATTAAATTGGATTGCATTTATACTAAACAAGAAAACCAAAATATAGAGAGGTGCTCAGATCTGAGTAGCTCTCATTAGAGTATAAGAATCCATGATGGAATTTTCAGCTCATTCCCTCCTAATAGCACAGCAGTAGCTAAAATTTTACTGTTTCCTCAATATGATGCTGTATATATTTTTAGAAAGATGAAGAAGTATTTGAGTCTAAATTTATCCTGTAGCTGTGAGTCTCAAGTGGGGGAGGGGAAAGGTGTTGACTCCCAGAGGACATCTGGCAGCATCTGGAGATATTTATGGTTGTCACACCTGGTGGGTGTGGGCAGGGAGGATGTTACTGGCATCTACTGGGTAGAGGTCAGGAATAGTGTTAGACATCCCACAGTGCACAGAATAATCTTTAAAACCAGTAATGATCCATCCCCAGATTTCAATTGTTCTGAGGTTGAAATTCATCCTGTGGGAAGAAATGTGTCAAAAATGACTAACAATTTTTTAGCTGTACTAAATTGGAGCTACATAATCCCAAATAATTTCTACAACTCAACCTTTACTACTCAAAAGTAAAATTTCTGCCTGTTTACAAGCAGATGATTTCTATTCTATATATCTACTTATTCGTCAACAGATATTGACTTCCTACTGTGTGTCGGAGACTATCCTAGACACTCTCTTCAGAGAGGTTACGCTGGTAGAGTGAGACAGGTGGTATATAGGTAGATAGTAAACAGACACGCTATAATGTGTGGGTAAGTGCTACGAAGACATATAAAGCAGGTTAAGAAGTGGGGACTTTACGGAAGGCGTGTCTGAAGTCATGACATTTGAGCAAGACCTAATTGAAGTGGAGAAGGAACCCAGGCAGGCACCTGGGGGCAGAGAGAAAAGCAAACGTGAAGACTGTGACGTGGAAATGTGCTTGGCATGATCAAGGAGCGAGAAGGCTACTGCATTGCAGGGAAGTGAACAAGCGGAAGAGAGGAAGGAAATTAGGTGAGAAATAGTGAGAGCCCTGCTAAGGACTTTGGATATTATTTTAAGTGTGACATCTTCATAGGTAGATAAAAAAAAGATATATGGGGGGGTCCAAAAGTAGTACATACTCATTGTTATTAAACATTAAAGATTATAATATTTAAAAATGCACCAAAACACTAATACATATTATATAACATATAATACAGCCATAATAACATTTTAGTCAACGGCAGACCACATATACCACAGCAGTCCCTTAACATTTTACTAGAGCTGAAAAATTCCTGTCGCCTAGCAACATCTTACTGGTAGCTAGTCATAATGTTGTAACACAACACAATCCTCACATGTTTGTGTTAAGCTGATATATACCAACCTACTGTGCTGCCAGTCACATAAAAGTACAGTAGATACTAAAGTACAGCATAGAAAATGTAGTCGATAATATTGTAATACCTATGCATGGTGCCAGACGGGTACTTGAAATATCAGGGGGAAGGGAACACTTTGTAAAGTATATGATTGTCTAACCATTATGCTGTATACCTGAAATTAATACAAAATAATGTTGAATGTAAACTGTAATGTAAAAATAAATTTTTTTAAAGTGTAGCACATACAACTACAGTAGTAGGCTATAGCATCTAGGTTTGTGTAAGTACTCTCTGTGTTGTTTGCACAATGACAAAATTGCCTAACCACACATTTCTCAGAACATATCCACACTGTTAAATGGCCCATGATTGTATATATTTGGAGGTGTATATTCCTCCAGTTTTTCCAGGTGTATACCAACACCACCATATGTACTAGCTATTTATTCATTCATTTATTTACCACAAATAAATACACAAATACATTTATTTTTTGACAACTTTCCTTTCCCCCCCACTTATTTCCACATCCCAAGTGATTTTGTTTCATTTTGTTTAACTTTCCCAGCTACTCACTGATGAATAGCTGTAGAGGGAGGAAGAAATCTTTTAACTTCCTCTCCATTCCACATCTAGCAGAAAGGCAATCAAGAGAAAAAACAGACAAGAAAATCAGACCAACAAATACCACAAATATTGAAATGCACAGCCACAGGCTTTAGATGGTAGAGTTGTCTATTTTTAAAGCACCTGATTTATTTCCTTCACTAATGCTTTGTCATTTTCTCTATAGATATGCTACACATCTTTTGTTAGTTTTTTCCTAGGTGTCATTACCTTTCTAGAACACATCACTTCCCTCTTTACAACATCCGGAAGGGCACGAACTGCTGTGTAAAGGCCACGCTCCTCAGCTGAACACCACAAGCTCTTCTTCGCTAAGGGTCTTCTCAACCACACTTTCTAAAGCTGAAGCCATTTTCACTGATATTTCAGGTACTTTCAGATGTCTCCTCTTTGGTGCCCTATTCCTTCTACCAAGGACATCCTTTGTCGTTGTTTTTATTGTTGTTGTTGTTGTTGCTGTTTGAGATTTTTTACTTTACCTCAGAGACAAACTTATCCTTCCTCATGCCGCGACCCTTTAATGCAGTTCCTCATGTTGTGGTGGCCCCCAACCATAAAATTATTTTCGTTGCTACTTCATAACTGTAATTTTGCTACTGTTATGAATCGTAATGTAAATATCTGATATGCAGGATGTATTTTCATTGTTCTCGACCCACAGGTTGAGAACCGCAGCTAAAATAACACCTCTTTGAAAAACTATCGATGACCCTTTAATCAAGATTTCCAACAGGAGCAGATCTTGAACTATGATTCTGTGTTGTTTCCACTCAGCTCCCTCACTCACTGTCCTCTCACTGGTATTCCAAGGAACAGTTTCTCTCAAACCAAAGACAAAGACTCAAAGATGCCACAAGACCAACTATGAGACAGAAAAATCTGGATGCACGGTTATAGAGCAAGCTTTCAGCTCCCAACAGCTATGTGTCAGACTTGGGCTGTGGGAAGGAGGAGGGACTCGCAGGTGACTCAGACTGGAAAAGTGGAGAGCCTTCAATACTGAAACTGCAGGAGGGACTTGAGTACCCACTGGATGTTGTCTCCAGGACCACAGAGCAGAGTGTAAGAGGCCAACATGTCCCCATGTAGATAGTGCCATCCAGTAATCCGAGATACCTACGAATACTGTGAGCAAAGAGTGGGCGCCTGGACAGCTGGAGTAGGGGGAGGATGTCAAGGGAAATCCTTGGCCCCCAAGCAAGATATAACGGAAGAAAAACAGAAATGTTCTCATGCAAGTTTCTCTATAGGAGAGGAATCTCCAACAACTCACGGCGATGCCCAGAGGGAGAAGTCAGTTTACACATCTGCGAGGTCCAGAGGCTACGGAGCCATCTCACAAAGCAGGCCCTTTCCTGTCCTCCCGACCTCTCCTCCATCCCCTTCTCTGAACAAGAGAGGTCAGAAACGCCTTTGAACACACATGTAGACTTGGAGGGAGGGAAGAAAGAAGACGTCTATGGCCCTATTTGTTGGATGTAGGCTTCCCTGCAGACCATGTCTCGGGGAAGGAGAAGATTTCATTTTAAGTCAAGTTCAGAGGTTGGCTTATTATACAGCACAAAGCATTTAATGTCTGAACTAAGATTGCGGTTAGTAACTTAAAGTAACTGTAGAAATTTCTATTAAAATTAGTGATAAAATAATCATCTGAGGCAGGAAAGAAGCCTTCCCAGTTTAATAAAGTTGTAAGTGGTAGTGGTAGATCAGATAAAATTGCTTCATGTTTACACCCCATTATTCCTAACTTGTTTCATGTTCTATTATATACATAAAGCCACTGCTTAGCATAATGTCTTACACATGGGAAGTTCTCAATAAATGTCCTTGAAAGAATAAAGACATCCTTGAAAATTACCATTTCTAGATGAGAGCGAAAAAGAAAAAAAAATCACCATGGGTAATTCTAGCCCACTTTAATTTAAAATGACATTAAAATTACCATTCCATTTATTCCTGGGCACTTGAAATTTTCTCCTCTTCACCCATCCCTGTACATTATTCAATCAGTCAACAAATGAGGTTGACCAGAACTCAGAGTTCCCGGGGGGAATGGGCTCAGGAAATGTGTCTTCTCCATGGAGAAGAGCAGCATAGTTCTACCTCACAGTCCCAGAAACTCGAGTTTTCAATCAGTTATTCCACCGAAGCATAAGCATCCAGAAAACAAGGACTTTCTCTACAGCAGCAATTTTCAACCAGTGTGACGCAAGAATGTTTAAAACATGCAATACATGACTAATTTGTCAGGGGTGCCAACCTCTTTTCCCTTTGATTTCCCATTTAAAACATGACAACAGCCAACACAACAACAGCCATTCCCGTGAATGTATCAAAATTATACATGTTTTTGTCAGATCGGCCAAAAATAAAATACATTTTTGGTGTGCCGTAGAATTTAGTAGTTTATGTATATGTGCCATGAGATTAAAAAAAAAAAAAAAGTTTGAAATCGCTGGTCTAATTACATGTTCCCCAAATGGCCAAACTATTCTTGGAAACACGTATCCAAATAGTATGTACGCCTGTCAATGGGATTTCCTCTCTCCATTTCTTCTTGAAGGGAAGTTGGGCGATGGTCTCTAAGGGCTTGGAAGCAGGGGGCCTTTCTGGCAGAGAAAATGACTGTGAAGAGAGATATGAAAGCAAGGAGATATGGAGACACGTTAGCTGGTTTGGTTCCACAGTGACATAGGTTCCATGGAGCAGGAGAAGGAAGAAATACCAGGAGGTGAAATTGAAAAAAGAGACCAAAACGATGCTTTGCATTTTGGAAACCAATTCTGCCAGGAAGGTTTAGGCTCACACTGCAAGAGAGCAAAGAGTTTCTCCCAGCACTTCCCTCCTCTTCCTCACTTTTTTTTTTTGTATGTGCTTTTTTTTTTTTTTTAATTTCATTGAGTTTAGAAAGAGGAGGGGAAGGGAAAGGAGAGAAAGAAAAACATCATCACCATGGGCGAGAATCATCAGCCTGCTGCCTCCCACAGGCACCCTAACCAGGGATCAAACCTGCAACCTGGGTGTGTGCCCTGCCCGGGAATCGAACCCTCAGCCCTTTGGTGCACGGGACAATGTTCCACCCAACGGAGCCACCAGCCACGGCTCTTCCTCACTTTTAGTCAAGGAGTCAGATCTGCATTTGGTAGCTCAGGGAAGAGCACATGTTATTCTCAAGTGTTTGGAGTAATTTTTTTCCAAAATCCTGGGATGAACAAATGTGAATTTTAAAAGAGAGAAAGAGGAGGCTTACAAACAAACTCAAAGTGTATTGGACAAAAGGAGGAGACTCTAGACTGAGAGAATCCTGCCAGGACGGAGAAGATGAACTTAAGCAACAGAGGAAAGGAAGGGGGTCTGGAGACTCAGAGAGCTGGGAGGCCTGTGCTTCCCTCCCCTGCAGCCCACTAGAGAGGCAAGAGTCCTCCCAAAAAAGGGATCTTCGCACAGCAAGTCTAGGCAGGTGGGGCCATAAGCGTACCCCCCTAATTCTCCTCATGCCAAACATGGCAGAGAGGTAGCAGACAGCTGCTGGTCTTGTTGGGCAAATAGGGCAGTGGGCGGGCATGCCTGCAGGAACCTGTGTTGTTGAAAACCAGTAAGTAGATGAGGGACCCACCTCTGAGGCCGGACGTAGTGCAAGGCCCCAAAACTCAGGTACAAACCAGGAAGGATCAGGGCTCATGATTGCAGGCAACAGAAACTAATTCTAATTAATTTAAGTGTGTGTGTGTGTGTGTGTGCGGTGGGGGGGTGGGGAGTATAAGAGGATTCTCTGTAGCTCACAGAATCTCCCAGAAGCTCTACAGAACCAGGCCTGGGGGCTTTGCAGTCAGAGCAATGCCTGTATTTGAGCTATAATGCTGGCCCCACAGCCAGTCCAGTGCTGAGCAGACACTGCAGTTCACACCGGAGGCCTCTAGGCCCGTGGTCGGCAAACTGCGGCTCGCGAGCCACATGCGGCTCTTTGGCCCCTTGAGTGTGGCTCTTCCTAAGCCTTAGGAGTACCCTAATTAAGTTAATAGCAATGTACCTACCCATATAGTTTAAGAAATTTGGCTCTCAAAAGAAATTTCAATCGTTGTACTGTTGATACTTGGCTCTGTTGACTAATGAGTTTGCCGACCACTGGCCTAGGCCGTCAGTGCGGGACATGGGACAGTGAGGTCAGGGCGACGCCTGCCGCTGCCTGGAGATGAGTGACCCCTGCCCTTTCCTGCCACAAGCTTCCTGCCACGTCGGAACCTGGCGCCGCCGAGGAGGCCCACATCTGGTGTCTCCGTGCAGTCGTGGGAGGCGAGTCCACCTTGGACACGCGAGGGTTCCTCAGACGGGAGAGGGGAACGCAGATGCTCGGCAGCCACAAGCAATGGCCGGCGTCCACCACAGGAGGGGACCTTCAGAAGGAACCCCGTCTCACGCTCCTGTTGACTCCGCCGAGTGGGAGCTCCAGGTTAACAAGTCATTCCACAGTAATTGTGCATCTTCGTTTGGGAACTAAAATTTACGGTACTCACTTCCGCTTGGTGGTGTTTTATCTTCAAAAACCTGAGCGAATGAGCTACAGGTTTCGTGTTCATTATGATCAAACTGTCCGGCCCAGCAGTAAAGAGCGCAGAATCTCTGGTTCCTACCTCATAGCACGATGGCCGGGATGAATACATTATACAGTGGATTGAGTTAAGGGCGCCAATTCTTCTCTGTCCCTGTATCTATACTCTGTGCCAGATTGCCTGTCAGTTTTTCTTGCAAAGAAGGTAGAGCCCTAGCCGGTTTGGCTCAGTGGATACAGCGTCAGCCTGCAGACTGAAGGGTCCCGGGTTTGATTCTGGTCAAGGGCACAAACCCAGGTTTGGGGCTCAATCCCCAGCGTAGGGCGTGCAGGAGGCAGCCGATCAATGATTCTATCCCTCTCTCCCTCTCCCTTCCTCTCTGAAATCAATAAAAATATATTTTTAAAATAGGTAGAGTCCTTCATATCTGGGTTGACCTTGTGACTTGCTTTGCCTGATAGAATCCAGTAGAAATGATGCTGTGCCTGCTCTGAGTCTAGGCCTCAAGGCTCCAGCATGTCCTGCTTGGCCTTTGCCACTGTCATGAAAATGTGCCCAGGCGGGCCTGCCAGAGGAGAGAAGTCACCCATCACCCAGGAGCCCCCAGCTGACACCCAGATATGTAATCACCCGCAGGCCATTTAGCGGACCACTCTCAGGCAGGAGCAATGCGTGCTTATGTGTATGTCACTGAGCCCTCACAGCTGTTTGTCATGCAGAAATCAGTGCTACAGAATGATAAAACATGTAATATTTAGCAAACAAAAGAAAAAAACTAAGCATGCTGCAAAAACTGTAAATGTTAATGAACAGACCAAAAAAAAGGGT